>NC_135858.1:13965882-14277132 GCF_031162955.1 Sander vitreus | reverse complement strand
GGTATTTCAGCAACGTAACTGAAATGAGGACGTGTTTCAAATCTGCTACTTCTTGCTATTTCATCTGCGTCAGGCAGCCTGTGTTGGCTGCACAACTAGCTGCTATTTCTGACTGTGTTTATGAGACTGCTGGCTGGCTGGTTGGCTGGTTGGCATTTACTGATTCGTTGAGGGTTGGGCACTAATGCCCAGAAGCATTCAGTATCTGGTACTCGCTGTCAGTTGTTTCCCTTGGGCAATGCTTCCCAGCTGCTATTACTGTAACTGTCCAATATGACAGGATGTACATTCATGTTAGCATATCTGAATCTGACACTAAACATATTGTTTTCACTGCATCGTAACAATAAAATAGGGTTATTTTTGTAATTTCATGTATCCAGTCTAAACTACAATTGGCATTATAGTATTTATTTTAACATGATAAACCCTTTTTAAACAGTTTAAAGAAGAATTGAACCTGAAATCTGCAGCAGCTACAGTACACAGACAGTGGACAGTGCTCAACTGTGATATTTTTCCAGACCCTTCAGGTTATGTTAATGTGCTAATGAAGTCTCTTTAAAAAGGGGCATTACTGCATATAAGCCTAAAAGGGTTAGAATAAGCACACAATCAGGAAATTCAAATCTTTGTCTAACAATTACTGGAACTCGGGTGTTTCATTGTTCAATCTTTTTTGCAGTGTCACCTGGAAAGTACCATGCAATTACATTTACTGTGTCAAATAACTGGCTAATCTTACATCGATATTTCATGTACATTTGTCTGTTAACAGTCAATAGTTGTATTTATATTGATGTAAACAACTAGATATCAGTCAGTAATACCCGAAGTGTGTATGTGGTCATTGTTATATTAATAACTGCCACAATGCTGGATGTAGTCTGGTTTATCTTTTTTTTCTTGCTACGGAGAAACAATTCAAACTAAATTTTATAGAAATTATGATTTCTGAATAAAGTGAATTACAGTAAAAATACAATGTTTCAGAAAAGGCTGGGTTAATGATTCTGTAATTATGCGGAATCTCAAATTACTTAAAATAGACTTGCATACAAAGCAGTATTTAAAAAAAAAAACACTTCAACAAAAGCTCAAGGACTGCAAACACAAATATTATTAATTGAGCATTAAGTCACACTCAAATTTAAAATAATATAAATAGATAAAATTGCATAAGAGTAATCCTTACAGTATTGTGTGCTGTGAAGGCTGACAAAACCAAACATGAATGTAAAACATAGCATCAATATTAAACATCTTGCAGAGTTAATACTCTTCAAGCTCTGCATAAAATATAGCTTCTCTTTCAAGCAGCAACTTTTGTCCAACATCTTTAAAACTTCTAATCTTTGTAGTGCTGTGATCCCCAGTGCATAAAAAGGCTGGATAACATTTATTTAAATTACAGCCTCAGGTTATTCAGAAGCAAGCTGTTTTCATGCTGCTGTTAGTGCTAAGAGTTAGTAGGACTTTTTTGAGGTTTAAATATTTTAAAGTCCTGTATTTTTACTTGCATATCAATTTCTTGCAGAGCCAGCCAATGATTTGCAGTAAAACGAAAAACAATTTGAAAACAATAGAAGCATGAATTGCTTTTTTTCAAAAGGTAATTTAGGTTAAGTAATATAAATAAAAATTGCAATCATGTGTGACAACTGAGATAAATGCATACATCAAAAATATTTTAGGTCACAAATACTTTTAACCACATTTCTCTGCATTATCAGAATGTTTTGCGGGTGTTTTAAATAGTTTTTATCAAGACATTGCTCTAATATTATAATATTATTATCATTATCATATATTAACAGTACATGCTACTGTAACAGTGCTAACAGCTGTGAGAGCCAACTAAAGCTTTTGATTCTTGCACACATTCAGAGCATACAGAGCTCTGTGGAGCAGCCACATGGGTCGAGCCATCACTGTCTTACCCTCCAGGCTGTGCCGCTGACTTTTACACCACCATGGGGGTATCGGAGCACACAGAGCTGACAGACTCTGCGTCAGACCTCCTTCTCTCCCTGCTGTCCCCCTGCCACTCCTCGTCTTCCTCGCCTATTGGGTTCAACCTCCCGTTCTGCTCCAGCTGGTCCTTGGGTTGCAGGAAGGCCACATGTCTGTAGGCGAAGCCCCCCCCTTCCACTCTTTCTTGCCCCGTCTCCTCGTGTGTCTGAGTGATACTAACAGTTGAAGAGTGGAGGCTGTCTCTGGGATCGCTTTTATTCAGGCCCTGACCTGGACAACAGGCGCAGCGGCAGGGTGTGAGATAGAGGTAGATGAGAATCATAACTAAACTGACCAGACATGCTACGAGGGTGGTATAGGCCGTTTTTAGGTTCTCCAGTCCACCACTCTTGGTGGAATTAATCACCATTACAGATACATACAGCGTCTCATTAAATGAGTCACTGGTGGCATAGCAGGTGTACACCCCTGAGTCCTCTGCCTTCAGAGGCCCAATCTGGAGGCTGCCATCTGGACGCATTAAAGCAGTCTTGTGTGCTGGAGACAGTGGGATGTTTCCAGGCAGCGCCCAGCTCTTCATCATGTCCTTCTCCCTGGTGTCACAGTCCAGGAGCAGGAACTGCTCCAGATAGGTTTCTTTGTCCATCATTTTGACCTCACTGCAGTTCAAATAGACCTTGTCCAGGTCCATTATGACCATTTTCTCTTTCTGCTGGCCTGGTAACACACATGTATGGCTGCCCTTGAAGTCCGTGGCTGAGCTGAGCCCCTTAAGGTACCACCATGCCACCATGTCATGCACTTCACAGCTGCAGGTCAGAGGGTTGTTGTGGAAGTACAGGCCATTCTTGATCCAGGCAGGCAGAGCCTGAAGCTCATAGAGGGGCAGGGCTTTGATTCGGTTGGAGGACACGTCCAGCAGTCTAAGAGTTTCTAGCCGGCTCCGCTCCTTCACCAGCTCCAAGGGGAAGCGTGAGATCTGGTTCTGGCTCAGGTAGAGCCTCTGCAGGCTGACGAGGCCAGAGAAGGCAGTGCGATCTATCTGAGAGATGCGGTTGCTGTAAAGCAGGAGCACCTCCAGGTGCTCCAGTGGCTCAAAAATTAACTCGTCCAGCTGGCGGAGGCCATTGGAGGAAAGGTCCAGGTAACGTAGCTTTGTCACATACACAAACGCCTCAGAGGAGAGGAAGGTGAGGCCGTTGTGGCTCAGCAGCAGACTGTGTAGTCTGCTGAGTGTTTTGGTGGTCCACTCAGCACGTAGCTTGGTGATGGTGTTGAAGCTGAGGTCCAGAACAGCTGTATATTGTGGAAGAGTGGTGGGAACGTTGGTTAGATTCATTTTGGAACAGCTGACGATGTTGCTGGCGCACACACAAGTATTGCAGTCCAGAGGGCTTCCTATTAACTGTGCACTGACTCTCACTGTTGGCAACAATAAAGCCAGAGGTAGAACTGTGATGAAGCTCCTTCCTCTGAACACTTCGGTGGCACCATGGGAAATCCAGAGTGACCCCCCCATCCTGTCAGGATTATAAACTACAGCAGTCTGGATGTGTTCTAGTCTTCACAGTGGAGAGTCATGGAGCTGTATGGACAATGAGATCAATAAATCAGCACCGTTTCACTGAGAATCCAAATGAATGATGTTATGCCCTTAATGCTCACATCATCTCATGATCTAATGCACCCAGGGGTGCATTGCAGCAGCCAGGTCACTAGATAGTCAAATGGTTATGGGTGGTCAGCAAAACATGTTGTCATAACGCAAATTAATGAATTAGCGAAATACATCTCGGCATCATATTAATTAAAAAGACCTTTTATATAGATCCTAAACGATTATCAACGTAGCCTACTGTTTCAACCGCCTCCTCCGACCATCATTAAATCTCCTCTGTGTCAGAGACATTTGTCCCTGCAGCATGTAGTGTCCCGCCCGCTAGTGACTTTACCTTTTTTTCGGTTTCTTAAGATCCGAAGAGAAAAAGGGAGAGTCGTCAACAGTCCGGTCTTGGAGATGATCCGCTACAGGACAGTCTCAACCTCTTCATCACAGCAGCAGCAGCGATCACCGGGACGCACAGAATGACCGGAAAAGCCTGTCTGCGGTCCGCACTGATGAGGAAATGCAACCATCTGATAGTTGATCTGAGGGGCGCAAACAGCGGAGCAGGGTGTGTGTCCCATTTCTCCTCTCTCTCTCTCTCTCTCTCTCTCTCTCTCTCTCTCTCTCTCTCTCTCTCTCTCTCTCTCTCTTTCTCCCAATAGTGGTATTACACTTCATCTTCAGATGGTCAAGTGCACTACTATTAAGCTGACAGCCATAACATTATTACATATTGAATGTTAATTGTCATGCAGTGTGGGGAACATCTGGGAATGAACTGTCTTTAAGGTGAGCTTCAGATTGCTAAAGGCTGGTTGTCCCTTTTGACTTTTCTTTCCGCAGTACTCATTACATTATTATATTGTCCATTATCATGAAGCTTTTTTCCTAAAACAAAGAGTGGTCCTCAGGGACGCATTAACTACCATGGCTGATTCAGTGTGATGATGTCTTTGAAGTCATTCCCTCTGGTTCATCTTATTACGCTGGTGAAGGACAGGGCATACACCCATTGTGTGTACAGCACAGCACAGCACAGGACGTGATGTGCATGCAGCAGTGTGCAGGGATCAATATCAGCATGTGGTTAACATAAACAGCTTAAAGTCATGTCCTGGGAACCTGATAAACACTTTTAATACAGTCACCAGTAAGATTTAAACATGACGCACCGTACCTTGTACCATTTAGTTATCATGTCATTCACACTCTTTCCTGGTTATCTCCTAGAGTTGACCAGCCTGTCTTTGTTAGAGTTCAACCCTGGCTTTTTTTATTTATTATTATTTATTTATTTATAGATTTTTTTTTAAACAAACAAATATACAAACAACAAACAAACAGCAACGCTACAAGACTGGTTTGTGTAGTAAACAAACTGAAATGTGACAATTGTCCATCATATTATCTATCCATTCAAGTCCAGATTATAGTCCATTCCCAAAAGTTCCAGTGGCCTCTTCCACTTATGCTGAAAAATATGAGTCCTTTTCTTGATGTAGTGTCCACGTTTTTCCAAAGTCACAACATCTGAAACAAGAGATCTCCACATGGAAACAGTAGGGTGGGTCATCACCGACCCACCTGATCATTATGGCTTTCCTGGCTAGCATTAAAAGTGACTGAATCACATCTCCATCTTTTTAAGAGAGACAGGAACCTTCCCAAGCAAGCAAAGAAGTGGTTCTATGTGATACCTGCTGACCTATTGCCGTACTGACATCTGTGCATACCGCCTTCCAAAACATTTGTATTTTGTTGCATTCCTACAAACAATGCAGCCTAGTACCTACATGAGATTTACATTTGGGACAATTTGGTGAGGCTCCATTTGTATACTTGCTATAGGTATATGGTGATATGTAGACCCAATGCAAAATATTATATTGGAACACTTTATATTTGTTGCAAATAAAAATTTTTGAGGGCAATCTCATCCCACTCATCATTATCTATTACACAGTTCAGAAAAGTACACCATGATGTTCTTAGGCATGTAAGTTTACCTAGGTTAAAGCTTAACATCTCAGAATAGAAATTAGATAGAAAATGCTTGTGCTGCTTATAGTTAAGGAGAGATCTGTCTACTGGATGCGAATCATGTGGGGTTTCCAGCGAGTTGTTCTTCTTATACACAAAGTGTCTGACCTGTAAATATTTGTAGAAATCTTTGTTTGATATATGGTACTGAGCTTTCAGTGATTCAAATGTTTTGAATCTTCCATTCTCAAAGAGGTCAAAGATTCTAACAATACCTGCCTTTTGCCAAGGTGTAAAATTTGGACCCATTCCATGTGGTGAAAACTCAGGATTATCCTTCAGTGTTGTGATAAGATTGAAAGGTTGAGTATTATGGAATATTTTCGTAAGTTTTCTCCAAGCCCACAATACATTTGTTATCAAAACGTTGTTTTTAGCACTGTGTGGCAGTTCTTTCTGGCTCTTACCCAACAGATTCACAGGAGAGAAGGGTTTACAAACAGCTGCCTCTATATCAAGCCAAGGGGAGTCTGAGCACTCATTCACCCACGAAGAGATAATCCTGGCTTGTATGGATAGTATATAGTATTCTATATTTGGTAAGCCTCATCCACCTTGCCCTTTTGGAAGCTGTAATACCACTAATTTCATTTTAGGCTTCCCGCCATTCCAAATAAAGTCTGACATTGCTTTATTTATAGTTTTAATGTAATTTGTATTAGATTCATAAACAGCATGGATATGGGATATAGTATTTTTGGGAGAAATGATACAGGGAGACTCTTCCATCTTATTAGCATTTATTTGAGACTTTTAACCAAGGGATTAATATTTTCTGCATATAGTTGGTTAATTTGGGAGGTGACCTTAATTCCTAAATATTTAAACCCAGACGGAGCCCAACGGAAGGGCTGAATGTAGTCTGGTTCAGTATTTATGTCATTGTCCAAGATCAATATTTATGATCTTGGAGATTTGTGACAACATTTACTTTATACCCAGATATTGGGCCAACTTCTTTAATACATTTAGTCAAGGCTGCTAATGATTTAGAAGGGTTTGTTAGTGTCATAAGGATATCATCAGCATACAACAGAATTTTATGTTGTTTCGAACCAAACGTTAACACCCTGAATATCTGGATTTTGCCTGATAGCCAACGCCAGTGGCTCTATCGCTAGAGCAAACAGAACAGGAGACACTGGGCTTCCTTGAGCCGTGCCCCTTGTCACTTTAAAGGGAGTGGACAGCAGACCATTACTCAGAACTGAAGCTTTAGGTTCCTTATACAACAGTCTGATCCAGCCCAGAAAGCCTGAGCCAAAACCAAATCTCTTCATTACATCAAACATATATTCCCATTCAATTCTATCAAACGCCTTTTCAGCGTCCATAGAAACAATAGCACCCGGCGTCTTTGAAGTATTAAGATAATGAATAATATGAAAAAGACGTCTTGTGTTGTCGTAGGAGTTTCGACCCTTAATAAATCCAGTCTGGTCTGCATTCACAATTGAGGTTACAACCTTCTCCAACCTGAGTGCCAGTATCTTAGAAAGTATTTTGTTGTCCACATTGAGGAGGCTAATGGGTCTACAGGAGGAGCATAACTCTGGGTTTCTATTTTTCTTTGCTGTTAATGTTATAATGGCTCTATACATAGATTTAGGAAGTTTGGAGTCCTCAAATGATTTATTAAAAACTTAAGAGCAGGTTATCAGTTTTACCTTTCATCATTTTAAAAAACTCAACTGGAAACCCATCCTCTCTGGGACATTTGCCTGGTTGATAGCTTTATCTATTTCCAACATGGAAATAGGAGATTCCAAAAAGTTTGACTGTTCCTCTGATAATTATGGAATACATACATGATCTAAAAAATCCCCTGCCCTGAGCCTCTTCATATCAATCTCTTAACTATATAAATTAAGAGAATATCTAAAATATTACCTCCGCCCTGGCTATTATCTTAGCCCTTGTTTCTTTCTGACTGCCCCAGATGACGCTCAGACCACGAGAAAATATCCCCCCTACGAATGCGGCTTTGACCCCCTAGGCTCTGCCCGCCTGCCTTTCTCCCTTCGCTTTTTTCTTATTGCTATCCTATTTCTCCTATTTGACTTTAGAGATTGCCCTTCTTCTGCCACTTCCCTGAGGAGATCAACTTGAAACTCCCCTCCTAACATTCCTATGGGCCTCCGCCGTTTTAGCTATTCTGACCCTGGGCCTTATCTATGAATGACTTCAAGGCGGCCTAGAATGAGCCGAATAGGCGATTAGTCTAAGAAAAAACATTTGATTTCGGCTCAAAAACTTGTGGTTAAAGTCCATAATTGCCTAATGACCCCCGTTCACTTTGCTTTCTCATCAGCCTTCGCCCTGGGACTGACAGGACTAGCATTCCACCGCACCCACCTTCTCTCCGTCCTTCTGTGTTTAGAGGGGATGATGCTTTCTTTATTTATTGCCCTCTCCATTTGAACTTTACAGCTAAACTCAACAAACTTCTCAACAGCCCCAATACTCCTCTTAGCATTTTCAGCCTGTGAAGCAAGCGCAGGCCTCGCCCTTCTGGTCGCCACCGCCCGAACCCACGGCACTGACCGCCTGCAAAGCCTTAATTTACTGCAATGTTAAAAATTCTAATCCCCACACTTATACTAATCCCAACTACTTGAGGAACTCCCGCCAAATGACTCTGACCTACCACCCTTGTTCATAGCCTCATCATCGCCCTTGTCAGCTTAACCTGCTTAAAAAAATATATCTGAGACCGGCTGATCAAGTCTAGGACTTTACATAGCAACAGACCCCCTCTCAACTCCCCTTCTAGTACTCACCTGCTGGCTGTTACCCCCTAATAATCTTAGCAAGTCAAAACCACACAGCTAATTTGAAAGAACTTCCTTCCACTAACATTAGCATTAGTTATTTGACACCTGGCGCTCCCAATTTCATTTGCTGGCCTACCCCCTCAGACCTAACCGAGGAGTTGTGCCTGAAGCAAAGGACCACTTTGATAGAGTGAACTATGGGGGTTAAAGTCCCCCCAACTCCTTAGAAAGAAGGGGCTCGAACCCTACCTAGAGAGATCAAAACTCTCAGTGCTTCCACTACACCACTTTCTAATAAAGTCAGCTAATTAAGCTTTTGGGCCCATAACCCGAACATGTTGGATAATACCCTTCCTTTATTATATGACCCCATACATCATGGCTATTATATTATTCACCGTAGGACTCGGATCGTCCATTACATTCGCGAGTTCACACTGATTAATTGCCTGAATGGGTCTTGAAATCAATACCCTTGCTATTATCCCCCTAATAGCCCAAGACCACTCCCCCCGAGGAGTTGAAGCCTCCGCAAAATACTTCATTATTCAATCGACCGCAAGCGCTGCGCTTATCTTTGCCAGTGCTACCAATGCTTGACTTACAGGATACTGGGATATTCAACAAATAGCACATCCCTTCCCTCTTGCTCTTATTACCACAGCCTTAGCATTTAAAATGGGACTTGCCCCTCTCCACACATGACTCCCCGAGATTATTCAAGGCCTTGATCTCACTACAGGGCTAATTCTCTCTACTTGACAAAAACTCGCTCCTTTCATCCTGATACTCCAAATCTACCCTCCTGCCACACCAACCCTTATTGTTCTAGGGCTGGCTTCCATCCTGTTAGGGGGATGAGGGGGACTTAATCAAACACAACTCCGAAAACTCCTCGCCTACTCCTCAATTACCCACCTGGGTTGAATAATCATTGTACTTCAATTCTCACCCCCCTTGGCGCTTCTTTCCCTGTTAACATACTTTCTTATAACCTTTTCAGCTTTTCTTGTATTCAAGTTTAATAAAGCAACCACTATCAATTCACTTGCCATCTCCTGAGCAAAAGCACCAATTATTACAACCCTCCTCCCACCAGTCCTTATGTCCCTAGGTGGTCTACCCCCTCTGACAGGATTTATGTCAAAATGACTAATTCTACAAGAACTAGCTTCACAAGGCCTTGCTGTCACAGCAACCTTAGCCTCATTATCCTCGCTTCTCAGCCTTTACTTCTACCTGCGGATCGCCCATGCAATGACATTAACAACCCCTCCAAATGACATTCCAGGGATAACACCCTGACGACACGGCGCCTCTCCTCTTTCTCAACCTATAGCTATAGCAATAATTGTCTCTATTATTTTACTGCCTCTGACGCCAGCCATCCTGGCATTCTTCACGCGGTAAGAGACTTAGGCTAACACAAGACCAAGGGCCTTCAAAGCCCTCAGCGAGGGTGAAAATCCCTCAGTCCCTGATAAGACTTGCGGGATATTACCCCACATCTCCTGCATGCAAATAGAATCTTTTAAAGCTTTCATTAATTTGACGGTTATTAATTTGTGTTTGATTATTCTCATCAACAATCGCTGATATGTAGGACGATTTGGTTTGTTTGCAGATTAAAAAAAAGTTTAGCGAATAGGATATCCATTTCTGCCTTCCTTGTTATCAGATTATGTAATGCTGTTCTAGCTGATTTTAGTTCAATAAGGGTTGCATCTGATGTTGTTATATAGTAGGCTTCCTCTAGTTCCATCCATCCATCTTCATCCGCTTATCCGGGGTCGGGTCGCGGGGGTAGCAGCTCCAGCAGGGGACCCCAAACTTCCCTTTCCCGGGCCACATTAACCAGCTCCGACTGGGGGATCCCGAGGCGTTCCCAGGCCAGGTTAGAGATATAATCCCTCCACCTAGTCCTGGGTCTCCCCCGAGGCCTCCTCCCAGCTGGACGTGCCTGGAACACCTCCCTAGGGAGGCGCCCAGGGGGCATCCTTACCAGATGCCCGAACCACCTCAACTGGCTCCTTTCGACGCAAAGGAGCAGCGGCTCTACTCCGAGCTCCTCACGGATAACTGAGCTTCTCACCCTATCTCTAAGGGAGACGCCAGCTACCCTCCTGAGGAAACCCATTTCGGCCGCTTGTACCCTGGATCTTGTTCTTTCGGTCATGACCCAGCCTTCATGACCATAGGTGAGGGTAGGAACAAAAACTGACCGGGTAGATTGAGAGCTTTGCCTTCTGGCTCAGCTCTCTTTTCGTCACAACGGTGCAATAAATTGAATGTAATACCGCACCTGCTGTGCCGATTCTCCGACCAATCTCCCGCTCCATTGTCCCCTCACTGCGAACAAGACCCCAAGGTACTTGAACTCCTTCACTTGGGGTAAGGACTCATTCCCTACCTGGAGAAGGCACTCCATCGGTTTCCTGCTGAGAACCATGGCCTCCGATTTAGAGGTGCTGATCCTCATCCCAGCCGCTTCACACTCGGCTGCGAACCGATCCAGTGAGTGCTGAAGGTTACAGGCCGATGATGCCATCAGGACCACATCATCTGCAAAAAGCAGCGATGAGATCCCCAGCCCACCGAACTGCAACCCCTCTCCACCCCGACTACGCCTGATATCCTGTCCATAAATACTACAAACAGGATTGGTGACAAAGCGTAGCCCTGGCGGAGGCCAACTCTCACCTGAAACGAGTCCGACTTACTGCCGAGAACCCGGACACAGCTCTCGCTTTGGTCGTACAGAGATTGGATGGCCCTGAGAAGGGACCCCTCACCCCGTACTCTCGCAGCACCTCCCACAGTATCTCCCGGGGCACCCGGTCATACGCCTCTCCAGATCCACAAAACACATGTAGACTGGTTGGGCATACTCCCAGGCTCCCTCCAGGATCCTTGCGAGAGTAAAGATCTGGTCCGTTGTTCCACGACCAGGACGGAATCCGCATTGTTCCTCTTCAACCTGAGATTCGACTATCGACCGAACCCTCCTTTCCAGCACCTTGAAGTAGACTTTACCGGGAGGCTGAGAAGTGTGATACCCCTGTAATTGGCACACACCCTCTGGTCCCCCCTTTTTTTAAAAGGGGAACCACCACCCCGGTCTGCCACTCCTAGGCACCGTCCCCAGACTTCCACGCAATGTTGAAGAGGCGTGTCAACCAAGACAACCCCTCCACACCCAGAGCTTTAAGCATTTCTGGACGGATCTCATCAATTCCTGGGGCTTTGCCACTGTGGAGTTGTTTAACTACCTCAGCAACCTCCACCAGGGAAATTGATGCCAATCCCCCCTCATCCTCCAGCTCTGCCTCTACCATAGAGGGCGTATTAGTCGGATTTAGGAGTTCCTCAAAGTGCTCCTTCCACCGCCCTATTACTTCCTCAGTTGAGGTCAACAGCGTCCCCATCCTTACTGTACACAGCTTGGATGGTTCCCCGCTCCCTCCTGAGGTGGCGAACGGTTTTCCAGAAGTACCTTGGTGCCGACCGAAAGTCCTTCTCCATGTCTTCTCCGAACTTCTCCCACACACGCTGCTTTGCCTCTTTCACGGCAGAGGCTGCAGCCCTTCGGGCCCTTCGGTACCTTGCAACTGCCTCCGGAGTCGCCTGGGATAACATATCCCGGAAAGACTCCTTCTTCAGTCGGACGACTTCCCTGACCACCGGTGTCCACCACGGTGTTCGTGGGTTACCGCCCCTTGAGGCACCTAAGACCCTAAGACCACAGCTCCTCACCGCAGCTTCAGCAATGGAAACTTTGAACATTGTCCACTCGGGTTCAATGCCCCCAGCCTCCACAGGGATGCACGAAAAGCTCCGCCGGAGGTGTGAGCTGAAAGTCTGTCGGACAGGGGCCTCCTCCAGACGTTCCCAATTTACCCGCACTACCCGTTTGGGCTTACCAGGTCTGTCCAGAGTCTTCCCCCACCCCCTGACCCAACTCACCACCAGATGGTGATCGGTTGACAGCTCCGCCCCTCTCTTCACCCGAGTGTCCAAAACATATGGCCTCAGATCAGATGAAACGATTATAAAATCGATCATTGACCTTTGGCCTAGGGTGCTCTGGTACCAAGTACACTTATGAGCATCCCTATGTTCGAACATGGTGTTCGTTATAGACAATCCATGACTAGCACAGAAGTCCAACAACAAACAACCACTCTGGTTTAGATCAGGGAGGCCGTTCCTCCCAATCACGCCTCTCCATGTGTCTCCATCATTACCCACGTGCGCGTTGAAGTCCCCCCAGCAGAACTATGGA
This sequence comes from Sander vitreus, assembly GCF_031162955.1. Lineage (NCBI taxonomy): Eukaryota > Metazoa > Chordata > Actinopteri > Perciformes > Percidae > Sander > Sander vitreus. The sequence continues at coordinate 14,264,456 of NC_135858.1, read as the reverse complement.
GTCCCCGACTGGAGCCCCATGCAGGACTCCACTCAAGGTCTCCAAGAAGGCCGAATACTCTGAACTCTTGTTTGGTGCATATGCACAAACAACAGTCAGAGTTTTCCCCCCCCACAACCCGCAGGCGTAGGCGACCCTCTCGTCCCACCGGATTAAACTCCAACGTAGCGGCGCTCAGCCGGGGGCTTGTGAGTATCCCCACACCCGCCCGGCGCCTCACACCCTGGGCAACTCCGGAGAAGAAAAGAGTCCAACCCCTATCCAGGAGTATGGTTCCAGAACCAAGACTGTGCGTAGAGGTAAGCCCCCACCAGATCTAACCGGTAGCGCTCCACCTCCCGCACAAGTTCCGGCTCCTTCCCCCACAGAGAGGTGACATTCCACGTCCCCCAGAGCCAGCCTCTGCTGCCCGGGTCTGGTCCGTCGAGGCCCCTGACCTTCACTGCCACCCATGTGGCAGCGCACCCGACCCCAGCGGTTCCTCCCACAGGTGGTGGGCCCATGGGATGGAGGGATGTCCGCCACGTAGCTTTTTCGGGCTGTGCCCGACCGGGCTCCGTGGCAAACCCGGCCACCAGACGCACACTGACGAGCCCTCCATCTGGGCCTGGCTCCAGACGGGGGCCCCGGGCTTCCTCCGGACAGGGTCACTTCATCCCTTCCTCGATTTTTCATAGGATTTTTGAACCATTCTTTGTCTGGCCCCTCACCTGAGACCACTTTGCCTTGGGAGACCCTACCAGGAGCACAAAGCTCCAGACAACACAGCCCTCAGGTTCATAGGGACACACAAACCTCTCCACCACGATAAGGTGATGGTTCCTCTAGTTGCTTTATTTTATTTTCTATTTCAAGTTGTTTGGCAGCTCACTCTTTTTTTATGGCTTGTATATGATATAATCATACCCCTCATGTAAGCCTTGTAAGTATCCCACACAATTCTTGGATCAGTTCCATTACTATCTTTTATTTCTAAGAACAAATCAGTTTGGTCTGTTAGATATTTAATAAATTTGTCATCCATAAGCAGAGTTGTATTCAGTCTCCAGGAAAATGTACGCTCGCTGGATCTAAGACGTTGCATTGCCATGACTACCGGAGCGTGGTCTGAAAGAGGAATGTGGCCTATACCTACATGTTCGACTAAATATGCTAGACATCTAGAAATGAGAATATAATCAATCCGCGAAGCTGACAAATGGGGCTGAGAGTGAAATGTGTATTGTTTTGTAAGTGGGTTATAGTGCCTCCATATGTCTAAAAGATCAAATTCCTTATTCATATTTAAAACAGCCTTGGCATTTTTAGATGTGTTTGTCTGAGGGGGGAGTCTATCTATCATTGGGCATAACGCACAATTAAAGTCCCCCCCAATTATCATGTTAGTCCATGTCAGCTAATTGGCTAAGTAAAGATGCATAAAAGGCCTCATCCTGGACATTAGGGCCATATACATTATCTAGTTTAACATTTTCACCATGTAATAACCCTTTAACTAAAACATATCTGCCTTCAGTGTCTTTAAAATAATCTGTGACAGTCAATGAAAGATTTTTATACAGCAAAATTATTACACCTCTCCTATTTGTTAAGTGTGATGAGAAGAAAATTTGACCAACCCATTCCCTGCGGTATTTTTTGTGCTCTTCATTGTTGTTTGAAAGGCTATTTGAATCTTTTAGAGAGTTTAGAACGGATTTCCTCTTTACCACATTATTAGAGCCCCGAATGTTCCATGTGCATATCTTAATAGTCATCAACACTAAATGATGTCATGAAGTACATGTCACAGCTAACTTTAGCTATTGTATGTGAAGTGGACCAGTCTGTAGCCTTAACTGGAAAATGAGTTCTGTTGAACACAGAAATGTGTTCCGAGCAAAAACTGAACACGCCCAGAAACACCACAAACATTGACACATGAGGAAGTTGCGTTATGAGCACACACACCAAAATAGAAGAAAAAAAGAACCTAGTTGTACAATTAATTCCTAATAAGTACAGCTATGAGGATCAGAAGAAGCAAAAACAAACAGTCTCCCCTTACTGAATCACAACTGTAAACGTACCAGCGTGTAGATATTAATGTTGCAGGAAGAAGAGAAAAATAAATTGAATGGAAAATAGGAAGCCTCAGTATACAGAGCAATTTGTTTTACATGAGGGACATTATTTCTACGTTATTCTGCATTTAACAATTATACCTGTCAGCAGGCTATTTTGATGCAGTCAGTTTGCCGATGTATTCATTAACTTCTTTGATGGTGGAGAGCGAAGAGCTGGTGCCATTGGGATGGAAGACTTGGATGACCGTAGGGTACAGAAAAGAGTACTTTATCCCAGCTTCTCTCAGTTGTCTAGGGGCATTTGCAGACTCCCTCCTCTTCCTCACAACTTCCGTGGAGAAATCCTGGTAGAATGAGACGTTGCTGCTGCCGACGTTTAATGTGCCTTTGTTTCTGGCTGCTTGCAGGTTCTTCTGTTTGTCAGTGTAATCGTGCAGCCTTAAGCTTAATTTCATCACCTTTTAAGTTGATATGGTGGACAGTTGCGTTGTTTCCACATCCAGCAGTTATGGAGCAACATTATCATTCATTTGGAGTTGTGTTTGTGTCCACTCTATTCATTTTCTTTAAGCTCTGTTTTAGGTCTCCACCAACTTCTAAGGAAAGTATCTGGCTCGTTTTCTGCTAAATGCTCTACTGTGAACCAAAACAGAAAAGTTGCAGATAAACAGCTAACCAATGAGATTAAACTCACTATAGCGGAGGTGTGTCCCCTTTCAAGTTGTCACATTGTCATTTAATATATTGTTATGATAACAATATCAAATATAACTGCTTTAAAATTGTATTTTGACACAAGAACCCTAGATTAGATAATAAAACAGGACCAACAATAGGTCTACATTAAGGCCTTATCACAGCAGTTTATATTGTGCTTTTTTTCAAACTAGTTTTCATTTAAATTAGCACAACTCAGGTGACAAAGTAGACCCTCAGAGGTCCCATGCAGGACAGTTGCCAGCTTTGCTTTGTTGGTAATCTGACCGTGTTAGTTATTGACACCAGCAGCCTTGGGATATAGTTGTAAATTTAGACATAATCCAGTGAACCACATTTAATGCAACTATACTGGCTTCACTTATTGTATTGTTGAGATAAGTCGCATGCAATAAGGAAGACTTAAATACAAACAAAACACATACTGTGTTGTTAAAGGCAGTTTATTTGGTTCATGTTGAGGGTTACTGTCACGTGTCAGGAATTGCAGGTTAGGATCCAAATGCAGAAGATGAGATGAGAAAGAAGCAAGGTGACAGTGACTTAGGGACTGTTCGTTATTTATTTCAGGGGCCATTGGAGGAGTTTTAGGACCTTTAGGCTAAAAAGACTTGACCTTCCCCTTGCCAGTAATAATTTTTCTATGGCCCTCCAAAATGATTAGAAAAACAAGCATGACCCTCCCCTTATGTGGTAGTTTGCACTTAGCAAAAAAAGCCAGATGCCATTTGAACTTTACAGCCATGACGTAGATGAGTTAACCTTTGCATTCTCATCTTACACATCGCACTCCTCTGTTATGGTGTGGTGGCTATTTCAGTAGATTTACTCACTAACATAGTTGTGAAAACACAATTAGCATGGAAACTAAATGCACACTTCCTGCATTACTGCATTACTTCAAATACTAAGTTACTCCTCTAGTAAACTAGTATTCATATGAAATAAAACATTAAAACATTGAGACCATTCAGCAAAGGACATTGGGAAATAACCAATTCAACACTGGTTGCTATGGACTCGTCACTAGGCTTCCTCAGTCGTATATTTAGCACATAGGTAAAGCTGCCGAAGCTGAACATTATATTCCAAAACATATATGTTTATTTTTAAAGCAGATTTTACTTTAACAATTTAACAATTTGCCCTTATGAAATCCAATTGCGGCACGGCTGTCTTGGAACGCAATAGACAGACGGTGGCGGAATGCCCCGACACTAAAATGTAACAGTGAACAATCAGTGTTGGACCTCCAGTCTGTTGAGATGCCTCTCCAAACTCACCATAAAACGTTAAGACACGTTGAGAAAAAAGATCCGTATTTTGCTGTAATCCAATGACATGAAAAAAAAGTAATCCACAGCGATCAGTAGATCCACAAACAGAGTCACAGTGTATCCAGCAAGGCCTATACGAGCGTCACATTCACCAGCCAGCTCCAAGCAGGCAATACATCCAAAACAGGGAAAAAAACAGGAACATTGGGAAACAGAGCAGAAGAAACAGGCAGAACTTTTTGACACGAAATACGACGACAAACTAACACTAGCCTGGCTCCGCCCTCCTACGTACTTCCACTCAATTTTCATTTTCAATCAGCGAACAGAGGGAGTGGCTGAGAACGATGATGTTGAGGTTGTGCGCTAGTTTGAGTTGTAGTTCCGTAATGGCGGCGGAGAAAGATGCGAGCGAAGCCATTTGGTCCGTTGTGGCAAAGCTGCCGAATATCCAGAAGTTAAAGCCCGAGCAAGAACAATCTTTACTGAGTTTTGTTGGTGGCCATGATGTTGTGGCCCTCCTCCCCACAGGGTTCGGGAAAAGTTAAATTTTCCAGCTCGCTCCGCCTTAGCCAACTCATTCACCGAGTTAGTGTGTTAGAGCGATGCTAAGCCAACGTTACGACCAAATGTTAGCAATTGGTTATGGCAGCTCCAGAGTGGCTCTGGGCAGATCCAATATTTTTAAACTTCAACAGAGTACCCACCTTCAAGGAAGTTAACACTTGTCAATGGAGAGTGGCCAGACTCTTTGTACAAATGAAATGTACGAGAGTCTGGTAAGACCAGGCTAAACTAACACCAGACAAAGGGAGCACACAAACTAAATACACAAGGAGCTTTCACAAGACAATGCACAGCTGTAGTGGACAGGGAACTGGAATAAGGAGGAAAACACTGATTAGGTATTAAGACAACGAGGACTGGCAACACAAAGGCAGGCTGACAAGGCTAGACACAACACAGGTGTACAAGGGAAGACATGTTGGGCAGGGCTACAGGCACACATAAGCAGGTAGACACAGCGCAAGCACAGAAAACTCAAACACAATGAATGAAACATGAAATCCCAACACACAAAATCCTTAGGAGACTAAGAGCAAATGAAAAAGAAACACTGCCACAAGGTCCTAAAAACAGAACATTAACAACAAAAAGTCTGAAGGCCTCTGGCCGCAGAGCAGGACCGTGAGAGTTACATCCCACATCAGGCTGGCAGGCAGACAGAAAAATAAGCATGCAGGATATGAACAATAGAACAAATGGGCAGGGAAGGCTATGTCATTACAGTAGCAAGGCAACACACTGGTTATGAGAGGTGCAAGAAAAAAGCCAGAACACACACACACACACACACACACACACACACACACACACACACACACACACACACACACACACACACACACACACACACACACACACACACACACACATGCCAGGACTATGATTCGTCTAAAGCTGAAGAAGATGAAAAGGGCAACAATGCAGATGTCAACATGACAGATAACCATCCAGCTCATGTACAGCTGTACATTGAATACCTTGTTATCAGTCTTCTGAACACAAGGTCACTTCACAGAGACACCCTCTCATAAAACGTAATGTAAAGATGAAATGGTCTGGTTGCTATGGGTGCCAAGGGTAGGAGGTGATGGTGGAAAATGCAAACAATGAGAGCACCATATCCAATATAAAATGATTGTCATGTAATGGGCAAATAGAGTGAACACAGAAAGGACATTATGACGTCAGCGTGTAGCAAAGGGTCAATGTGCAGCCCTCGTTTGCATTGTCCTGCAAGTCTTGAATTAAAAGGTTTAAACTGTGACAAGAAATCCACGATTTCAATGGTGAATCGAATCACACTGTGAGGTCTCACTAAGGCTACAGGACAATGTTACATCGCCCAGATAGTTTACACCCCAGTTACTTTAAATAAAAGCTAAATAATCTAGTCCCGTCGCAAGAAGTCCTCTACAGATGGAAATACTATATAATAATTAAACCTACTTTTAACAGGGTTGGAAGGGTTACTTTAAAACATATTTCTATACAATTACTAATTACCTGTTAAAAAATGTAGTCAATAACCTAATCCAAGTATCACAAAATTAAAGTATAGAACTTGATTACTTTCTGTCACTTTTGGATTATACCAAATATAGGCATAACTTGCACCATACTGTGATGTTGTTCCCCTTTTCTGCTTTGAATACAAAATAATGGCAACATTTTCACCCAGTGGAAGCATTCTTCCCCAAGGCCATGATAATGAATTGACTCTCTGACCATAGTGTCAATCTGACAGATGAATATGACTTTATTCATTGACATTTTTAAAAACCCATTTAGGAGCTTTCTTCTAATTGAAGATGAAAAACCTTTCCACCACTGGTAAATGTAGCTTGTCCTTCATCCTTCCTTCTGATGCGTCCTTTTTATTCCACAATGAAAAATGAGCGATGCTTTCAATGATGTGATGAATGTGTCAAAACTTAGATAATGATAAAAGCTTGATCAATGTTTGCACACATAAACTCGTACAAATAAGAAATAGATTAAAATCCTTTTGAATGTCCCCCTGGAGGATGTTGTATGGATCAGCTCAGCCAGAGTGCTGTAACCTGAGGAATAGTATCATCATCATCATTAATCGTTTTTTTTAGTGTTCAGTATGGATCCATGCTCACATCCTCTCCCAAATTATAGTTGGCATGACATTGTGGACTTATAGGTGGATTTATAAGAGATGGAGAGGACACCTTTTTATTTTTAACTTCTTTATCCTAAATACTGCTGCAGTCTCTGTTTCCATTAATTTAATGCATGAGTCATCATATCAAACTTTATTCTTAATCGTCACATACAATGTAGTGAAATTCTATATCATCTTAAGTATTAGGAGCAGTGGACAGATATACATAAAGCATCCGGGGAGCAACTTGGTTTTCAGTCTCTTGCTCAGGGACACTTTGACAAGTGGCCAGATGACCTGGGATTGATCTGCCGACCTTGTGTTTGGCAACCATTTTACCTCCGGGCCACAAGCCACCCTGCACTGCTTTCAGGGTCAGAATTAAACTGTTGTTATGATGAAGCTGCTGAGCATTAAGGGAAAGTGTGACGCATGCTGTATTGTGTTGTAAATTGAAAAAAACATCAAGCTCTCATTCGACTCTACAGAACCACGTCGCCACTTTAAGCATGAAAGCATGAAAAGCATGTATCTTCAAAATGCCCGTTTCTCATGAAATAATAACCGTCTTGCTTTTTAAAGTATTTTTAGTTGACATAAAATAGTTGTCTGACCCCACAAAAGAGCATTTAGCATAATCAGTTATTTGAAAACCTAAAAATCACCAAATATGGAGATAGAAGGCTTTCACTAGACTACAAAATCATATTATGATTACTTGAGGTTCAGCGAGATATAGAGCTGTGTTGCTGAGACTGAGCTGTGCAGGAGTCATGCATCTGCGACCTCCACTGTATAATAATGTGACATGGATAGCAGTAATTACCCATCATTACCAGAGTGTTTTTAGTGTTAGGACACAGAGATACACATGCAAGACACACACACATGAAAACAAGCACATTATGCTACTTCTGCTGTACAAATGCACAGCATTGCTGCTATAATGCGGGAATGTTGTTCTTTGTTTAAAATGTGCTAAAATCCCAATAAATAGCCAACAAATTCAATGACAATATCAAGACCAACAGTAAATTGATCCAACAAACATGATCTGTTTAGTCAAACTCTAATATAAAGCTTATTGTTCTGTGCCATAGACTTCCATTGTTGTCCAAAAAGTATTAAAAAGATGTAAATGAGTCACACTGTTGCACTTGCTGACATGTTCTTTCATTATTATGAACATGGGTGTAGGCCTAATTCATCTTTAGTCAATTCCACATACAATGTCCTGCTGCTACAAATACTCACAAGCTCATGTAATGTGTGAAAATAGTCCCTTGACAAACACACACACACACACGCATGCACGTACGCACGCAGTACAGTACGTTCGCTCGGGAAGTATCCAATAGCAGGGTTGACTTCGGCAGCGGCCTGGTGGATGGGCGTTCCCCTCTCTGGAGATTTAAAGTTCTCTTGTGATTTATAAATGAGGTACAGCTCTGGGGCAGTGGCAGCATGTAATAGCAATATCCAACACAGCCCACAGCGCTCCATCAGCAAAATGAGATCAGCCTCTTTTCTCAAGAAGAGCTGCTTGCTGCTCACAGCTGGAAAAACAATGGATGTAATTGTTTTGTAAGATCTGATACTGGACATGTTACTGTTACTGACAGGTCATTGGGATGATCAGAAATAATATATTTTGGTCATGATACAAGCTGATGTGACATGATGCTTTTGTACATATGCATGTGTGGATACACAGTGGCATTAAATAATAATAATACTTATAATAATAATATATATATTTTTAAATAATCCTTTAGTAATTATTGAGGTTAAGGATCAACACAACTGTTTCTTTTGGACTTCTTTTGGACAGTGTTGAATTACAGGCAAGCAAAAGGTTCGTGAGTTATTAAATTAGTGATGTATTTGTCATTCTCCTTTTAATGTAACTCACAGACTAATTCTAATTGACTGCAGAATAACATTTTGTGTTTGTTTTTTGTTAACAAAATGGAAATAAAGGAAAAACTATTTCTTGTTTCTGGACTTTATATAGTGTGTACTGGTAGGTTTATATTTACTCATACACTGAATTGAAATAACAAATATATTAGAGCTCACAGAGCATGCATATTTTGTGCTTGTGATGGGGTTTTTGTAGCATATTTTATCATCATACTCTTTCTTAATAATCTTCTCTGAAAGTCATTGCAGATGTAGGCTTATTTTCCATAGTGATTCTATTAATGTGTCCAATATATCATGCACACTGAAATTCATTCAAAGCCAGAGAGAATAGATAAACAAATCCCGGGCAGTCATGTGTGCCTGTGTAATGTTCCTGTCCTGTGTATCTATATTTCCTGTTTATTTACAAGAATGGACATGATAACTGTGTGTGTGGATGAGAATCACAGTTGTGTTTCAAGTGTATCACAGTTAGGTTTGGTTATATGCATGTTCAATTAAGCTTTGTAATGTGGATAACTGCATGTGGCTATAAAACCATGCAATGCTAAAACAATTCTTAAAGCTATTACAGTGGGTGAAGCACGCAGCTACTGTACCACATGCACAATATAGTGGACACACTGCCACCATCTGGCGTAGGCGACATGTTCAGGGGCCTAATCAAGAGGCAGGTTTGCTGAGTTATCTGGATTACCCTGCTGAGTAAAATATCTGTTATCCAAATAACTCAGTTAACCTGCTTCTTGGAACAGACCTTATGCCAGAAATGATTGACAGACTACAGTAAAAGAAGAATGTCCAATGACATTTCTTTAAAATTAAACAAACATATTTGTTAGGCTATAAATCTTCCCTCTGTCCTTCACTGACACTCACTGACACAGCATTTTCACTGCTAACAATGGCAGTCTCATTGCGAAAAAGGAGCCAGGAAATGTTTTTTTGGGATCAATTTTTTTTATTTTTTAGCACCATTTATCATACAGGCATACCGAATACATTCCACAATACGTGCCAGGTAATGTCAGGTGGTGCATAGAACAGATGAACACAAATTGAACAAGAACAAAAACCCTCTCCCACCCCCCACCCTCTGCGGTCTCGAGGAAAACAAAAGAAACAAACAAACAGTTCCAGTTTGTTGAGGTTGACAGAATGTACAATAGGGAGTGGGAATGGCTTTCGAGACGTATCTCTTCTGAGGAGTCCAGTATGTCCTATGGCATATGTTGAAGTGGATATACTGGTGATTTGGGTTCTTGGAACAGTGGAAATGTTGTCCCAAACTGTCTCCCAATTAATTGTGTTCCCTCAGGGCACATCTCTCGTTCTCATTTCTTTACTATTGGGAGTTCTCCTATGGATATTTGTATCAGTTTAGCATAAATCCTGGCCACTAATCCTCTCACAGGAAAATCAAACCATTTAATAACTGGGTGTGCCTCACAAAGGAGCATTTTGTTGGACATATTATGAAGCAGAGAGTCACTGTTACCATGATATATGACATCTGCTTTTATTTCAAAAGTTTAACAACACTTATACAAATATCTTGCTCTCCAGAAACTCTGTATCAGATCATAAATTCTGAAATAACAAAAGAATCTTACACATTGTCAATAACTTGGACTCTATTTATGAAGAAGGTCTGAGGACTGAAATATTGAATGTCCAACGTCATGTACAGTATATAATTCACAATGCCAAATACATGCATCTCAGGAATTATAAATCTCCAGACTGGTGAATGTTCACTGGAAGCATAACAAGAATAACCAAACAAGATATGTTTCTGCCTGGGATACACACAGTCACGGTCTTGCTGCGGTATAAACCTTCCCAAGTGGCTCCAAGGTACCATTTATCACTTTACCTTTAATCTCCAGAATCACTCCAACACAGTTACAAGAAATCTCAAAATATGATGTGACTAATGCTTTTTGGCATGGTATGTTAGACATTTGTAAAGAATCTGTCCTTCACTCTGAACAACCTTTTTGTGCTTTTGCTTTGATATTATTAAACACAGAGCTGGTTAATGTTTACCCCTGCCTCAGTACACCCATGCTAAGTGTGTATTTGAATTTGAGTTGATTGTTTGTGTAGGTTGCGGTAATTATGTTTTGGTAAATGTAATGGCATGATTTTATTTCTGAGTGCAGCTGATATTTGTGCATCCATATCTATGGGTAGTTATTATTGGCGGTTGGGGCTCTCTGGGGTTAGTGCAGCGTCCTTTGCTATTTTTGTATGCGAATGTGGAATCTATTTTCAAGGTTGCCATGGAAACCATTGTATTTTTGGTGGCAGTGATTGGTGCTGCCTGCCGAACAAGACTATTTTTGTCATGAATCAACACCTGATACACATACACACGCACACATGCACGCACGCACGCACACACACTGTTGCCAGACGTCTTACATCTTCCCCATGACAACAGTAGTAATCGCTGCCATTGCTCCCATTAAACTGGTATATATATAAGATGATTTTTTGACATTTTTGATGACTCAAACAATTGATTTTTAAAATAGTTGTACATTCATTCTTTGACACATCAACTAATCTTTGTGTTATAGCCTACATAGAGTGGTAAAATAAAATAAAAATAAAATACCTAGTTCGCAATACATAGTAACAAGTGCCTTTCTCCATTGTTCATCTGTAATTGTGTCTATGCACCTGATGCAGTAATCTCACTGATTTGTGGGCTGAAAGCAACAAGCTGTATAGTATTTCAACCAGAAGACCTGCGTTCTCACAGTGACTTAACCAATGCCATTATTATGAGGCTATTAGTAAACTATATCAATCAATCAATTAATGAGAGGTGCTGCAAATTGAAACATGCTTCTTAATGGTGAAAGAGATTAGAGAGTGATTTCCATGAAATGCAAATGTTATGTGTGTTATCATTAACCTTACAAATGCAAATGAAAAAACAAATAGGACTAAGCTGCTCCATGCTTGCTCCTTCAGAAGAGTAGCCTTTACCCATCATAGCCCAGATTTCATTGTCCTTCACTGACAATGAGATGGACTGTATATGAAAAAGATCACCGTGGCAACAAGAGCCCCAGTTAGAGAAGATGGGAAGGTGGAGACTGAGGCCTGGCCTAATCAATGCCTCCCTGTTTCAGCAAATCTTGTACTGGTGGGCGATTAAATCCATGAAATTACAACCAATCATCAACACACAACCATCAAATAATGAACCAGGAGAGGGTCAAAAATTAAGATAGACATGAGGGTGAGGTATCATGCTTTGTGCACATTCCTATTTATGAGTTAAGAGGTAACTTGGAAGACATCTCTCAAGCATTTACCCTCAAGGTAAAACAAAACTTAAAGTTACTGGCCATGCTAGCAGCCCTACTAGGCTGTAATGCACATTACACACCAGAAAATATTTTTTTGGATAGATGAAAAATTGAGAACTTTGCTATTTTTTAGATCCTTGATACTTGGGGGTAAAGAAAATCAAAATCCTCTGTAGAGTGACAGGCGTAGCTCTGTATTATTTGGCTCAGATTTAAGGTGTAGGTCTACTTACATGCAGTAGCTGTATTTTCGGCTGAGATGTCAAATTAGCAAGCTAACATGCCTGACTGTTACAGCTCTGTTAGGGTCTCATCAGCATGCTAACATGCTGATGTCAACATATGATTAGCGTGTTTGCATAACAATCACTGTATGCTTATTCTGTGTGATGATGTGAAGATTTAGTTTGTAACATGTGTAGGCCTACAGTTAGTCTCACATTGCCAGACTTTAGTTTTTGAGAGGTTTTAGACTAACTATTTTCTTTTCTCATACCACACTAAAAATCTGCTTACAATGTTAACAACTACAGCGACAACATTTCCCTACCATCATAATATTCAGTATATAATCTCAGAAGGTAATGTTTGACAATGCGGTGAGGACACTAGGACCCTGCGGAGACGGCAGCTCTGGTCCTGTTTCTTGCTGCCTCCTGCTCCATCTCTGCAGTCACTGTGTGTGAGTGGAGGGGGAAAGCAGAGAGTGAGCTGGTGTCTTTGCATGCATTTACATGAGCATCGTTTCAGAAAAACCTCTGCTGCCACAGCTCAAGTCATCCAGGGAGGAGGAGGCACAAGGCAGACCAAGGGATGGGAAGAGAAACCGGCTTGTATTGTGGGAAGTACCTCAACAGCATTTACAAGGTGCATGGATTGATGTCCACTGAGTACCTCAGCTGTGGGAGCTACACCAGGTTTTCATCCTCAGAGACCAAAAGCAGCAGACAGCTGCATCAGGAAAAACTCTGATTCTGGTACATGATGCTCTCTCTGTGTTTCTTCCCCTCACACTCCCTGATTATCACCACATTTTCTTGCTTGCTCTCACCCTCTTCTTCTAATCTGCTGATTACTGCTGAGTGCAACGATACATCTAATTTAATTGTGCTGTGATATATAAAAGGTAAGTCTTGCTTTATACAGTGGGTGTAATGCATTAATGATTAATATATAAATGAGTAGGCGGTAAGACATGACTAAACCAGGCAGGATGGTTAAACTGAATTGTGAGTACCCCAATGTGTGATTTAGAGACGTTGCTCACAGAGGGAAATCCTTCATAGGTAATGAGGGAGGTTAGAGCTCAATTTTTTCCTAATGTTGTCACTGCAGACAGGAGGCAGAACATCTTGTGCTTTTATTACATGTGTGGCAGAAAGCATTCAAGCAAATTCCTTGGATTTCCTTGATCTGACACATACTTATAGCAGCAGAAACCCATGTCTGTTGTCTGCAATAGCTGGGCATAGTCAATATGCAGGCAGCCTCTGCAACCTATGAATAGCCATTTGAACCATTAAATTCACTTATACTAAGTGGCCAGGGCTTCTTTAGTGGCAGACATGCTATTGTAATACATGTACACAAGCAAAAGCATTGAATCTTGGACCTACAAGGCCTTCCAGTAATCTGTGATTGTATTTTTTTTTTTGTATCCGTACACAATCAGTTTAGATCCTGGGTATACATATTTAACAAGAGCTCACACAGCTGGTGTAGATGTGACGGAAAAGGACTGTCACCTATTTATTAATAGGATCGGTTTTGGGGAATTAGCATGCATTCGAACATTGACAGGATGTGTGCTTGAAAAGTATTCATCACCTGCAGCTTCTCAGCAAAGGAGCAGATCTTTGACCTTTATATTAATGAAAGTGTAAAGAAGGTGGTCCAAAATCCTATTAGTATAATCATACACATGTTTTTGGGGCTTCATGATTTGGTTGCAGAATTATGAACTATAATCTGTTCAAGTGGTTCGACTATCTTGCATGATTTATGATTGTTCAAATCATTTCACTCCTTCAGTTTTCTCAGCATGTTGCTAAAAAGGTGCCAAGTGTCCCTGCCTCGAATAATGCACACTTAATTGAGTTAATTGGTTTGAGGGCTGGCTTTGGATTACCTTATCAGTAAAATTGCCTTAACGGAGATTTGAGAAGCTATGGAGGATTTATATAAAGCTTGATCCGAGTGTATTAATCTTAACGGTAGCTGGGGCAAAAGTGAAACTCAGCACGAGCAACAGATTGAAAGGATTAGATCATTTAACCCAGAAGTGCAAATAAGGGGTCACTCATTATAGGGATACGCATGCAAAATTAGGGAAACACATATTTTCATCTGTCTCTCTTGTTTTTAGGGTGGGTTGCGACTGATGGCAGACATGAAGACTGATGGACTACAAGGCAGCTTTTGACCTCATTTTCAAGCCGCTGTTTTCTGGCCGTACTTCCTGGCTTTGAAGGATGGGTGATGGGCCTGTGACTGCTCCTGCCTGCCTGCTTCATCCCAACCTTCAATGGAGCCGATGTGGAACTCCTCCCACCCACCTCCACAGCTCATGTCCAACATGTCTGCCTCCTATCTGCCTGAGGGCTGGGCTCTGTCCCAGTCGCTAGCCCTGCTGGCCATGCTGCTCATGGATCTGCTGGCTGTGGTGGGTAATGTGGCTGTCATGACGGTCATTGCTAAGGCCCCACAGCTCCACAAGTTTGCCTTTGTCTTCCACCTGTGCGTGGTGGACCTGCTGGCAGCCCTGGTGCTGATGCCCCTTGGCATGCTCTCAAGCCAAGCCTTCTTCGGGGAGGCCCTGTGCCGGAGCTACCTCTTTCTCAGCGTGTGCCTGGTGAGTGCTGCCATCCTCTCTATCTCCGTCATCAATGTGGAGCGTTATTACTACATCATACACCCAATGCGCTATGAAGTAAAGATGACTGTTGGCCTAGTAGCTTCAGTGCTGGTTGGGATATGGGTCAAAGCCCTGGCCATGTCTGCTCTGCCGCTGCTCGCTTGGTTCCTGCAAGGTGGAAGAACTCCTCTTCTGGAGAGTAGTGGGGTGGGGGGAGGAGGGGCAGTCCCATCTCCACCTGCTCAGGGTCACCGGCGCTGCTCACTACATTGGACAGGGGGAGGGTCAAACCGCTTGGCCTTCATGGCCCTGTTTACTCTAGTGTATTTCCTGTGTCCAGTATTGGTCATTCTTGTTGTGTATTGCAATATGTTCAAAGTTGCCCGGGTTGCAGCCATGCACCATGGGCCTCTGCCTACCTGGATGGACACGCCTCGTCGCCAGCGGTCAGAATCACTCAGCAGCCGTTCCACGATGGTTACCAGCTCTGGGACAGGGACTGGGACAGGCAGAGCCACTCCGCAGCGCCCCTTTGGGGGAGGAAAGGCTGCAGCAGTGTTGGCAGCAGTAGGTGGGCAATTCCTTTGTTGCTGGCTGCCATACTTTACTTTCCACCTGTATTCGGCACTGGCTGCCAGCCCTCCAGCCACACTCGCCTCTCTGGAGGAGGTGGTCACCTGGATTGGCTACTTCTGCTTCACGTCCAATCCCTTCTTTTATGGCTGTCTCAACAGACAGATCCGGGATGAGTTGGGCAAGCATCTGCCTTGTCTGTTTCGTCGAGCAGGGGTTGAGATGGAGGACAGACTGCCCAGCCGTGAAGGATCCATTGAGGAGAATTTCCTTCAGTTTCTTCAGGGCACCGGCTGCAACTTAGATCCTCAAAATTCTCACAGCACCTCCAGCCCTAAAGGGGAGGCCGGCTGCCCCTTGGCTCAGTCCCAACCACCGGAACCAGCACAGCCCATACCGATAGATTTCCGAATCCCTGGACAAATTGCAGAGGAGACTTCAGAGTTTATTGAGACTGAACAGGCTAAAAACAACCATATTTATACAGACAATTGAGTTTTAAGTTTGAAAATAAGACTAATTTTGATCATTCAGAGATAAACTTTTCAGGAGTTATTTCAGTGAAAAGACGTTCTCTATTTCTATTGAAAGCTGTCCAACAGGTAGCTCAGTTCATGATCTCCATGACTTAAATTGTATCTTTGAATCATTGCACTTTGCCTCATTAGATTTCATCCTTAAACAGTAGTTGTTTAAGATGCCTTTCTGTTGTTTATGAACAGGGATATTACTGCTAGATTTTAAAAATGGCAAAAATGGCCTTCTACACAACCGGTCAGTTCTGTACAGTAAATTACTTTAATGATTACTATTAGTGTAACTTGTTAAGCCTTTTTTAAAGATAAAAAAAATTATAATTATATGTTTGATTCTGTTAAGGTAACTAAATAGTCTTCAGAGTTAAATGTTTTTAAGAATATCCCTTTTGCTCTCAAATTAGGGAACACTTGCTGAAATACACTGGCTCATCATGGAGATGAAACGGTTCCACACACCAAGTGATACTGTATTTTTACTGTAACTGCCAAATCAATCATTTTTGAGACTCTGGAAAAGTTGATTATTTTTGAATAAGTAATGTCGAAGAAGACAGCAATAAAATACACACAATTATGAGTATTTAGGGGATCCATTGAGGGAAAAGCACTACTGTCACTTTTGATTGATGGCTGTGCTTTTATCAATGACAATGCCACTCCTAATTATGCCAATCTGATTATAATCAATTAGGAGGCGTACATATTGTGGCTTAACTCTCATGGAATTGCTACAAGTTGTTTACAAATAACCACCTGAAATTTAGTTCTCCTTTCTTTGGTGCTTGTCCAAAGACAGCTTTTTTTTGATTTCCAAAAAAGCAGATCTGTGGCGACTCAGTTTAGGATGCAGGTTGACTTTATAATTCATCCTAAGGGTCACCCAGCTTTCTGCCATGTGATGTATTTATCAGTGTATTTGGATATAGATCTTAAAAATCAGTATTCTCTTGATCCACTGCATTACGTTCAAATATGATTATATTTCATTCATTTGTTAAATGTGCTGAATTTTATGTTATGTTTAGTAAAACTGTAAGTTTGGGGTTGTGTTTAGCTCAGCATGCCCATTTTTATTTTAATTAGTGAGTGTAAGTATTTGTTATGAATTTCATTACAAGGAGGCTGATATTTTTTGACATGTATGTAGTAACTGCCTCGTTTGTTTTTCAGTTGTGGAGATTTTTATCCGGACGGAGAATACATTTAGATTTAGTTTGACCCTGTTCATCAGGGTTTTTACAGTACCTCACATGCAGGAAATAAACATTATTTTACAGTCCTGCGCAGTTCCATGTCAAGTATGACTCTTGCACACTACTCTAATGTTGCAAGGAGACTATAGCAGATGTGATTTGCTCATTTATTAGAAATGAGGGTGCATCTCAACTCTGCCTAGTTTTTGATGATGAGATGAAGTGGTATTTTATATAAAAAAAAACACTATTAGGGATATATATGATAAACTATATGTGTAAATGTTTGATTGAAAGGACTTTCTTACGTAGTGTGGATACAGGGTTTTTAAGATATTCTTTGAGTGATGATGCCAATCCAAATCAAAAGCTTGTTGAGCTTATCCTCTTTTCATCACATCTAAATATCCCAAACTGTGAATGATGTTGAACGTTTGTGTTTGTGCAGCATGTGATTCTCACATGTTCAGAGATTGTTTTTATGCTGTGATAAAAATAAAAGGATTAATTCCACTGTACTGCAATGATATGAATGTGTTTTAGAAAAAATACACACCTACAACTTGACTGAGAGATACTGTTGTAATAAAGAGTTTCTATGTTTGTAAAACATTTTGGTTTTCATCTCAGAATTTTACCAATGATGTGGGGCTGCTGAGTGATGCCAAATACATATTTTATTTTACTCAACATCTCAGTGTGTGTGGCTTAATCTCTCTGCTTTGCTTTGATATTCCATTGCAAAGAGGGAAGACACAGTTCAAACACTTTGACCTTAAAGTAACATTTAAACTTAAAAAGGCCAAAGCCATTGATATTACCTTCATAAGAAATATGATAGATAGATAGATAGACAGATAGACAGATAGATAGATAGATAGATAGATAGATAGATACATAGATAGATAGATTGATTGATTGATTGCTAGATAGATAGACAGATAGATAGATAGATAGATAGGCAGATATATATATATAGATAGATAGATAGATAGATAGATAAATAGATTGATAGATAGATAGATAGATAGATAGATTGATTGATTGATAGATATATAGATAGACAGATAGATAGATAGATAGATAGACAGATAGACAGATAGATAGCTAGATAGATAGATAGATAGATAGATAGATTGATTGATTGATACATAGATAGACAGACAGATAGATAGATAGATAGATAGATAGATAGATAGATAGATTGATAGATAGATAGATAGATAGACAGGCAGATATATATATATATATAGATAGATAGATAGATAGATAAATAGATTGATAGATAGATAGATAGATAGATAGATTGATTGATTGATAGATATATAGATAGACAGATATATAGATAGATAGACAGATAGACAGATAGATAGATAGATAGATAGATAGATATCGTCACCTTCCTAAAATAAGGGCCTACGTCATTTTTTCAGGTTTTTCAGAAAACACAAAAAACTGAACCATATATTTATTAATAATTTCACTCAAAAATGTAATGACAATAGATGACTATTGACATACTAATAACAATGTCTGTCAATTATGCAACATAAGAGGAATAAATTACTTTTTTGAACATGCCTTTGTGACTTAGGCAATTTTAAACCTTCAACTCTGTCAACAATCAGTGTGTTTACATGCACAGAAACTTCATCACTTACCAATTGGGGACGAGCCCTGAATCATGGAAATTACTTCAGTGATAGAGTGGTAGATTTTTGTTCTTCTTAAAGTGGCTGCCATTTTGAAAAGCTTGTAAAATTCATTAAAAAAAGTCATATTGTCTTTTGACTTAGGCAAAATAAAACTCTTGACATAGGCCATTATTCTAAAGGTGTAGAATCACATGACCTGTTCAACGGAAGATGTAGGCAATTTTACCAGAGGTGGCCAGCACCATGAGGAGATGATTTAGGCAAGACAATCATTTTTGTCAAAAAATGACATAGGCCATTATTTTAGGAAGGTGACGATATATAGATTGACAGATAGATTGACAGATAAATAAATGCATCCTGCCACTGTTTAATGCAGTGTTTCTGTTGGAAGATGCTGGTGCACGACAGGCCTCACACCTCAACGATGGACCTCAGTCAAACCACCCCCAGCTTCGCCAGGCTCTGCCATCCCCATGGCAATTATTACCTAGTGACATTTCTCAGTGCTGTAGTGGGCGGGAGGAGCCTGCTCTACCGGGACTCCAACAAGATTAAAACAGATACACAAGATAAATAACAGATAAATAAGAGGCACTAAAATCAGATTGACAAATTTACAGATGTCATAAATGTTAATAAATAGATGCTGCTTTTGATGTGAATAAAGTTTTTTGTAAAGTGCTGTAGCTGATAGCACCAGTTATTGACAATAAAATCAATCTAACCTGATAGTTTGGGATTAAACTATTATTGAAAATACAATTATGTTTGTGTAAAGAGTAAAGCTAACGGCAAACATGAAAAAAATAATAATACAAAAACAACACAAGCTGCAAACAAAATGTTTAATAATTTCAGGTTAGATTAGAAGGAGGAGGACAGGTATAACTGTATGTGGTGGCTAGATAATGCAAAGAAAAGGGTGTTAAGCATTAGGCAATATGTACTGACTGGAAGAGGACAAAGGGGATTTAGCCAGAGAAAGAAAATCATGAACCATGGCCCGGAAAGTGTGGGGATGCACAAGAGCCCTAAGAGGAAGTGAAAGAGGGAAGTGAGATGGGAATATCTATACGGTATATACATGTAATGCATCTGTTTATTAAGCTTAAAGCTGCAGTAATTATTTTCCTTGCCACTTGGGGAGAGTGGAACTACATGGAAATCAAAACACTGATATCATCATTTTATAATGTTGTTATGATAACTATCTCAGCAAACAGTTGTGAATTTGCATATGCAGAAAACATTGAAAACATTAGAAGGCTATTCTTTTGGAGTTGTGTCTTTGGCCACCACAAGGCTCTGTGCCATGTGAAGAGCACATCTGGTTATATGTAATGCTGTTAGTCATATTAGCAACAGTAGACAAGGCAAGATTTGGTTTGGAATACACATATTTGGGAAATTTAGAATGGCAGTCCTCCTCAATGTATTCAAATCAAATCAAATCAAATCAAATCAAGCTTTATTTGTCATTGCATGAATACAGTGTATTAACACAACGAAATTCAAGGTGCTACTCCAGATCAGTGCTTTAATAAAAATATATATATACCATTCACCATACCTAGAGATTGGCATGGTTTTATTTCAGTTAGCCTAATAGCTGGTTTGATTTGCAGTGAGAGATGATTTTATGGAAAGTACCCCATGCCAATCTCTAGGTATGGTGAAGGGTATGTGATGATGTGGGGCTATTTTAATTCCAAAGGCTAAGGGAACTTAATCAGGATGCATAGTATCCTGGATCCATGAAATAACTGGCTTTTAAAAATAAAAATCTGCCTGCCTCTATGGGAATTTAACATAGGGGTGTACTTACTTATGCCCCCTGTATTTTAAGGAAAAACATTTATTTATTTACGATACATTATTCATTCACAAAGAAAATTGGTGTCCTTAAATATTGGATTTTTCCTCATTTTTGTAATTAAGGCATTAAGATCAATTTCCAAAAGATGATTTTTTTATTCCTCTTTTTAGTCAACTTTAGCATGGATGTCCTAATTTTTTCACATGACTGTAGTCGGGGAGAGCAAGAAAGACTTCAATTTCAATGAACTTTCCAGGCACATTGTCAGCATTTCACAAAAGAGAGATACTGTTTGTAAGAGAGGAAGGGGCGGGTGTACAGTACCAGTGAATATATCAACATATTGTAACAGGATTTACAAAATTATTATACATCTATCTGTTGGTTTTAATAAGGGTCAATAGTTTTCATACATGTGAAAAGTTAGACTGCAGTCTTGGAAGTTCTGAGTCAGAACTAGAGGAGAGTGATTAGGCAAGGTGTGGTTTCTGTTTGTTTGTTTTGTTTTGTTTTCCTCGAGACGGCAGAGGGTGGGGGGTGGGAGAGGGTCTTTGGTCTTGTTCAATTTGTGTTTCTTTGTTCTGTGCGTCATCTGACATTACCTGTCAAACATTGTGGAATTTCTTTTGTATGTCTTTTTTTTTGGGATACATTTTTTATTATTTTTTAGCACTATTTATCACACAGACATACAGAATACATTCCACAATATGTGGCAGGTAATGTCAAGTGGTGCATAGAAAAGATGAACACAAATTGAACAAGAACAAAAACCCTCTCCCACCCCCCACCCTCTGCGGTCTCCAGGAAAAGAAAACAAACAAACAAATAGAAATCACACCGTGCCTAGTCGCTCTCCTCTAGTTCTTGTTGCGCTGAGGTCATTAGGTCTGATATTTGTGCTGTTGCGCTTTCCCATAGGCTGACAGTTGATGGTTTGGCTTTGTTAATCCTTGCTGTAGAGAGCTCAAGCATAACTATGTCTAGAAAATACGCTAACCACTGTTTTATACAAAGCAAGTTTTGTATGTCTGAAGGTGCTAATAAACAAAAAATTGATTGAGTCAGCCAATTCTGTATGCATTTTTACTTTACTGGCAGTCTTCCAGTTTGCTTTTGCAAATAGTCTGTCTGAGTGTTGCTTCAATGGAATACACAAACAATAGTCTATAGACCTTTTACAGCTAATCTCCTTCTTAAAAACTGGTGTATTGTGTTGAATTAACTAGTGGGATCTGGTTAGTGGTAACTTTTAGATACTTTTACTTTACCTGAGTAATTACATTTTTTGATACTTTCTTCCTCTGCTCGACTACAGCACATTACAGAGAAATCATTTTGACTCAACTACTTTTATTTGACACTACATTTATTACAGATTTTAAAAACCTTTATTAAGCATATTAAACATGATGTATTCATTTATAAACAGCTAAAATTAGCTCCACCTTGACCAACTACATTAAAATTGTGCTTACAAGTTAATGAATCAGTATAATGAACCCAATAATATATTATATGACAATACTATAATATTGACAGAGCCATTCTGTTTTCATAATAGGTAGGCCTACTTTTACTTTTGATAGTGATTAAACTTCTAGGCACTTGACACAAATTTGTATGGGACTTTTACTTGGAATAGTAGTTTTTACATTGTGGTAATGCTACTTAAATACATGTCTGAATATTTCCTCAACCACTAGCTAAGTCTGGTGACTGTCAAATAGACCAATAACTACAGTTACATTTCCCCCATTTTAAGAATGGATTGTGTTATTTAAAGTGACAGTACTTATTAAAAAAAAGGTTTTCACGGAGAAAAAACCTTTGAGAAGACATTGTGTGTGTGTGTGTGTGTGTGTGTGTGTGTGTGTGTGTGTGTGTGTGTGTGTGTGTGTGTGTGAGCGTTTAGGTTTAAGGCGACCTTTGACTCTGGAGACCTTTGACCCACTAAACACTTGAAAGCAGGCGGCTCCTTTAAAACGTTGTCCTTTTGAGGGAACTGCATTTACGTCAAAACAAAAATCCACCTAATCGAGCAAAGGTGAGAGTGCCTCTGGTAACTGTTAGTTATCTTAAATTGTTAGGCTTATATGTTATTCTGTTAATTCAGGTGTGACGAGAAGTAACGGTAACCGACGAAACAGTTAACACACGTCAGTATCTGTATCAAACGTTAAACGACCGTTAACTAGCTAGATAACTAGTTGGGTTCGTGTTGAACTGTTAACTTTAGTCAGTGAGCACGTTTCAAAATTAACTTTTTCGTCCACCAGCCAAATGGCTAGTCAATGTTAAAATTTTACCAACCACTCTATAGATTAAAGTTGTTTTTTTGGCTGGTGAGTGAAGCAAATCTACCAGCCATTTGCGTATTTTACCAGCATTTGGCTGGTGGATGGTGCTAATTGTGAACCGTGCCAGTAAGATAACGTTAGGTAGCGAAAAGCACATTTTAACCTTATCTATGTGAAGCTTGTGAAGCATCAGAACCGGTGTTGTTTCCCTACTGGTTTCCAAACTAACTGGTTTCCGTATATTGTGTTTACCTAACAGCAGCAGTGTTGCCTGCCTCTATCACCAGATTCTTCACACAATCACAAACATATTACTGGCGATTTTCAGGTCGCATCTCATATCTATTGCAGCGAATATGATGGTATGAGCACGACATCGCAGCCACATACAAAAAAAGACATTTAAGAAAATACAATAATTGCAAGTTTGTGTCGAGCTGGTTTCGAACTGTCCAGCTCTACGCTACGAGCTACTCGAACACTTTTGACTCTAATATATATTACTTAACTACGTCAGCATCCAGGTAACAGTTCGTTTTGGTTTTATCTGAAACAACTGGTTACTCCCATAGACTGTATAAAACCGTTACTCTTAGAAAATACACGATCATATTTATCATTATTCTCTTCGGCTATATTATCACTACATTACAGCCCCTACAACATTACACATATGACTATAAATACTTTTAAACAGTGACGATATATCTTGAACAATACTGTCAAAATACACAATTGCTAACAATGAGCCACATGAAAAGCTAAAACAACTTGTTACCCTGGGCTTAGGCAGTGTTTTATTTTGTCCACGAGGGGCGCACTTATTGAACCCAGAAAGAAACATATCGCCTGAGCTCAATGCTCCTTAAATCATTTAAATAACGTTATATGCTGTGTTGGAGTTTGATTAGAACCATATCATGTAAATATTAACAGACTATGATTAGAACATCGCTTACATCATGTACTTACATCGAGTACACATACTTCGTTACTGTACTCAAGTAGATTTTTCAGATAGTTTTACTTTACTATTTATTTTTGTGCCGACTTTTTACTTTTACTCCTTACATTTTTAACACGAATATCGGTACTTTATACTCCTTACATTTTACAAAATTGGCTCGTTACTTTAGTTTCAAATAATTTCAGTGCAGTTACCGTTATTATTTTTTCGATATTATACCAAATTCAATCTAATTGGATGGGAATATACGTTGCACTTGACGCACCACTACAAGACGACTCGACAGATTCGGCGGCATTCATTTGCGGCAAATCATTGCGGCTTGATGGCGGTAACGTTAGCACATAGTAGTATGGACGGTGACATGATTGAAAATGAAGAAAACTGAGATCCCAGAGATTCGGCAGACAAGCAGCAAGACATTCCCAATCATCCTTGGCCTTATCTGAGAGAGATGTTTGAATGTGCTGCGTAACTCTAAAAGTATGGGGAACTTCTAAATTAATATCTGTTTAGTAATTCACATTTTATCCTTTATTTTCTTTCCAGAAGCCATATTTGAGCACACACATACATGTAGATTCCTTTAAATGTTAAGGGGAAGCTTAAAAAGAGAAACTGGATCTGTGAATTCTCACAGAATCCCAATTGAATTCATATCTTGCTACTCAGTCAGAATCTTATTAACCTGCAGTCCCAGTCTCTGTCACAATAATCATACATGTGATGTTTTAGGCATATTGGCATGTAGGCAATGGCATATAAAGAGCCTTTTTTAACATTTGTGTGGTCGAGGTAGCTTTGCATAAAAAATGGTTGTCATTCGCAAGGCTACTTTTACTTTTATACTTTAAGTACATTTCCAAGCCTGTACTTTGTTACTTTTACTTGAGTAAAGAAGTTACATCAGTACTTCTACTTTTACCAGAGTATGTTTTAACACAAGTATCTGTACTTCTACTTGAGTACGGGAAGTGAGTACTTTTGCCATCTCTGATTGCAAGAACATTTTGCAAACACAGGTATGTTTTACTATTCAATATAGGCCTACACAAAATAAAGCTTTAGTGTAAATCATTACGCCCATGCCTTCAGAACTTGTGGGTATAATATTACCACTTGTATTCGACTTTTCCTGGCTCAGTGGCTCGCTTGACACTTGTGTAGCTACTGTAAGTTGACAGTTTTATCTGAGTTAGATCGTCACTATTTAAAATTTTAGTTTTTTACCATAGACCTGTATAGTGTCATAGGGGGCTGTAATGTAGGCTTGTGGTCAATATAGCCGTAGCCGCGAGGAAAGAAACGTGATAAATATGTTCGGGTATTTTCTAAACTAAACCCAGGTAACCAATTGTTTCAGATCAACTCAAGACAACATGTTACCTGGATGCCGACGTAGTTAATTAATAGATGACTGGAAAGCAGGATATCCATGAGCCTTGTAGCTCACAGCGTAGAGGTGCTGTTACAGGTGATACATGTTTTTATTACAGGTGATACATGTTTTTGCCCTTGTGAGATCGAAACCACCTCGACACAATCTTGCAATCATATGTTCTTAAATTTCTTTTTTGTATGTGGTTGTGATGTAGTGCTCACTTATACCATCATATTCGCTGCAGTAGATCTGGGAAGCAATCTCAAAATCGGCAGTAATGTTTGTGATTGTGTGACGAATCTGGCGAGAGAGGCAGGCAACGACTGCTGCTGTTAGGTCAACACAACATACGGAAACCAGTTAGTTTGAAAACCAGTAGGGACACAACACCGGGTCTTCCCAGGTCTCCGTGTAACCGATAGCTAATCAGCTAGCTAGCTAACTTCGTTTTATCTATTGTCACTGTGCTCTGTTGCTGTGTGTTTTCTGCAGGACAGTTCCTGTCTTATACTACTGTCTACGTCTTCTAACAGCTGGTCCTCAATGTCAGATGGTAAGTCAGCAAGCAGTGACACAGTGCAAACATCTGTCAATGCCTACTTAGTTATGGTTAAGCTTACATAAAACACACCTCAGTGTTATTTTTAAATACAGGACGTTTAACCTAAAAGGTCTAAAGGCAACTGTTAACCTCCAACAGCTTAAAACGGCTTACATATGCTTCATGTCAGTAAGTCAGAGATCTTTCTTGGGCACTCTATTGTCTTTAGTCGCCTTGCAACAACGAAAGTGGAAGTCATCTTCGTTCAGTCATCTTCGTTCAGTCAAAGTACTGAAGTCATCTTCAGTTATATAGCCCAAAATCACAAATTAACCCCAAAGGGCTTTACAATTTGTACAACATATGACACCCTCTATTCTTTTAGACCCTTCCATCGATCGCATAAGAACAAACGGATAATAACTTGGTAGAAATAGTACATGTAGTTAAAGTACTAATATTTTAAGATAAATATGTTGAAAAGTACATAAGTAACATGCAAAAGTAGTGCTTTTGGAGAATACCATGGGTTACATTTATGGTCATTATGTATGACCAAGGTGGCAACCTAATGGTAACCATCCCATGACTACACCCTATGTATCCAATTCAGTGATGTTTATCAAAGTGGTGACTGGTTTTTGTTTGTAAAATTTCACAACAACAAAGATTACAGACAGGGCAAACTGAACTGGAATAGCAATAGCAAGGCACTGCAGATCAAAACAGTTGAGTACAGAACGAGGCCTAATCAAAAATCTCTTTTATAGTGAGTTAAACAAAAACAAGCTTAAAAATAAACAAGAAATATAAAATAAAAAATAAAAAGTGCTTAGTTCAGTTAAGTTATTGCAATAGTTACTATAAGTCCTGGTGATTAGCAGAAGCATTGCTATTAATATGAATATGCCATTGCTCTGTTTTGTAAAATACTTAAACAATCCAGGGTTTCCTTTTCTCACGTACAGGTTTGGCAACCTCAACCTTTTAAAAGTCCAATATGTAATATATTTACTGTAATAAATCCAAAAATGACCCCAATGCATCATCAGATATTAAGAAAACTTTTCAAGTTGAAATACTATCTTTTCTGACAACAACGCTAATGCCAGTATTTTCTCCTTTTGAAATTTCCGTTCCGTGACGGAATGTCTGTGTTTTGGCCTGTGTGTTGTTATCAACTGCCCAGTTTGACAGCCAGGCCGGGCTGCCAGATATATTGTAAAAACGTAAACCCAGCACGCTACAGCTGTAATGTTAGTACAGCCATGAAAGTAGCACTCAAACGAACGGGATCAATGGAGATAGATTATACCCAACCTAAAAAAAAACGGCATGTTTCTAACAGTTGCGTGACCAGAGACGTAACAAACCCCGGGTAAATATTGGAGATGTATTTGAAAGATAGAGACAGCTTAGAGCCTAAAAGGATGCAGAGTTGGCTAATTTCCTCCTGAACAGGTAAGCTTTAGCTTCAGGCTAATTTATCACGGCTACAAGGGACGGGCATTTTATGTAATTTGTGTACTCACATTGAATTATATAGCTAGAGTACCCAAGTTGGTTACTCGCAAAAACAATTGAGACACAGCCAGTAAAGTGATCCCGACTGGTCCTGGCTAATGTCTCCATGCTAACCCTGCTAACTGCTAACATTACCGGAAGACCATGTCAGGCGGGCCACGGCTGTTTACAACATGTAGCCTGTTCAGCGGCCGTAGCCGACAACGGTGTTATTTTAAGCTAAGAGAGGTGGGCTGTAAATCGGGAAGAGAGGACCTTGAGTTTACAGTGTGTTTAGCGATTGTTGCTGTAATTCTAAGCCAATAAAGTGTGTTCAGTCGGGTGGAGAGGACCATAAGGTAGTCTTATTTTTAGCGGTTCATACCGTAATTCTAAAGCTGAGGAAGTGTGTCTGGCAGGTGGAGAGGACGGCGAGGTTGTTGCGTTTTTAGCGGTTCCTACCGTAATTCTAAGCCGAAAAAGTGTGTCTGTCAGTAGGGTACAGAACTCCACATGAGCACGGGCTTTTATGACTGTCAATATAGCCAGCATCTAACGTTAGCTACGTTAGCTGAAATTAAGTCTGGCTATGTGAGACGAGCGTCTAGCAACATTGTTGTGGATGCTGCGGTCTCAGCCTGGCAACCTCCGTTAACTTCGAGTCTGGGGAGGAGGGGACGGGGGAGACGACTCTCTCCAGTATTTTGAATTTGTACTGCAGTAACTATTTTAAACACTAGCTGTCAGTATTACATATTGCACCTTTAACTGCAAAGTTTTAAATGTGAAAACATTTCCTATGAAAGGCTGTACACGGAAAGAGAGAAAACTGTTTTTTGGTGTATGCTTCTGCGGACAAAATGTTGAATTCCATGAGCTTTGCTCTGAAGGAGTGGGGGAAACCTCAAGCAGCCAGTGATATGCACAGTGGTCTCATTTTTAGCAAAAGGGTGTGCAGACAGACAGCTTAACCAAACAGAAGAGGCGAAGAGAAAACCAAAGAAGGAATAACAAGAGCCATCAGGCTAACATAATTGACAGCTGTTCCAGGTAAGACTTTGAGAATGTTAGACATTTGGTTTTTAGCAACATGTGTGACATATTCATGGGGGTAGTTAAGATTTATGTTTCAGACAAAAGTAGGCCCTTGTTTTTTTCCCTTGCTGCTGCTGCTGCTGTACCAGATGGTGAGCGTCAGCTCTCTCAAAAACTGGGTCAAAAACAGAAAAAAGCTGGAGACATCCAGAAACAAGATTTTTAAGCAAAGATAAACCTTGACTTTTTCCACTTTTGTCAGTTACCCACCATAATGTATCTTTGAAAGATGTTTTTGCCAAGCTCATTTGATAGAAAGGTTACATTTTAGTTATTTGATTCTGTTCTGCACAAGTCTGTTTTCAATAGTCAGGGCATAGTTTGAACTGGTTTGTGATATTTGTTTTTAGACTTATTCCACACTGATTTGAACAAAAATAACTTGTAGATTGTGTTTCACTTTTAGAGATCAGTATGCTAGGTTTTGAGGTTTGGTCTCAGGCACAGTTGTATTGTGAAATATCTGATCCACATTTCACCAGTTTCTTAATGTTTTAATTTATTCTAAATAAAAATTAAGCATTTTATTCAGAGTTGATCAAGTTCAGTCTGGACTGTAATACCAGAGGCCAGTTTACTTGCAAAAATGTTGAACATAACCCTCTAGTTGCAACGTCAATTTAATTGTATTCTGAAGAGTTTAAGTGTAATTAGAGGACAATGGTCGAGGAAACAGCAACAGTACAGTATATTCTAAGCTGTCTCTATACCTATAAGTGCAATCCCTGAAAACTGCTCTATTCTGAGTTGAAAAAGGAGGTTATGCTTCAACAATGGAGATTCTTGGTGGAGTGCTAAACCCAAAATCCAATAGGCATGTTCCAAAAAATTGAAGAAAAGGTAGCACAGCTCAGGAAAAAATGCTACCATTGCACTTTTTAATTAGGCTCACATCACAATAAATCAAGGCTGACTCATTTCAGCACAAAGCCTTCTTCTGTGCGTTTCAAATAGTCCATAATTCCATTCAGTGTTATACATACAATGGCAGAGTCACTACAGCTGGGAGTTGGGGCCTCATTATTCAACAACCAATCAAATTATCCCGTCCCATTGTTCTAAAAATACAGTAAAGCACAGGCGATTCAAACACCATCACATAGAATCTAACACAGTTCTACAGCACAACATTTCTGGCCATTGAGACCATATGTTGGTTTACATTAAAAATACATATTTAAAAAAGACTCAGCCTATACTGTTGTATGCAGCAGGTAAAAATGATCATACTTACTAAATTATCATTATTCTGCATTCAAATAATGGCAAAGCCCCTTAAGCCCCATTTATTGTTTATGCAAGTAAAATGTTTGTGGTGTAGTGTCTATAAAATTTGATAAACTGAAGCTGCTTGAAGAGCAACTGTGTAATAAACTGCATAAACTACATAACATTTTCATACCACTAGATGGGGATCTTCACTCTTTTTTTGGAACTCTCTTTGCTCTGACTACTCTGTCAAGTAGTCTGTCTTACCAGATGCACATCCGCGCGTCGGTCCCTCCCACTCCCCTATTAGTACAACCATTTTGTGAGGAAAAAAGGGGTGAATCTCTCACAAATTGCAACATAAAATCCTCAAGCATTAAGTGTCAATAAAGCAAAGTTCTGGTAACAAAACAACAAACAGCTTTATTTGTTTTACTCTCTTAGGTTGGCTGCGTTGTGGAAGCTTGTGTGGTAACTACACTTTAAATAAAAGTGTGTAATAATAATTAATGTTTCCAAACTACAGGAACCATGTGAGAGAAAGTTGTGTGCATACCTTTTACAGTCTATGGTGCATACGGTACTTGTCACAGGTTGCATTACTACATGTAGCCTTGCTGTGCATTGGTTGTTGTCACTATTTTTATTACATCATGTCATCATTTGGCTGTCTGACTCCCCTCAGAATTTTCCAGCAGTGAAGATTGAGAGTTCACTAGTGAGCTCACACACTAAGCTGTGCTTATCCACTTAGACCAATCTGTATTTTTTTGTCACTTTCCATTCAACTGGATCTGGTTTTAATACACATTCTCATGATATCCAGTGTATCTAATTGCTATTTTTAGATAAATGGAAAAACTTTTGTCCTTCACTCACCTTGGTACTCAACTGGCAGGGTTTTTGTCGATCTCCGTGCTTGCTGGCTGTCATGCTAGCTACAAACTTTGATCTGCAATGCCCTCCTCTATGGCTGTTTTTCCCTGCATCGGCTGCAAGAAGCTCATTCCCTGGTTGCTAGGGCAACCAAGAAGGATGGCCCCCAGCAGGAGCTGGGGAAGCCTTGGGCTGCTTTTCAGCTTGTCGCTTTGCGGAACGCCTGCTGACCTGCTGCTGGCTAGAAGGAGGAGCCAACTCTGCAGAGGAGCTTCCTCCGGCCCAGTATGGGTCCTGCTGCCCTGCTGCCCCACCATGAGACAGAGCTCCAGCGTTGGTGCTAGTGCTCCTCTCTCCCTCTGCTGGCCACTGCACAGCTCTGACTCACTCAGCTCCAGTAGTAACAGGAGCACAGGCGGCAAGATGTCATCCTCTTCCTCCTCCTCCTCCTCCTCCAACAACGATGGACAAGGGAAGCCTAAACCTAAATCCCCCTTTCGCAAGAGGGGGAGCCTGCAGAGCACCACCAGCCCTGGTGAGTGTGGGTCTGACGGGTCCCATAGAATGAGTGAACTCTCTCAGCTCTTACGTTAATGTGGAGTCAGAAAATTACACAGATGCTTGTGCAGTGGCTTTTAAGAATGCATGTGGCTCAACAGTAGCAATAAGGAAGGAAAGGGAGTTTCCAGAGGTGGAAACTGTAGTCAGTGCTTAGTTTTGTTTTGTATCTCTTGTTGTTACATTGGTGTAATTTGTTTAAAGCTTTTTTTTATTTAGCATTCAGCATGCATACTGCTTTGGGTGGAACTGTGATGCAAAACTATTTTAGCCAAACTAGGGCTGCAACTGAGTTAATCTATTGGATCATTTATTTTTATTAATCATTAATCAAAATATGGACAAAAGCACATAGCATGTTCTCAGAGCTGCAAGCCCTGGTATTGGTGATGCATGGCTCAAGAAATGCTAGGCATTTCAATTACAATATGTTACATTCAAGCCATTGCAAATGAGTTGATACAAAGCTAATTAAGCTTAGCAGCTCCACAAAACTCTGTATTTCTCAGTATGCCTATGTTTACAAAATGGTGTAGTCCGGCGACATTCGTGTGTAGCAGCTCGAGTGATGCGTTTTACGTCACCGCTAAGAAAGAACAACCGCAGCGTTCAGCGTTGGAGACGAAGAGGAAATAAAAATAACAAGATAATTACCTCTTCTGAAGAGTTCATCTGTTTTTTTTAATCTTCCAAGTCCTTGATTTGACGGGATAAATGTTACTAGCAACTGCGTAGAGGAGGGGGGTGGGGGTGGTGTACGATCACCGAACACTTGCGTCATGTGGATGCGCCGAACAGTGTTGTTATTACTTAAAATTCCTAATGGGGGAGACAGAAATTACGCACTATAGCTTTAAATTGTTGTTGATTAGTTTTGTCAATCGACTCATCAATTGTTCAGCAAATCTTGTCAGCTCTAAACTAGACAATGGTTTTGACTGCTCTGTAATTGACACTCTAATGTTAGTACGTTAATAAATACCATGCAATAAATAATATTATAATACAGCTAAACCTAAAATATGGATCTGAGTCTGCTTTTACTGATTCAACTGTAATATTGTGCATGCCGAAGAAAGAACACACTATTGCGCTATAGTAACCGCCTTTTGAGTGTTTCCCATAGATAGCTGTCATGTGGGTTGCCCGCCCAAATAGATATGCACCCATTATTATGTTGATTATTTCTTCCCCAGTGTTGACCAACTAACTGAACAGTGTAAAACACTGTAACAAAGATATTATTTCTAAACATTAATTGTACTTGTTTGAATGTCGAATGTTGGAGATAAACCTTTTTAAAAGGTGGCAGTTTATGAAGGTTGAAGGTATATTTGGATAATTCTTGCACTGTAAAGGGATGCCCACCCCTTAATGGGCCCCTTTGCCCTCCCCTTGTAGCCACAACAGGTTATCATGGGTCTACTGGCTTCTCCTTATCTCATTAGCTTGGGTTAGACAGAGCAGTGGGATCGTTTTGTGTTGCAACTGCACCTCTCTCATCATCACAACAAAATATTACAAAATTTAGGAAATTAAGTTTCCTAATTCCTATTTGGGTGTCCTTTATTCAATGGTATTCTATCAATAATATATTAGTAGTATATGACATTTTAATAGGACTTTTTCACCACAGGCTTGTATCCCTGGTACATTGTGGTATTATAATTAACTGTAGTGTCAATTCACAAGGTATGCGTAGGAGTTTCATTAACTTTTTAGTGTGATGGGATACAGGCCACATGATCGTAGCTCAGTGATTACCTTTGAAGTTGATGCTAACTGGTCTCTTTGGGGAGAAACTAAAAGGTTAGATCAGCAATGTATCTATGAGGCAATTAAATGTTAAAATTGATTTAATTTGAAGCTACTTCCTCAGTGTGCCATAGCACAGAACAAATGTTGAGTGTTTGGAGGGATGCTGCAGCCGATCTCAAGCAGTAACTCACGTTGACACACACACACACACACACACACACACACATACACATACACATATACACATACACATACACATATACACACACACACACACACACACACACTCTACTGTATTTGCTGAGGAAGCCTGCCTTTGCTGCAGTAATAAATAACTTAGAGGTCTCTCCATCCATGCAGTTATTTAAGTCCTCTCAATTAGCCGCTTGGCTGAGCCCTCTGCACTCCCAGTCTGTCATAAGAGCCACATGTAGGCCACCCATTATAGCACTTCCATCTGACCACACCAGTCTGTTAGCATTCATGATGCCAAATTACTGCTGCAGAAAAAGCTGCTGCAGCTTGAGCAGTAGGTGTTCAATCCATGTCATAAACTGAAGCCTTCAGTGTTTCCTATGTTACTTCTTATAGCAACCTTTAGAAATAGCACCACTATACGGCATCTTTCCTTTTAAGAATCTTGGCAGTTAAGTTTAGTTTTTTTTAGGGCTGTCAATCGATTAAAATTTTTTTAAAAAGGGTACTAAACAACAGTTGGTGACATTAAAGAACAGCTTGTTTATTGCCAAGGCCATATGGTCAAAATTAAATGATTTAATAATAATGTATAACAATAACAATAACTTATTTCACTAGTAAATTGCTGTTGAACGACAAAAACAACAACCAGATAGGAAAAGGACATTTACAATAACTTCAAATGCACCACGAGGCTGTAGTTTACCAGTTTCATTGAACCGTCCGTGTTGTTTCTCCGACGGCAGCTGCAGATTGTTACATCCCGGTGTTGAAGCCTCTACAGTAAAACACAGTCACACTTTACACCGTTTAGCGTTAGCTGTCAGCATTTTAACCGTGTTTAATCCAGCTACTACCTAGCGGTAGGCTAACGTTAGCTGCTGTTGAGTATTGTGTCAACTAGCGTCACATGCAGCGGTGTTTGTGTTTCCTGTAACGTCTGTTTCAGAGCAGCAGAGAGAAGCGCAGACATATCAGTTCCACCAGATTTTCGTCTCTATGCAAACGTCAATATGGAATGGATTAATCTGCGTTAATTTTTTTTAACGCTTTATTTTTTCTCAGATTAATTAATCAAAATTAACGCGTTATTTTGACAGCCCTAGTTTTTTTAAGTACATTCTTATCTCCTGCACATTTAGAATGGTTATCTTATATAAGTGTTGCTGTTGATTTGCTGGTGGAAACATTGATTACTCTGTATTCTCAGTGCAGGAATCTGTCTCTGGCTGCAGGCTGCTCTCTCCCACTGGACCTTCATTGCATCACATGAAGCAGAATATGTAATGTCCTAGCTTTGTAGCCAAAGCTATATGACGTGATGTATAGAGGCTATTAGAGTATCTGGCAGAGAGGTGGAGGGAATTCCTCTCTCCAGCATGAGTCACTTCTGCGCTTTCTGTTGTCATCTGATCTCATTCAGAGGTTCTTACCTTGATCTTTACTAATTTACTGGCCTATAACTTGACACTACCCTCTGTACCTTCTATCTGTAGGCTGTCGTCTAGCTTGTCAGATTATGTTTAAATATATTTTCTTTGTTTCTTTTAAATTGTGTTGTCAACTCAACCACATTTGCAAAGTAGTCCTCCCTGCCTCATACCATAATTATTCTCTGTGGATTTCTGTGCTCTGTATGGTGCTGGATAATGTAAACAGAATGTAGAGGGTCTCTGGCATGTACATTTGGATACAAAGTCTATTAGAAAACAGCTCCACGATAGCCTGAATGCGTGCTACTTGCTATACATCTGCTCCATGCTGCAGATACTGGTTACTGTGCTCCCTCTACCACCCCAGCCTCCCCTGTTCTGGTTGATCATTTATCAGAAATACTGTTCCCCTCATGGCATGTCTCTGTGGGCTTATCTTGCATTCATGTGTGTTCTGTATCTCATGACTTGCCTAGTCATGTGGGCTCTGTTCCGTTACCCCTAGGGAGCTTTCCATACTAAATCATTATTACACTGCCTTGTTGAATACCAGGTTCTGATTGGTCAATCACGCCATTCACACAGACAACAGACAGTTGCCATGGACGGAGTTCTGATCATAGAAAATCAATAATAATAAATAATAATAATGATAATAATAATAATAAATCAATATTTGTGCGCCTATGGAGCTCATACCGCTGATCAGATCACAAAGGGAGAGAGAGGGCAGAGGAATCAGTCCAAAACAACAGTCTTGCATCACCCTGTCAGGATTCTAATTTACATATGTGGCAACAACGTGTAGATTGTTGCTCTATGGACCTTAACCTGCACAATCGGCCTGTCCACCTCACTCCACCGCCAACCCCTCTGGCCCCGCAGTAGACAGAAACTTCTGAGACCCTGCCCAGGGCCCCATAATATTTGTGTTTGTGGGTGTTAAGGAATATTGTGTTCCCTACTCCTGCTGAAGAGGTGTCTGATGTATTTCTTCACTACTGAGAGATAAAGCAGAACCTAAGTGCCACTGCACAATTTACATTTATTTATATTATTAAACTTTAAAATTTACATCAATGAGGGAACCAGTGAAGACACATTTGGGACTAAGAGCAACTGAAAGGTATGACAATTATTGACTTTTGTATCAGAAGTTAATACATTATGTGCAAACCCAGTTAGGCATATATTTTATATTGGGACTTTATTTTTGGTAAAATGTGTGAACATTTTCTGTGAACTGCTTAATAAGTACAGTTCTGCATTTTTTAATTTCACCACTAGAGGGAGTCTCTGGCACAAAAGTGCTTTGTAAAGTCAGTCCATCAGTTTTAAACAAGTGGCTGGTTGTCCGGTCTCAGGTCTTTGGCTGCTCTGCAGTGAGAGATGAGTGAGGACCACTTTGTTCTGTGTTTGCGTGGAACATTCCAGGGTTTTCTTCTGATATAAATAGCCCATTTGCTTCCCATGTAACAGAGGAAGTGTGTCAGTTCTGGAAAAGGGATTTTGGAGGACCAGGAACCAAGGCCTCAAAAATTGTAATACCAACAGGTGGGCCTATTGTTGCTTGGGGCGAGTAGATAACCAGCAGAGCCACAATATCTGTCTTTTAGTGTCACCACAACACAAACACACACAACTCAACATGCCATTGGACACACCATGTCTCACTGGGGTGATTTGCAGGCTGACAGACGATGCTTGTGTACACAAGGTTATGATGGGTTGTATTTCATTGCTGAGGTACAGTTAAGCATGCTGCTTTGGTCTGTCTCTGCCCTCAGCATGGCTTCTGATGAAGATCCGTTTTCATTTAATCCACCTCATTGATCACAGATGATCCAGTGTCAGCTGATGTTTGGTCCCTGACTGGCTTTTTATTGTCCTGTGACCTCAAAGAGTCATCGCTCGCCCACCACTTCCCTGGTCACTTAATGATCTCCACTAATGCATTGTGAAAAGATGCAAACACCCACACAGTTTCTCAACACACTGATCACAGTTCACTGATCATCAGTGAGCTCTAAGAGTAAATCACTCATTCTAGGACAGTGGGGTGAGATGTGGGCTATGAATCAATAGATAATATAAATTGTCACTTGTCAGCTTCTCAAATATGTATATCAATGTAAATGTAATATCTTTAGGTCTTAAACTGTTGGTCAGACAAAACAAGACATTTTAAGATGTCACCTTGGGCTCTGAGAAAACAATTAATCAATTACTTAACAGACTCTGTAGACTATCTAGCATCTATAGAATTCTGTGATCACAGTTTTACCAAACAAGACTGTATATCAAAGCAAGAATGATGAGTGTGATAGTCTACATCAGGGGTGTCAAACTCAACTTTACCAAAGGCCACACTGGAAAATGAGAATCGCATCAAGGGCCAGACATGTATAGTTTATTGACATGATTTTATTAAATCTAAACAGTCAAATATCTTTGACTGTATTATTGCATGTCTCATATAGCTTTCTCACTTACAGTTTGGTCGACATGAAGCCCTAAAAAAGTCATAGAATTTAGCAAAACAATGATTCCATTTTTTTTTTTTTTTTTTTTAACAACAACCTGTTTCACAGGCCTGAATATACAAACTGACCGGTTGTTTGGAAATTTCTTAAAGTCTCAATATCAGAAATCTGCCAAATTTGGCTTTGAGTGTAGCGTAATTATAGTTTGAAAACAGTTTCCCGTCTTTTTGGTTTGGCGCACAACTATGTGGGCAAAAATGTGTTGTGAACCTAAATTGATATGCGGGCTGGATCAAAATTTGCGAGGGGCTGGATTTGGCCCACGGGCCTTGAGTTGACAAGTTCTTAGAAACAGGTCGTGTAATCAGAAGCTATCTCTGTGAAGCAACACCCTTATTATTGGCTTCGGCTTTGATCCCTGACACACCTTTGGTCTCAGGAATGGGATATTAACCTCTCAATGTCCGAGCAGTACCAAGTACAGTGTGCTACATGTTGACAGTGTCAAGTGACACAGTGCTTCTCTCTTCTATATTCAGATATGGTGAGAGCTGCACTGAGAGGTGGCAAGAGGTTTGGTGACCGGACAGGGCTCTGGATAATCACAGAATTAAAGGGGTGGGAATGTGCGTGTCTGTTTATTTTGAAGTGTGTGACTGTCCGTGTGTATATGCAGCGTATGTGTGTTTGCATGTGTATACGGGAGTATACAGGCAGTGTCTTTGTGTATTTGCACATGATGGGCTGCAGGGAGGCTTTATTGTTTTGAGAAGTTTTCTGATGGACTCGGGAAAAGAGATACACAGCATCAGTCTGAATGCTGGAAAGCCATGAGTATTTTGTGGAATATTTGTCCTGTTTTATTCATGGGAATTTCTTTGCAGGGTTAGTATTAGGTTTGCTTGACAAGGGTAAAAAAAAAAAAAAAGGAGTCAGAAAAACACGCCAATCTCAGGCTGCTTTCCAGAAATATTTAAAGAAAGAAAGTGGACATGTATATTGTCTGGATTTTTGCAGCAAATCTCTCAGCTTGATCTGATTTTATTGTTGTAAGCAAGTAATGTCATCAATGGCAAAACATTTACTCCTCATCATCATTTACCCTAAACAAGGGATGCCATTTCAGTTTTCAAGCTCAGAACAGAAAGTCAAAGAAAAACAATTGCCTCAAGCTAGCACAAGTTCACAGACCTTCACGTGGAAAAATTCTTAATGATCTTTGCTCTGAGTGTTGCTTTGAAAATTCACTAAACATCCATCCATCCATCTTCATCCGCTTATCCGGGGTCGGGTCGCGGGGGTAGCAGCTCCAGCAGGGGACCCCAAACTTCCCTTTCCCGGGCCACATTAACCAGCTCCGACTGGGGGATCCCGAGGCGTTCCCAGGCCAGGTTGGAGATATAATCCCTCCACCTAGTCCTGGGTCTCCCCCGAGGCCTCCTCCCAGCTGGACGTGCCTGGAACACCTCCCTAGCTTTGAAAATTCACTAAACAGGGAATTTGAAAAAGAAGCGTTTGCAGATTTCTTGTACATGAAATGAAATACAGCAGACAGGCCTTCCCTTGTGCTGCACAGGAGTCATGTGAGAGAGAGGAAGGAAACATCCTCCTGGCATTATGTGGTCTATGCAGGGAAGCAACATGGCATGCTGCATGTAAATGAGCTCACTTGCATGTACACACAATCATATACTCATACTTGTGCTCAGTCATACGAATATCAACCTCACAAACGCAAGTAATCGTACTTCAGACATTGAATTTAAACATCTGACGATCACATAAAAATGATTAACATCATAAAAAAATGTAGTTAAGTCTATTTTGCTGCACGTTGCATGGATGCATCAACCCAGAATCATCAACAGCAAGCAGAAAAAAAACGATCCGCACATAATAACATTAAAATATTAAAGGTGCAATATGTAATACTGACAGCTAGTGTTACTAGTGTAAAATAGTTACTGCAGTACAAATTCAAAATACTGGAGAGAGTCGTCTTCCCCCGCCAACTCAGCGTCCTTTTAGGCTCTAAGCTGTCTCCATCTTTCAAATACATCTCCAATATTTACCAGGGGTTTGTAACGTCTCTGGTCATGCAACTGTTAGAAACATGCCAGGGTTTTTTAGGTCGGGTAGAATCTATCTCCGTTGATCCTGTTTGTTCATTTGTTTGCTGCTTTCATGGCCGTACTAACGTTACAGCTGTAGCGCACTGAGTTTACATTTTTACAATATATCTGGCAACCCGGCCTGGCTGTCAAACTGGGCAGTTGATAACAACACACAGGCCAAAACACAAACAGACATTCCGTCACGGAACGGAAATTTCAAAAGGAGAAAATACTGGCATTGGCATGTTTCCTTAATATCTGATGACACATTGGGGTCATTTTTGGATTTATTACAGTAAATATATTACATATTGGACCTTTTAAGTCACAGCAATAAGCCATTTAAAACCAACGACTATATTACAGTGCTGAAGTATTGGTAACTACAGGAGGCAAATTAATTAAGTGATTATATGACACATACTAAGGAATGTTGTTGCTGCACATGTGTTCATGTGCAACAGAACATGCCTTTAATGGACATGTAATAATTGTTTTATATAAATACTGGTATTCATAACATGATTTAAAGGTTTGCAGTCATGAGGTGATGGAAGTGGTGCATCATGAATAAGAGGTGGGAGGTAGAGAAGAAATGGGAGTGGCCAGAGATGCAGGGCCTCCTTCATTTTACAGCACAATAGAGGCTGAAGTGGTTCACCCCGGTCCCTCCTCTTTTCTGCCATGTGGTATGTTCTAAATCAGTATTTAAATCCGGGATCTTGGAGGCTGTTCATGCACTGAAAACCGGTGTAATCCAGGAAGCAGCTGAGAGACGGAGGCAGAGAGAGAGAATCAGAGCAAGGAAAAAAAACTTGCTTCACCAACACACTGGAGGTGGCGACAGTTAAGCTACAACAGGAGAAGTAAAGAAAAGAGAAAAGGAGGGGATTGTGTGATCCTGGTGTTAGAGCAGCTTGTGTTTAGGAAAGAGCGTATCCTGTCTCTCCCTTCTCTCTCTTTGCTGTCATTCTCTCCTCCACTGTGCCAGCGGGGGGAGGGTGCATCGGCCGTCCCAGGCCTAGTTACATGTCCCAGCATCCCAAGAGCTCAGACAAGGCCACTGCAACCGTAACGGAGACTGTGAGAACAGGACAAGACAGGGAGATAGAGGTACTGTAACCTTTGCTGCTTAATGATAAACATTATCATATACTGTAGAGCCTGTTAATGTGAATGTGAATACTGTGTTACTAGAAGTTACAGCAGTTCTGTGTGAGGCATGGTACTTATCACTCCTGAAATACTGCACAAGCAAGCTCATAATGACAGATGAGGTGTCAGTAAACACAGTTGCTGTGTACTGGAATAAGCTGAAGTAGAAAACAGTGGGAGGAAATATAGAAGTGAGGGGAGGATTTTCTTAAGGTGGAAGAGAAAAATACGTCATGCATCTGTTAGCTCGGTCTGTTGCTATTGTGCAGATATTTGGAAAGCTTGATGTGTGCCATAGTTTATTGCATAGTCTGGTTCTTGCAGATAGTGAACATTTGGGACATCTAGTCCCTGCTGCTGTTGCTGTAATAATGCCCAGTGGATTGATCACTAAGGTCCTTGTGAGTGTGCCAACATGAACAAAACATACAGCATAAGGTACACGGTCTACAAGAAAGGCAGTCGCAGCAGACATACAGTTGCTGACAAGGTGCCAGCGAAGCTGGAACAAAATAAATATCTTATTTAGAACTGCATCTTCATCAACACTGTATTCTACAGGCAGTTTGTATGAGCAGACAGATACTGTAAACTGCTGGGGTCTCAGTTTTAAAAGCATCTATTTTGTGTGTTGGTGTATGTGATGGCAATGACAAGTGACTTATCCATCTCCTCTTAAAGGCTGTTTATGTTATAGAAAGCTGCGGAGTAGCAGGTAAAGGCAGGGTTGGTTACTATTTACAATATACAGTATACTTTTTTATATATTTTTTTGAAATGGTCTTTACTCCCTGACAGCAATAAATAACGTATGGGCTCTGAAAAGATCTGTCATCTGTGGCTACTGTAATCCTGTGAAAACACCTACCGATCACTGCCTCGCGGTCCGCTTTGAAAGAACCAATGAAATGCGAGCCTGAGCTCAATGCGCGTCATTGTTGAATTGCTAACCGTAGTCATGTTTGTTCGAAACATTCAGTATGATAATATTGGGTGTTTGCTTACCGGTGAATGAGACGTGAAGTGAAATTGCGATCCTTTTTCCGCTCTGCTCTGAAGCAGCGGTGCTCATGCAGCTCTGTGGGTCGGAGCAGGGGGAGGGGTTAGACGGAGCACTAAGTAGATGCTACTTTCAAATCTTGCTAGCTTTTTAACATTACCAACCCTGCCTTTTAAGGTAAATTTCTCCTTCCACTGTACTGACAATTATCTTGGTTTTTCTGCATGCATTGAAATGTATTTTTGTCTTGTGTTTTTCTTTAAAAGAAAACACAAACTGTTTACACAGTGAATTTGTATAAGCCATGTTTGTTACCAGGGAACTTGATCCCTAGTATTGATAATATATTTTCGAGACGAAGACCTGAAGGAGTTTATCATCTGTAGTTGCTAAGGAACAAGTGTGTGTCATCACTCTTCCTCCCAGGAAATAAAGTAAAATATCTTTCTAAACATTAAAGCCACAATCGCAATAGACCAAAAAGTAAATTAAAACAATTACTTTGGGACACTGGCATATTTTTATGCCATCAACCGTTTCTCTCATTCTAAGATGCCCATCATGCATTGCTGCAACGTGACATCCCTGACTTTTAGTGCTGTACACATAGACTGTATAATAATAATAATGGACAAACTGCCCGGGCCTGAAAAGTGAAGCCAATCAGATGTCCTGCATTCTATCTAATTTCCAGCAGGGGGCGACTCCCTCGGTTGCAAAAAGAGAGACCCATGGGAGAATGACCCAGTTCTTTTTTTTTTGGGGGGGGGGGCATTTTCAGCCTTTATTTTGATATGACAGCAGAAGACATGAAAGGGAAGAGAGAGGGGGGAATGACATGCAGCAAAGGGCCGCAGGTCGGAGTCTAACCCGGGCCTGCTGCGTCAAGGAGCAAACACCCACACATGGGCGCCCGCTCCACCAACTGAGCTATCCGGGCGCCCGAATGACCCAGTTGTGACATGATTTATTATCTCAATAAACATTTTCATAATGAGTTCATGGCCCCAATCGCTACTTTCAAGCCTTCTCAAATACAGCATGATGATAATCAGTCAGGGGGGGCCCAGGGGATTTTATCAGAATACAGCATAGAAAATCTGTTTAGGAATATAGGAAATATTGGATAGGATAGAACAACACAATGTAATTTTGCTAAATTAAACACATCACATTCATTATTAATTTCACTTGTTTTTATTTTCAACAAATAAAGCATCAGGGGGGGGACGCAATCATATTTCAGGGGGCTGGGTGCCAAGTAAGGCTGGGCAATATTTAAATATTAAAGGGGTGGTTCAGAATTTTGGACATAGGACCTCATTTCAAAGTTAGCCAGTGTGTTATTTATCAGTGGAAACCGTTTTCAACACGTTTCATCCAGTCCTTCCAGTTGCAGAGTTTGCTGGTGCTAGGCTAGCACAAGTCAACAGTAACTGCTAGCCTTCCATTAAAAACAGTCTTACCCACTCCACAGTACACCCGAGGCAAATACATTATAACGCCAGACTATCGATGTAAATGTCTGTGTTGATAGAATAATGTTAGAAATAAAACTACCCTTGCATCGCAATAGTTATACTTTGTTCCCTGTAGTTGGTGGTAGGCTACAGCAGCGGCGGACTGATATTACCTAGGCTACAGAGGAAGCCGGCTTCCATGAAGAAAGAAAGCTAGAGTAGCGCAAGAAGCCGCAGTTGGTTCCTTTCTGGATCTCGCAATGGATGTGGAAACTTTGTGGTGCCCATCTGTAGCGTTTATTTTTACAATTTGTAAATGCACACTGAATCACCATGTTGCCTAGTCCTTAGTTTCCAGTCCAATGCTTCAATACCAATGTTCTAGGCTACTACTAGGTGTCCCAACTGGAGTGCGCTTCTCTGTTTACTTTTCAGCACAGTACTACTAACTGGAGCAAAGTAAAATTCCGCCGCTGCTGAGAAACTAGTCCCTCAAAATGTAATGCGATCATTGAGATTCAAGGGTAGTTTTATTTCTAACATTATTCTGTCAACACAGACATTTACATCGATAGTCTGGCGTTATAATGTATTTGCCTCGGGTGTACTGTGGAGTGGGTAAGAGCACCAGCGAACTCTGCAACTGGAAGGACTGGATGAAACGTGTTGAAAACGGTCTCCACTGATAAATAACACACTGGCTAACTTGGAAATGAGGTCCTATGTCCAAAATTCTGAACCACCCCTTTAATTGTGTATTGATTTATATCAGAATCATCACCATTAGTACCTTTATTGTTCTACAACTTTCTACTGTATTGTCAAAGCTAATCTTGTAGAGGAAACTATAATCAATAAGTATTAAAATTAGGTTTTGAAGTTGAGCTTTTGACACACATATGAAGTCTGGTGTCATGCGATGTGTAAAAGTGGAACCCAATTTGAACTGGATTTTATTGTATGTAATTTTGAATGCATTTGCCATATTGTGATATATTGTTTTTAATTGTGATAATGATATCAGCTATGTTGCCATACTTGTCGCCATATTCCGTTTTTCTTCATTTAATCCAATTTTTTTAGACCATCTTGGCTCTGGCCCAGCCTGGACCACTGGAGGCAGAGCTCCCACACCTACATTTTACTGTTGGACAGAGGGTCATGTGGGCACTTGGCTGCCTGTTGCTGCAGGAAAAAACACATATTTGCTATTAATCCACAGCATTTAATTAAAGGGCATGATACTGGTATGGATGCAGTCAAATTTCAATTTCAAGAGACTGGCACCAGTTGTGCAAAAAATCAAGTAAG
The DNA here is from genome assembly GCF_031162955.1 of Sander vitreus. Taxonomy (NCBI): domain Eukaryota; kingdom Metazoa; phylum Chordata; class Actinopteri; order Perciformes; family Percidae; genus Sander; species Sander vitreus. Next base: position 14,220,471 of record NC_135858.1, on the reverse strand, counting down.
AACAAAGTAAGATATTGCGGCCAGTTTGCTGTTATTAGACAGACAGTGCTAGACACGCCACTGAATTCATGGAGGTAAACAAGAAAGGAGAGGAAAACTGTCATTGTTTGTTCAGGACAATAGTTAATTTCTTCCTAGAGCTATAGTTACCTTCACTTTTGTAAAAAAAAGCACATCTGCTAAACAGTTGATGCACAATAAAATGACAATTTTCTATGAGAGTTGACTCCTTGTCACTTAATGAAGCCAACAGAGGACCAGCCCCCTAACATGTTGATATCTGAGTGAATAGGAGACCCATCAATTATCTATGTTGTCTTGCATTCTTTTTTTTGGGGGGGCATTTTTAGGCCTTTCTGACAGGACAGCTGAAGAAATGAAAGGGGAGAGAGAGGGGGAATGACATACAGCAAAGGGCCGCAGGTCAGAGTCGAACCCGGGCCCACTGCGTCGAGGAGTAAACCTGAGCTATCCGGGCGCCCGTTGTCTTGCATTCTGAACTAAATCGAGCATTGCCAGACCACAATGAAAAAAGGGAATTGTAGGCTGGCATTGTGAGGTTGCATGTAAGAAGTAGATTTAAAATAAAAGAATACTTTTCTCATTATTTCTTTGAGACATGAACTGGTTAAATTGTCCAACATGTAATTGGCTCTAGTAACATTTCGGGGCAAAGAATAGAGCAAGGAGTGCCACAACATGTTCACTGTTCCTTTGGTATTTGTATCCAGCACAGTGTGCCTAATGAGTTGAAATCTAGCCAAATGTATTCACCGAAAGGGCAGGAACCTTGGGTCTTGTTATTTTACTCAAGACGGCCTCTTTTGACATTTGAGAATAATGTAGTTGTCTAACAACCGGGTCAGATTCCAGCGCAATGTGACACAGTTTATAATTTGGTGATTTAATCAGTAAGCATACACATACAGTATATAATTACTTATACTCCTTCTCTGTAATTGATATGCTCATCAATTACAGAGTATAGAATACATGTAGAACAATGTGGGGCTTATGGAACATAGTTTGTTGCATACAAAGTAGTTTTTTATTGTCAAAATACACTTAACTTCATATACCAAATAGAAGTTGTCAAATTGATATAGATTAATCTGGTTATGGAATATTTTCAAGAACATTACTGTACAATGTTTTGTTTGACTACTTTACTATATGATGCTGACTGACTAGTCTGCTGCTACTTTTGGCCTGAGGGACTGGAAGGACTATTAATCCTTATAAAGCAGAGGCAGCTCCACATATTTCTAGATGACTGTCTTTCTGGTAGGGTTCAAAAGAACAGGTGGGTAGTAAAGAAAGCTGAGATGGAGAGCTTTATCAGTATTACTCACTGGTCTAAGACATTTACTCACAATGGCTACTTAAAGATAGAAGGATTGAAGCATTTAATTCTAACATAGATAAGACACCCTCACACAGTAAACTGTGTGTTTGAAGTGAGGCTAGGGCCTGGGTTTATTGGCCAGCCTGTGTGGCAAAACACAATTGCATGCAATTCTGTACAGTGGTTTGAAACACACAATGCAAAAGTGTGTATGTCAAGGCTTTACAAAAATACTGCCAAAAAAGGGAAATTAGTGTGTTTTGTCCAATGTTGATCCACACACTCTTTTCCAAATGAGTCACACATATTGTCAACACAGGCATCTACACAGTCTACATCTAAAGTGTTTCTTATGGTTGGACTCCATCATGGCCCAGAGATCAAAGACATTTATCTTTATTGACTGTGTTAAATTAAGTTTTAGACACACTAACACTTTGAAGACAAAATAACAGGACCCTCATTTACATGTCTAGTTGCTATTTGGACTTTTTAAATGATCCATTAACTGACTGAATCATACAGGCCTTTATGGTTTATTAATCTTTCTTGAAGTCTCCCATCATAAACTTGCTAGTGCTTCTCTTGTTTTGATCCCCTAGTGTGGTTGTGTTTACTTGTAAAGATGTGTGTAGAGGGTTTGTGCTCCCTCCAGGCAAGTCAGTTTTATTTATATAGCCCAATATCACAAATTGCATCCAATCACGATCATTTACCTCAAGGGGCTTTACAATCTGTACAACATACAACACGCTCAATCCTTAGACCCTAGACCTTTACTGCCATGATGTCACTGGTATAAATAGAGTTGGGGTGCTGGATTAAGAGTCATCTGTGGTGGACAGGCCAAGGGATTACATGGATACTATATTGGGGATGACTCTGTTTGTGTGCCTGTATATTTGAAGTCATCTGTTTGTCATGTGAAAATGGGCATGTCTTAATATGCATTCCACACATGTGTACACTCTGCATATAATCTGATAAATTGGCCAGGGTTATGTTAGTTTATCGCAGACCTATTTGCATAGATGTATATGTAGACCATGTTGATAGCAAGAAATGTCAGTACCTATATGACAAATGCATGTTAGAGGTAATTTAGAAAGTTATGTTGTGTTTATGTAATAATTTTGTAAAAACTCATTGATATCTACCTCAAAAATTCTGTATTTGTTGGGTTATGCTGTACACATGTATGTTCAAACACTCTTGTATGTCCTTAAGCAATGAGCATATGATTGTCAGCAGATCGTGGCAAGGCTGAAACTCACATCCTTTAAAACCTCTTTGTGCAATATGGACATGTTTTACATTGTCATGCTACTATTAGTATACTGGGGAGAGTTAGCTTCTGTCCATTCCAAACTCCACAGCCTTGGAGGCAGACAGCAGACTGCAAAGACTAATTGGGACAGGCCAGACACAGTACAACCAATGGCAACCAATTACAGAGGAGAGTGAACACACCACTCCCAAAGCCATAGACTTATTATGAGTGAGTGAATTACTGTGTGTGCACATAACTATGGTAATCTTCAAAGTATGGTTCTCTTTAAGTGAATGGCTTGGCTATATTTAGAACGTACACAAGAATCAGTGAATTTGCTGTTCCTCTGTGTCCCTCAGTCTTTGGAGACAAAGGTTTTTTTGTCTTTTGGTAGTTTTCCCCTCTTGACTTTGGTTTAGTCTGGAGTGGAGCAGGCGTCATCTGTTTTCAGCAGGTCTAGAGTGGGAAAGGCCCCTCTGTGTCATTCTCAGATGTGTGTATGCTTGTGTCAGTGTGTACAGGTGGGTTAGGGTAGTTCTTTTTCAAGTGTGTGTGCATACCCGTGTGGGATTGAAGTGACACAGTATATATTGGTACAGCTGTCTTTCCTTAAACTGGCTTCTGTTCTTGAACATAATACAAGGATTTTCATGCTGTCACTGTCACCGGAGCTTCATAGGTAAACATGGTTATGCCCTATTTGCATTTGTTTAACTTCTGGCTGACTGTTTGCAACTGATGTTTTTTCTTTCTTTAGTGTGTATATAAAAGAAAAAACTGGCTAATGTGTCCATGTAGCCGAAGGAAGGAAACAAAGGAAGTTCTTGGCCAAAGATTTCTCAATCTTGAAACCACTTGATAACCTATCTTTGGTTGTGTCCTGTGAGATCAGTTAATGTGTTACAGCAACTTCTGTAATAACTGGTGTATATTGACTGATTTTCTAGTTTTAGCAGTTGTTTGTATTAGCTGTTTGTCCAAAGTCTAGGTAAATCCTTTTCTGTCAGAGCTGTTTCAGTAGTAAACATGTACATCGTAAACTACAGCCCTTATCAATCCAACAATCAATCTTCAGCACACACAACAGTATTTTGTTAGCCTGTACTAACCTGGTAACATTCATATGGCTCTTTTCCCTAGACAATATGCTTCGTAGTGGAAATATTGCATTAGTCAACTGGAGGTACTGTTACTTTACTCATATTTTACATAAGCAAATATATCTGGGTGATTACCTTAATAAAAGAAACATAGCTTAGTAAAAGTTGCTGTGTTACTTTACAGAAAAGAGACAACATTGTTGCATGTGATCTTTCAGAGTTCAAGATGGATTTTTTAAATTCATTGTGTGGCTCCAGATGCAGAAAACTAAACCATGTAACTATCTCTGGTCAAAGGAAACCTCCTCAAATTATACACTATTCAGTAGACACTGTAAAAGTGTTTTTACTTTGCTGAAATTTTACATAGCTAAGAAAATATGCATAGATTACAGAAAAATGTACTTAGATAACTGCTCAAGTTACTTTATTTTACAAATGACAGCAGTGTTACATTACTTATTTTTCTAAATAAATAAAATTAGTTCAAATGCCTGAGGCAGACCCCTTCCTTCCGTTTTTTTCAGCCTTTTGCCTGTTTATGGCTGTTTTATGATCGAATGATGGCACACGTGTAGACGTTACTGTGCTTGTGTTCAAAAGGCTCAGTTTTTGCACTTTGTTTTTCCATGTGTTTCTATCACATACTGTAACTCTGTCTCTGTCTGCCTACAGACCTGTGTAGTGCATCTGGTCCTAAGCCCCAGAGATCGGTTTCTCTCTCACACTACACAATTGACCTGCGAACATCCATGGAAGAAAAGTACAAAGAGATTGCTGAGGTAAGAATTCAAAGCCACACCGATTACATTAGTTCTTTTAGGTACAGCTTATCTGAATATTCAGATAATTTAATCAGCTATTACTGGCATTTGTTAGAATATGGAATTTGCCAGTTATTTGAATATAGGATGGACAGTTTGAAAATCTTCTAAACCTTAATAGTGAACCAATTAATAACTGTATAGTGTCTCGCTGGCCTTTGCCTGGGTAATAAATTCAGCTTTAGCTTTTGATGATTTACTGAATGAACCCACAAGTAATAAACTGCCTGCCTGTAAAATCAAGAATATTGCCTTACAATTGTGCAATAACATTAGAAACTATGTCACATGTTCATCAAAGCTTTCTTATTTTGATCCACACTAGTTCAATATCTTCCTTGGCATTTCATGGCTTTATTTGAAGGTAAATGAAGCAGGTGATTTTGTGTGAGCCTCAGAGTCCATAAGTGCATGGATGTTGAACGTGTTTTCCTGTTTTATGACACCATAAATGGTATAAATTATGTTTGCACAAGGAGCTGTTCACACGCAGCATGGCAGAGAGCGAGATGCGAAGCGCTCCTTATGAGTTCCCAGAGGACAGCCCCATCGAACAGCTGGAAGAGCGGCGGCACCGCCTAGAGAGGCAAATCAGCCAGGACATTAAGTGAGGAAATGCACAAACAAACACAAACAAACATCGCACACACAAAGCCAGTTAAATAAACTATTAACAGTATCTCAGACAGACAGAGCTCTCCCCTCCCCCACCTTTTACACACACTCTTGCTTTTACCCATGTATGTCATGCTTATCAGCTTCCACTATGCCAGTTTGTGGGCTAACTAACCCCCAGCAATCAGCTGACTGGGCTAGCCAGCACCGTGTTCAATCTTTTATAAGGAGATGGTTTCTGTCTTGGTTGCCAGGGTTCACCCTATCTGTACCACTAAGCCGATCGTTTGGGTAGTTATCTGACACGCCACCCTGCAAGCCCCTGTTTAACAATTAGGGTGTACCACTTTTAACGGATGATTTTTTTTCTGTTTGTGCAAATCTCCTTGATCATTTATTACCTAATATGCTTTGTATGCGTGTATATATATATATTTATATATGTGTGTGTGTGTGAGAGAGATGGTGCTTGTTTGAGTGTGTGTTCATGTGTGTGTTTGTGCATATGTCTGGTCTCTCTCCCTTTGTGTGCATAATTTCTTCTCACTACCTCTGGTGCCCATCTGCCCTCTGCCTTGCCCAAACTATTCTGCACCACTGCATATCACCCCAAGGCTTGAGCCAGAGATCTTGCTCCGTGCCAAACAAGACTTCATGAAAATCGACAGTGCTGCAGACCTAGAGTGAGTGAGATCTGCTATAGTTTTTGTGTTTTGTTTAGTGATTTTCTCTTTGGTTGTTTATTTTCTTTAAGTTTATCTATTTTTTACTTGTTTTCTTAGAATGGCATGGCAACTATGTACCTGAATGTTTTATTATTTATCATTACTATACAGTCCTTCCAGATAAATGCAGAGTTTTTTTTGTGATTGTTGCGGGCAAAAATCCTTGATTATGCGGCACATTTTCTTAAAAAATGTGATGGAATATGCGGGATATTTATGCAATTTTATGCGATGAAATTGCGGGAACTTGCAAAAACTGCAGTTTCATCATGGCTTCATCGCGGGGTTTGCAGCTTTTCGATGATGTTCACGTCGCGTAATTACGTCACTTCATATTGTTCCCATGGCAACAGGGGAAAATGGCTGCTCTTGCGTGAAGTAAACGCAACATTTTTCAACTTTCTGCTAAGATATATGTGACTTATGTGGATTATGAAATCATGCAAGCCCTGCATATTTTGCGCGGAAATCGGCAATTTATGTGGCAATTTATGCGGCAAAAGTGCGGCAAAAATGCGGCCCCCGCATAAATATGTGGACTTTGGCTGATTATGCATTGAATTATGCGAGCGTATAATCGTGTTTTTCTGGAGGGACTGACTATATACATATTAATGTCTAGTACTAGTCTAGACCTCTGGACTTTACTTTATCTTCAGAACCACTGACAGATTATCAGCATAATGAGATGGACCACATCTTTCCCCTGCTGGTGACTTGATAGATGTACAAATGGGTACCTTGTTCTTCTGCTGTCTACTCTCTATAAAGACAAAACTCACTTTAGTTTAAAGGTCTAAAGTCTGTATTAGCATTTTCTGTTGATTTTGATTTGACTTCCTCTGTTTTCTTGGTAATGAACTCTCCTGTGAATCCCTAGAAATTCTTACAGTCCTGGTTATTGGGCAGATCTGTAGGTTGTATTCTAAACTATTGTTTATAATATAGATACATTGACATCTCACTAGCTGTTACCCTATGTGTGACGTGGGTTTGATATCGTGCTGCAAGAAGTTTGTCTCACCAAGACCCCAAGAACTGAACCACTGAAATCCTGTGGACAGAATTAAAGAATGATGTTCAATCTTCTGCATTCAATCTCCAGTGCCTGAAATAATCTGCTGGACAGAACTGTCAACCTTAATGTGTGCAAAGCTGACCAATCAATCAGTCACAGCTTATAATATTTCTACAAATGACTGAATATGGGTCTGAATGTCTATTTAAATGAGAAAATTGGATTTGTTTTGTTTAGAAAAACAAATAAAAACAATCCCCTTGTTGGTTATGGAGTGTTGCATGTTGATTAAAGTAAAAGGGATCTGAATACTTTCCAAACCAATTGTTTCAAACCATTAACTGAAATAATGGTGGTTGCTGCCATTACAACTTTATAAAACCAATAGTATCTGGATTATCTTCTCCTTCATTTACTTTTCTGCTCTTGCTTATATCCACGTGTTTCCATCTCTGTGTGTATTTATCTGTTCTGCCTCTGTCTAGCTTTCTCTTGTTTTAAACTCTCCTTTTCTCTGTCTGCATCAATTAAGGTTTTTGAACGAGATGAGTGTGGACTCTGTTGATGATGGCTTTAGGGAGAGGAAAATGCCAATGGAGAAAGAGTACCAGCGGGTCTCAATATCTGGAGAGGAAAAGTGCGGGGTGAGGAGCTTTTTTTTTCCATATGATTTTTATGTTTTCATCAGCAATTAAACTTAAACTCCAGTAAGGTAAATTCCCGTTTTTATTACTGTGTATTGATATCTTCCCAGGTGCCCTTCACTGACCTGGTAGATGCTGCAAAGTGTGTGGTGAAGGCATTATTTATCCGGGAGAAGTACATAAAGCGATCCATGCAGTCCTTTTGTAAGACCACAGCTAACACCCTAGAGGACCTCGGGATGAAGCCTCTGGATCTGGCAGACTATGACGATATAGCAGAGACCCCTGTAGATGCTGGTATATCATGCACACACCAAACATATTCTTATATATTAGACTCCACAGAGATGACTTGTATCCATAGACTGTAAACATGAGCTTGTATCTCGCAAGGAGGCAGTAATGGCCGAGCTATACACTTTGAAACTGTAGACAAGATGAGGTGACAGAGAGCATTTTTGGTTACTCCAAAATACAGCCTTTAGTTAGACTGCCTCCTCCTTTGGCTTTCCATATTTTTTCTGGGAATACTGTCAACAGAGAGGCTACAGGCGTTTCATGAATACCTGGGGAAGCTTATTTTTTTCCATGGTATATCTCAGAATATCAGGAAAGAAGCCATCAGCTGGCGAAAAAAAAAAAAAAGAAATTCCAAAAAGTATTTTCAGCTGCTTTTCAGCTTTCCAAATTCTAATCTAGATCTAATTATTAAATTAAAACACAATAGTCACCTCACCTGGGACCACTACGTAATAACAAAAAACTCCTACAGTGTGTCCCTCTTATCTGAGCAGTTACCACATCATTACTTATCATTTTAAGAGTTTCTTTGGAACATAGATGATATAACCTATTTAATATCAATTTCCTCTTTCCCAGATGCCCCCGTCCATCCACCTGTCTCAAAGACACACCCCTATGACAAGGACCCCAAGAATATGCCAGCCGACACAGGATATGGTTGCAAGATGGTTGATGGAGTAGTCCATGTCTACACTAAGAAAACCAACATGGACAAGTACGTGTTTGTACCAGTGCTGTCAAACGATTAAAATATTCAATCACGATTAATCACATTAATGTCATAGTTAACTCGCAATTAATCGCACATTTTTATCTATTCTTAATGTCCCTTGATTTTTTTTGTCCCATTATTTTTTTTTTCTCATTTTAATGCCCTTATCAACATGATACGATACTTTTAAAACAGTGCCTGAACCGAAAGTGTGTGTGTGTGTGTGTGTGTGTGTGTATGTGTATATATATATATATATATATATTTTAAAAGGCTTTTTAGAACAAAAAAGCCACTTGAAAAATCTAACACCCAGCAGTGTGTATTTTCTTAGCCTCCCCTTTCGAATGCAACATTCAAATTACTAGACAAAAAATTATATCCTGAGAAAAGTGGATTTTGAGGGGTATAGCTCCATAGAGTCCCATTCATTCTGCACTGGCCTGTGAGCACCCCCCTATACGGAACTCTGGTGGAACTGCAACCAGTTCAGAAGCCGGAAGTAACGAGAGAGTGGAACTTCTTCCCTTATTAGAAATTCTTTGGTACTACTCTTTGGCCGGCTCGCAAGCCCAAACAAGCGTGTGCAGCGTGCCTGTTGTTTTGTTTCCGGTCTAGCTAGATCCGGTGTGGTGTACGTGGTACGTTACTAGTTGTTGCAACAGCATGTGAAAAAAAAAACTACAAAGTTTGCTAGGCCAAAAAGAACGTTAATCTCACGATAAAAAAATTGACGCAGTTAAAATGGGTTTGCGTTAACGCCGTTAATAACGTTTAACTGACAGCACTAGTTTGTACCTGTATGATGACGTGTTAATAACAACGTTTGTATAACTTATATACTGTTCTCCTTTTTTAGAAGCACAGAACTGGACCTGCCCTATCCTGACCTGACGGAGTATATTGGAGACATGAATGTTATGATGGCCCTCATTATCAATGGCCCAGTGTGAGTGTTTCTTTGATACCATCATTCTACAAATGTCAGTGTTTTGTAGCTCAGTGTTTAATGTTAAATGAAATATGTTTGTGTTTCCTCTGTATGGTGTTTACAGGAAGTCTTTCTGCTACCGCCGCCTGCAGTACCTGAGCTCTAAATTCCAGATGCACATCTTACTGAATGAGATGAAGGAGCTGGCAGCTCAGAAGAAAGTCCCACACAGAGACTTCTACAACATACGAAAGGCAAGAGCCAACAAAATGGCAGTCAAAGTCAATCTATCACAACTATTTTGGTAACATCCATTGACTGGTATTACTTGCCAACATTCTCACAACTACGAAAATGCCATACATACCTGCCTCTCACATATTCTGCTCTGTCCTAACTCCAGGTGGACACACACATACATGCATCATCCTGCATGAACCAGAAGCACCTGCTGCGATTCATTAAGAGAGCCATGAAGAAATACCCAGAGGAGATTGTTCACATTGAGCACGGCGTTGGTCAGACCCTCAAGCAGGTTTTTGAGAGTATGAACCTGACGGCTTTTGACCTGAGTGTTGACACTCTCGACATGCATGCGGTGAGAAACGGGAGCAGCGGTTAACAGTATCTAACTAAAGTTGTGCTTAATATTTGTAGATACTGTGTACACATACATATTGTGTAACACATTTGGGATAGATGCAAATTAGGTTTGACTGGTTTCCCTTCACTTATCAGGACCGCAACACGTTCCATCGGTTTGACAAGTTCAATGCCAAATACAACCCCATTGGAGAATCCATCCTCAGGGAGATCTTCATCAAGACTGACAACCACATTGAAGGAAAATACTTTGCACACATAGTCAAGGTGTGAAATAATTCATATGTAAAGTATTTTATATCCCTCATCCAAACAATTTATCAACACATACACAACCTGATGCATTGATACCTCCTGTCACTATTTGTCCAGGAGGTGATGTTTGACTTGGAGGAGAGTAAGTACCAGAACTCTGAGCTACGCCTGTCCATCTACGGTCGCTGCCGGGACGAATGGGATAAGTTGGCTCAGTGGGCCCTCAGACATCGAGTGTACTCTGATAATGTGCGCTGGCTTATCCAGGTGCCCCGTCTTTTGTAAGTACTACCTCCAGCTTGCTTTACCTTGAAGCCGTACTATTGTGACTGGTGGTCAATTACTTGGCTGTAATGACAGCACAAATTAAAAGGAATTAATTTGTCTGATTTACATCCCTGTATGAGAGAATATATGTATATCATAAGACAACCTATCTTTCCATCCTGGTTCCAGCTTACTGAAGGAACTTAACTCCTTAACTAGTGTTGACATGAATGATATCTTCTAGCCTCTACAATGAAGCCTGTATTTGAAATAAATAATTGTTGTTTTTACAAAAACAAACTAATCATCTCTATGATAACAACAAATGTCACTGTTCAATCACTACCTCTCCAGTGACGTGTACCACACAAAGAAGCAGCTGGCTAATTTCCAGGAGATGTTGGAGAATATCTTCATGCCTCTGTTTGAAGTCACGATCAACCCGCGCAGTCATCCTGAGCTGCATCTCTTCCTGGAGCACGTGGGTATCATTTCACCAGAAATCCAAAGTTTCCTGATGATTCACCCTCAAAAAGACTAAGTGTTTGTTGCTTTGTGCATGTGTGTCCACAGGTGGTTGGCTTCGACAGCGTGGACGATGAGTCTAAACCTGAGCACCACATTTTTAATCTTGACAGTCCGCTGCCAGCCAACTGGACAGAAGAAGACAACCCACCCTACTCCTACTACCTCTACTACACCTATGCCAACATGACTGTGCTCAACCACCTGCGAAGGTATGGGCTAGCTGGATACATTCACAACACACAAGAATCCTTTGTTAGACCTCACATCTATTCATTTAAACGCATAATCATTCATATGGTGTTTTAACGTTGTTTCTGTAAATACATTTGACTGACAGACGGAGAGGCTTTCACACATTTGTGCTGCGACCTCACTGTGGGGAGGCGGGGCCGATGCACCACCTGGTGTCAGGTTTCATGTTATCAGAAAACATCTCCCACGGACTGCTGCTCAGAAAGGTCAGGACAGCTCATACTGGTTGTCTCTCAAAGACTGGTATGGGAATGTTTACTTTGTTGAAATAGCATTGTTCAAATGCTGGCTGTGTTCTAAAAGTAATTTGGAAAGCTTGCTAAAGATTTCATATTTGTTGAATTTCCCTTTTTCCAGACCTGACGGTGTCGGAGAGCTTGATTCAAGTCCACGGCAATTTTGTAGCAACAATTGGAATGGATTGGACTGCATTATATTTTAGGAAGCATTAAGAGAGATACAAACTATTGGCTCATGCTTGGCCTTCACTGATGGAATTACACATAGGCTCAATTAAGATTATAAGATTGAATTTGTCTGTCATGCTCTCTCTCTATTTGATATCCATCAGGCCCCAGTGCTGCAGTATCTTTACTACCTGGCTCAAATTGGCATCGCCATGTCACCACTGAGTAACAACAGCCTGTTCCTTAGTTACCATCGCAACCCACTGCCGGAGTACCTGTCCAGAGGCCTTATTGTCTCTCTGTCCACTGATGATCCTCTTCAGTTCCACTTCACCAAGGTCAGTATAAAGGTTTGTCTGAATCCACACATGACAATATGGCACATATTGTAAAAAGTGATGAGATAAAAAAAATTATTTTAAAAATAAGACATTTTTCTCTGTTTGTTTGTCTGGGTCCAGGAGCCTCTGATGGAGGAGTACAGCATCGCTGCTCAGGTGTGGAAACTGAGTTCCTGTGACATGTGTGAGCTGGCCAGAAACAGTGTCCTCATGAGTGGGTTTTCACACAAGGTAAACTAGTTTATACCTCTTCTCATTTTGTGTATTCAAACAAGTCACTTTATTATAGCAGAACAGCTGGGGTCGGTTTCAGAAAGCAGGTTTAGTGAAAACTCTGAGTTTGTTAACCCTGAGATGAGAGGAACTCTGGGTTTTCCGTTTCAGAAAGAGAGGTAACTTAACCTCAGAGTCCGAGTTGATTGAACCAACTCAAATCAGCTGTTCTGGAACCGAAAACTCTTTGAGTTTCCCAACTCAGACATCAGGGTTAGACTCAGAGTTTGTTAAACATCCTTCCTGAAACGGACCCCTGTATTAGATTGTACAGTTGTACCTAATCAAGTGGCCACTGATTGTAGTTTATCTTTAGTATGTGACACAGCCTACATTATTCTCCGTAGACCCTTAAGTAGTAGGGGGACATTTTGAATCTAAATGTATGACTAAAAGAGTTATCAGTCATAGTGTGTTTCCTTCTGTGTTTTACACGTATCTGAGCTTCCCACTCATGTATCTTCTCTTAATTCCAGGCCAAAAGCTACTGGTTGGGCCCCAGTTATTTTAAGGAAGGTCCTGAGAGCAACGACATTCGTCGTACCAACGTCCCTGATATCCGTGTGGCGTACCGCAGCGAGACACTCGCCGAGGAGCTTCAGCTCATCATTCAGGCTGTGCGCACTGAAGAGCTCGACACTATCAATGAGGAAGAGTCCCTGTCCATGGGCCCTCTCCCGGGACAACGCTGAAGTCACAATAACCAGGACTTGTCCTGTAAACCCCCAACCCTGTGGTCCACCCAGCATGATACTGAAGAGACGTGGCGTGAGGGTAATTGTGTTGCGTCCTACATAAAGTAAAAACAACTAACCATCACTATAGCCGCACACACCGCTACACAGCTACTAAAAAGCCATGGATACAGTGCTGCCAGAGCACTTCAGCGTCAATGTTCCTTGTGTTCAAGTTATTTCTAGGTTGCAGGAAAAGATTTTAACCCCATACTGTTAATGTTCCAAATTCATAGTCCGTGTTTTCTTCAGCTCGTTTTTATAACCTCTGTTTCTGTTGTTCTTTGTGGTGGCATGTACAGTCTCAGTCTGACCAACACCACCAGTGTTCCTGGTGAAGGAAAAGCAGAGAAACACTCGTCAGAGACGCTTTAGGGCAATATTTATTAGTCCATGCTTTTGACTCTTCATCCTGTCCTGTCAAAGCCATCAGATGATCCTTGTGATTTATTCCGTTAGTTTGCGATGTTATAATTCACCAGACACATTACATAGCATGTAGTATCTCTCTAGTATGTGTACTACAGAAACATTGACAACCAGCACATTTATACTTTCTCTAGAGCAGACCTCTGAATGTTGCTTCTCTTCCACTATACAGTCATGCTGCTTAACTGAACCTAGTGCATCTATCATCTTTATTATACAAACTTATAATGAAGGATTACAGATGTAGCTTTATTGAAATAATACAGGTAAAGTTTGGACATACCTACACAAAAAGCTTTCATGTTTGAAGCTACTTCAGGTCAGCTTAAAGCTTGGAGATGTACAGTAACTGAATCAGAGAGAAGAGAGCGTAGCTTCTGTCTGAATGCTGTAGCGCCGGAGATCACCCATGAATGGTACTTGGTGTGGTTTCAGATCATTTATTTGCCAAAATGCACACAAAGAATCGTTCTTCCGTGATTTTAATGAGCTCAGAAAGTGACATAAAAGAGAAATTCCTCAGCCCTCAAGTGTGGAGAGAAGCAGACTTCCTGGTGGTTGACTGCAAACATTCCACAAAACTAACGCTCTTCTTTAGCTGCAAATCAAATCCGGTAAATGTTAAGTCATCTTGGCTTGAACCACAGCACAAATAAGTGTGGATGGATTTAGCATTGTCAGAGAACGTCCTTACCACTACCACACTGTTCACTCATTCCTTCCCTATGGACAAGGCAGGAAGTTGTGGAGTTTTCTTCCCCTTTGCATGCAGTGCACTGTACATAATGCACCAAGCCAAGACTTCACAGTGCCTTTTCATTTTTAGCTTTGGGCAAAAAATGCCCAGTCTTTGCCTTCATCACCTGAATTGCATATTCTTTCCTCAGTCATGTACAGTAGGCCTCTATGCTGTTGTAATATCCACACCGATGGAACTGAAACCACCTAGCTGCATGCTCGGTGTAAAATAGCTTTTCCTCTTGGCCTTCAGTTGACGAGGAAATTTGATTTCTAGTCCTCTGCTTATAAGTGCTTTTTTTGCATGTGTGCATGAGTAAAGGACTGCAGGAGAGAATTAGTTGTTTACAGCCAGCTGTAATGTAAAGCATCTTAACTAATTCAGGGCTGCCAACCAGCTTTTGAGTCAGAAATATGTTTGTAGTAAACAGATTTAAATTTAGCATTGTTCACCATGTAGAAACGAGCAAACCATGCTGGGACATGGTTGAGACTGTTGCATGGTTCTTGTAGCACTTTTTTAAAACTTGCCCCAAATCTGCTCAAAGCTGGGATCACATTTTGTATTGTTCACTCATGTTATCACACCACTCTCCCTGCTGCTGGACACGGTCCAACTTCCCATCCAACTGTGAGCATTCTTCTTAAAGCTAGATGCGTGGAGTAATTTTTGAATCAGAAAATGTCAGCCTTTATTTGATTAATCAACCATAATGTATCAGTATATATACATGTTTTGCTTTATAGATGATCTGGATGAAAGGTGATAACCTGTATTTGTTCAGCAAGAAACACACAGTGTTCTAGGGATGCATTGGAGTTGTGTGCTGAACATGGTGTTTGTTGGATTTCACTATAAAATGTATTTTTAGAGATAAGAAATTTTATATTCACAATATATTGAAGGTTTAAAACTTAGTTTTGTTGCTGTAGATCATTGTGAATTAGCATTATGTCCTGAAAATTTGAGTGTGTGTCCTGCCTATTTAATATTATAGATGTTCTTTCTCACACTTTGTTATGTTATAGCACACCTATTTCACCCCTAGATATGCTGCTGCTGTGGCTACAGCTAACACACACACACACACACACACACACACACACACACACACACACACATGAAAAACATCAATAGAGTTGACTTTTTCTGTTGTATTTTTTGTTGTTGCAAAGACACATTTTAACCATTGATCTTGACTGACTTGTCCAATAGCATCAGTCCATAGACTGAAGCACATATTATAATTATGTCCAAGTATTGCAGCCTCATTTTGTTATCGGTCTTTCCTAGTTTTTAATGTTTAACAACCATCGTGTTGACTACTTTGCAACATTTTGTAAGGTAATTATGGGAATAAGTGCTTGATGACAACATACCCTCCTGTGGTGCAGTGTCACTGAAAGAATCTGGACTGACCTGAACCTTTTCCATCCATTCAGCTTTGCAACCTGTTGTTTACTGTACTTACTTCCCCTTCATGGTTTCATGTTGTCTCTTTACAGTCACCACAGAGCCACTTGTCTGTGCAACATAATGCATCATACCTCATAAATACTAATCCATGATAGTTGTTGTCCTCAACAATAGCAAACCACAACTAATGATTTGATTTGATTTGATTTTTATTTATCTCGAACAATCAACGGTATGTTGAAAAAAAGAAAAAACATGGTTATTTTCACTATTAATTAATCCATTGATCTTTTTCTGGATTAATCGATCAATGGTTTGATCTATAAAATTGTGAAAATGCCCATCATAATTGATTTTATATATATATATATTGATGTATTCAAATTGTTTTTCCATAACTCAAAACTATTTGCCTCACTATCATTAACACCAAAGAAAAAGCTACACATGTAGTTCACATTTAAGAAGCTTAAACCAGTACATTGGTCATTTTTACTTTATCGATCATCACAATTGTTGCTGATTATTTTTTGGACAATTGACTAATCAGTTAATCCCAGTAAATAATGGCACATGAGTAGTGATCCACAAGCGATAGAACAGCTGAGTCCATTTAAAGATACTGGATTGGATGTCCCCATTGTGATATTGGGATGCCAACACAAAAACACACCTGTTATTCAAATATATGCTACGATTTATAGTTCACATTGATTTCACTGTGCATTAATTACAGGTATTCTGATGCTCACACTCGACATGTTTGTGTTCAGCTAATATTTTATCTTTTTTACACAATTGATCTGTATTATTGCCTGAAATGGATTGCCAGTGTTTAACAAATGCTTCTGATGCTGTCTGAACAATGAAATAAAGCATGTTTATTCACTCAATACTTTGTATTGTGTCAGTTAACTTTTATTTACAGGTTACATAGCGACCACATAGATTAGGCTTTTGCTCACCTCATTTTGTGTTACATAATTAAGACCCAACACTTTGTTTAAATGTCAACTGATTTTATAAAATTTTTGATACCAGACAACTCTACTAATACACATTTCAAATTGACATTATTTGATACAAGGTTTCAGAGGATAATATGCTTAAGAAGCTGTAAAGCTAATCTCACTTATTATTACTTTATATTATCTAATAGCTTATAGTATTCGGTCCATGATGATTTTGTATTCTCGCTCCTCTTTGATGTTCTCTTGTTGGTCTCATTTAAATGGCGACCTACAGCGTTGAAACACAAAACAGTCAGACAGTTGTCTGTGTTTACACCAGCATTCATAGGTGGAGAGAAATGAAGCTGCACTGTGGTAAGTCACTTACAGCCATGGCAGACTTGACCGCTTGTAACTGGAAGAAGACTCGTCCCCCTTCCTCTGGACACATTGTCTTCAGTTCGTCTCTGGCCATCCCCAGCAGCATAGAGCCACTCAGCACGCCCAGGCAGCGTACAGTGCTGCGAGAGATAAGTGATGTTGATCTGTCGTTACTCAATTCTAGGGTTCATTCTAACAGAACAAGTGTCCCCTAACCAAACTGTAATGTGTGTCTGCTGAGTACACGTGTTTCAAGTTACCACGGAAGTTTATTTGAAAAAATAGTATTTAGTATTGCACTACAAAATTGTGTAATCAAATGAAAAACTCAGCAGATGAGTCCTGACTTTTAGTTCCTAATAAAGGTAAAGCTCTAAAAACACTAGATCCTACATTTCCCATAATGCAACTCAACTCGTCTTCCATTGTAGCCATTTAAAGTGCAAATATGCCACAACACTTGGAGTTATTCAGATTTTCACACGAATAAATAAATAATGAAAGAGCTTTTTAAAATTTGCAAGAAAGTATTACATTTGTTACAATCTTGTTTTGTCCTCTGAATGCCTTTTCATCCAAAGCAGTGAGGAGAAACAAAACATATTGTTGAAACAGCTGATTGATCATTTTAATTTGTCAATTGAGCTGTAAATTCTCATCAGCATTTAATGATGCATGTACTGTACATAAATCTTTAACTATTCACAATCTAGAATATACTTGTGGTAAGAGACAACGTGTCAGATTTGAGTAGGTTTTATCAAGTTAAATCAATTAATCAAATCTAGCTTTATTGTCTATGTGAATTAAATACTAAATGTAATGACTGTATGTACTTACATCTTACTAAAGCCATTGTCTTCGAGCCAGGCTTTCACTTCTGCAGGCTTGGACTTCTTAGTGAGGACAGGAGAACTTCCAGTCTGCTGAGAAAATGTAGTAATAATAAAGCACCGTGATTTCACATTTTGTAATCATTCTTTCAGTCTTATTTACAAACCCATTGACTCAGGTAAATGTCAGCCAAAAGGTCAAAATCACTAAGAATTGATGCATAATTACACATCAGTCAATTGTTGAGGCTTCCAATAATGCAGAGTTTAAGGTGACCTGTGGTGTGTTAGTGGTACCCACTTCGATAGGTTGCTGGTCGACATGAGTCTCCAGAACGTTGTTGGGTATGAAGCCCTCCTCCCCTCTGCTGTTCCTCACTTTCCACCACTGCTTCGACATGTCCAGCAGCTGTGGATGGACAAAGCAAAGACTAGCCAGGGCCTTGGAGAATTGTGGGCATGTGATTTTCTCTTTGTTCAACTTTTCTGTAACCAATGCCACTCAAATAGAACATAAAGAGTAGTTGGTTCAGGTTACTCATACTTACCTCAACTATTTCTCCTTTTCTGACGGTGAGCTCTCTGTGGTTTCTTGAGATGAAGTCATTCGTAACCTGTATGTGACGTGGTTTTGGCTCACCTGAGCTGAAAAACACAAAGGGCATCAAAAATGTAACTCTGTGAACATTCACATGACATTAAATCCTACTTTATGTGCTTGTGCCTACCGTGTTTTTTGTGGGGGGTGAGGTGGTGGTGTCCACTTGGCTGAAGCCTACACAGAAAAAGTACATGGTCTTGTTATGTTTTTTTACTTCTTTCTCTCTCTTCTCTCCAAACTACCTGTCTACCTGTGCTGGTGTCATACTGAATGTTTGATGGGAAGGTTTACCTGGCTGGGTGCAGGTTGTTGAGGTGCCTGTCTTCTTATAGGTTCACTGGGTTCAGGTGCTGCAGTCACCTCAGGGGGCTGCCAGCCGTCAAGGAACTCCAGAGTGTATGTTGGGATGTCCTCATCATCTTCTGGCCATTTGGTACTAGTAATATTGTCAAAATCATAACTGATTATTATCCTGACACTTATCAGACAGACACACAGCAGTCTGACATATTTTACTGAACCAAACTGAAACCTGATACACGTAGTCCTCTGGTTGAGGAAGTAAAAGTACCAATGCAACAATGTTACAATAATTACAAGTAAAAGTCTTGCATTTAAAATCCTAGTTAGGTAAATGTGCATAAGTACTATCAGCGAAATAATAATAGTATCTAAAGCGAAAGTAGTCATTCTGCAGATAATTGGCATGAGCATGTTATAGCAGGTGAAGCCATTTTGAACTACCTTATATGCAGTTAGGTAGTTTAGTCCAGTGGTTGTCCTCCAAAGAGTCAGCATAAAATGGAAATACTAAATTAAAGTACAAGTACTTTAAACTCTACTTAAGTACATTACTTGAGTAACTGTACTAACATTTTTCCTCACTGCAGAGTTGGAGTGAGATGATGCTTAGATTTTGGTCTCATGCAGATAAAAAAAAAAGCAACAGCTTCGTAGGTCCAACACTGTCCAGTGTCTCACCTGGGGATGTTCCAGGCGTCTCCCAGAGACTGCCACAGCTGGTCCTGTTCTGCGGAGGCCTCTTCACTCAGGAGGCGGATACACTGAGGTGTCAGCAGCGGCGCCACAATGGTCTGTGGCAGATCCTCAGGGCAGTGAGCTACCACCTGGTGAGGAAAAGCATAACACTGTGTCAGTGTCTGCACACTGGATTACGGCTCCCACAAGGAGTTGATGAGACAATAAAATTAACATATAACATATTAACATAACATATTAATTGGATAAAATGATCCAACACGTTTACATCAGTGGCTCATTTTACAAACAAAGATATCATATAAAATGCATTAAATATAAAGAGAAATTTCATGAACAAAAATTTAAAATATATAAATTAAGTAACACTTTTTCAACCCGAAGGCTGAGCTATAACAAAACATGGTAATACTTTCTTTTAAAGAAGAAGACAGAAGAAGACCAGTCATTATAAATTCTAAAAATCATATATGATATGTGTTCAAGTTACTCACTATTACAACTATGAAGGATTACTCAAATTGAAGTGACACTTACGAATGCTAATGTGGAGAATAAGGACTGAACAAATTCAGGAGCGCTGGGATTGTTAATCATTCCATTGAGCTCCGCCTGTCAGAGGAAAGAAATTTCTGTTACACATACTGTACACTACAAACAGGAAGAACACCACCCAAGATGATGATATGTAAATGTGATTAAGGACATACCACAAGGTTGAAACCACATTTGATTTTATGAAGACACACTTCAAACTCTGCTGCAGGGGGCATACCGTCCATGACTAAATATCAACATAAACACATGATGAAGACTCACATCTGATGATATTTTTATGAAATCACATTTTTATACAGAATATTCCAGTATAAACTATGTACTGTAATTTAGATACATACATATTCTATGTATATCTGCCTTCATTTTCTGCATGAAATTACCTTTTCCTTTTTTCTTTTTCTTCTTTTTCTTCGCATTTTTAGCTACTACTGCAGCTACTTTTCCCATGAAGATTTCTATGTCACTTACAATATGATTCAAGATATCCTGTAAAGAAAGAAAGAAAGAAAGAAAGAAGGAAAAAAGTCATTTACACATTCAGCAATAATGTTACTAAATGTTTACTATATGTCGCAGGTTATAATATAACCATCACCAATAAATGGTAAATATGGTAAATATTTAATTAAATGTAAGTTAATAGTTATTCTACTGTTAACAAACAATGAAATGATAAGTAATCATGTTTACTTATTGTTAGTAATGCTATAATTGATTTTATTTTAACAGTTCATTGTTGCACACATCAAAACATTGTATGTATTAGATGAAGTATTTGTTAATAATAAAACTTTAAGAAATTGTAAAATGCCAATAAACATTATTTGGATGGCTATTATAAATATGCAACTGATGATTATTATACGTTGTTAATGGTTAATACATACTTTGTTAAGCATCTATAAACATATAGATAGCTATTGACTAAATGCACACATAATCAAATTATTATCTCTAGATCATCTCATAAATCACCAAAAAAGATTTAATGAGGCCAAATTACTGTTTGATGCTTTATCAATCACTTATTAATCGTTAGCTTATCTTTTATAAGCATTAATTACAACTGTATAATAACCATTGACAAAGTGTTAACTATCTATCAAATTATATTACACTAATGATAAAATAACATAAATAAATAAAAACTGATTATTAATAATGTTATACATTATTATTATTAGTAAACATTATAAATCATAATTTTATTGTTAACTAATGCATCAATTGACAATTTATCAATGATGGTTATTATAAAGGGCTGACTGTTCAGTGTATCAAATATACACTCACTACGTTCCTGTCCAGGTCTGTGTACAGGCGTGGAATAGACACAGGTTCTTCTTCGGTGGTGGAGGGCTGCGGTGATGGTACCTCCTCTCTGGGAGGTGAGGCCTCCTCCTCCTTGTCCTCGTCCTCCTCGTCCTCCTCCTCCTCCTCCTCCTCCTGAGGTACAACTAGTTCCTCCTCTATGTGCACAAAGGAGACAGAAGGTTTGTATTGATTTGGACTTTATTATTAATAATCCATGTAGCAGTTGTACATCTCCTGTCACAGACTCACCATAGTCAGGAGCCATCCATTTGGGCACTGGGTCAACTGCAGGCTCCTGCTCTTTAGGTTCAGAAGATTTTGCATCACAAAGGTTTTTCATTCCCTGATGACCCGCTATCAGTCCTGCATTGCTGCTTCAAAAAGGATGAGAGGCGGTTTTAGGAATAAAATCTAATTTCAGGTATTTGTTTTCACTGACTTTAGGTTCTTACCTGATGCTTAAATCATTACTCCTGCGGGACATTGCTCCTGAGAGATCCCTTTGAACATAGTCAGCCTGTGAACAACAAAAAACATGTAATCACTGTTATGACTATAACTTCTGTTCCCTGAAGGAGAAGAACAAGGTGAGACCCATACAGTATGGGGCGTGATATACCATACTATATGTTTTCAACCGAGTGAATCGACTGAAAGGACACAGCCATTTCCATTGGTTTGTCCTCACCCTGACATCCTCACAATGAAACATGAAGACAGTGGTGGTGTGTTTTTCCCTGGACTGGACCGACATTGTGAGCAGGGATTTAAACACTCCAGTGTCCAGCACAGCCTTTAGCTCCAGGATGTCACTGAAAGCCATGGACTCCAGCTCCTCCTGAGAAAACACAAGTTTTTGTACACATAAACCATATTATAGATCTTTGCACATACGTTTAAATTAAAGGAAAACTCTAAAGAAAGTATCTTCAAGTTCAAGTTTATTATCATCTGTGTGGGAACCACAGAAATATATATACAATATTACAATTAATTTCTTGTACCAAGGCACTCTCAATTTAGAAATATTATAACCAACAGAGGAAACTTAAAATATAAAACACAGTATGCGATGAAAAATACAAATAATACAGTAAAAAGATCTATTACTGTTCAGGATCAACAACATTCTACCAAAAGATATTCCATAATTTAATAAAAATAATTATGTAACAACTTTTTTACTGACTACTTTATTAAACCCATCTAGAACTATGTCGGATAACCCATTCCACATTTCTAACCATTCTAAAAGAAGATTGCGATTGACTGCATCAAACATAGTGCTTTCATGATTGTGGCGATCAATTGAGTTGAGATCCGGTGACGGTGACAGCTATAACATATGATTCACATCCATTTCCATGCTCATCTAATCATTCAGTGACCCTTTATACCCTGCGCGGGGTCATTGTCATCTTGGAAGAGAAAGATTTCTATTTCAATATGTCACCTGTCTGTAGGTCTCACATGCTGCTTACCTTGGTTTCAATGTCTGTGAGCAGCAGCTTGGTACCGCGCACCTCCAGCAACATGTTCTGACCCCACACACGACCCATCCCGTCCAGCAGCTTAAGCCGCTCCACACAGTCCGCTACGCTTCTCAACTCCTTCCCGTTCAGGTCACAGGTGAACAAGTGCTGCAGCAGAGGAACATTAACACACAAGATCAAACATTGCATGATGCAGAAAGGGTCACATTTGTGTGGATAAAGTTAAGTATCATACCTCCACTCTGTACTGAAATTTGTCCATCATCTTGTTTATTGATACGGCATACTCCATCCTTTGCACTGTTGATCATGAACCAGAGCTCTGTATTATTCATGAAATTGAACTGAACAGGTGTAACCACTGATTATGTCAAGTAGAGCAGTGTTAACTTACAGTAAATTGACTTTGCACTGGGCCTCGACAGATTTGACACCTGTGATGACACCTCATCCATAGTGGAGTAACCACTGTCCCAACAAATACAAGGAATTTACAGCATTGATCAACTGCTGATGAATAAATTAATGAATGAAACAATCAATCAAGTGATCAATCAACTACATAAAATGTTGTTAAATCCATACTTTGACTGGATCGATCCTGTGTAGCTGCTGGTGTCGTTGCCAAAGGGACTGTTTCTCCTGAGCATCTTCAGCATTGAACCTAACACACCAGTCATATAATGTATGATATGAATTACACACACCATACATTTGTAATAGCAGTGGTAAAGCTGTGTCAGCAACCTGCATCTGAAATAAATCTATAAATAATTTCTTTTAAGATGTTTGCCGTGCCGTCAGTGTTCATTCAAAGCTGACTGAAGCTTAAAATGTCATGTTTTGTTGAGAAAAATAAAATACGACTTTTATAAATGTCATATTAGCATAAATTAATAAATGGGTGTTGACAATAATCAACTTGTTATAGTCACGTAGCAACACAGCACTGTAATCAACAATTACATCTTCATGGTGCCGTTGGAATATTCAAGGAGTCACATATTTTAAAGACAGATTTGCTGACTATCTTGTAACACAAAAGTAGATAAGAACAGTCTAAAGGTAAATTATCTGGTTGAATACAATAAAATAAGCACAACATATTTCAAACACCAAACAGTATGAATGGTTAAGTTAATTTTACAGTTAGTCAGAAAAGTCTTCTATCTGTTCTATTTAGATCTGTTCCTTTTTTTCAATATGAATAAAAGGAAGATTTTGGTGATGTAGATTTAGTTTGAACCGTCTTAAATAAAATGCAAACACACAGCAACCATTCACTACAGATCATTCACACAAATAACAAAGACCCATCCAGTTTATTGTGATTCATAATCAAAAGCTCTTACCTGTATGTCTGGTAGATGGATGCTGTTGTATTATTTACCCTTTAGGACAAATACAACTCATATTTTAATCCTGTATCCTGTCTGTCAACGGCATACACCCAAGACTTCCTCATAAAGGAGAAGGACAAAGTCTACTGTCAGTAGCAAAACAAACTGTGGGCTACTCTGAGTCGACTCAGTTGAGGGTGAGTGTGGCATCCTATCTGAGCAAAGGTTACCAGATATGAAGGAAACCACCCTGGAAAGCTTAAGGGTAAATACACTTATGTGCCCTATCAGCATTTTGTCATTTTTTTTCATCTTGCAATGCAATGTTGTGGAATTGCTAATATTAAGAAAAGATAATCCTTTGTCAGTCGCACAGCGGGAAATTTGCAGTGTTACAGCAGCAAAGGGGGTAGTGCAAAAACATCATTAAAAAAGCAAGATATAATAATAAATGTATAAACAGTAAAAAAAAAATTAAAAAAAATAGACAGTAAAAAGCAGTAAATGGGGTAGGACATGTTCTCCATCAGTGTTGATTGCTTGGCCATCTTTCTCCTTTCTCCCACCACGACCACATCCCGGGACAGAGCTGGCCCGCTTACTGTAACCATAGTCTATTTAAACAGACTAATTCTCTTCCTGTCAGCAGTTGAGTTAGCAGCAGCAGACTACTCCAGAGAAGATGGCTGATGCCACCAAAAAAGGTCATATATCTTTGTAACACTACCATTTTATTGTAATTTAATTGTATGAATTTAAGCTACCAAAGTCAGGTTCATCTCTATATTCAACGTCCAGTTTTAAATGCTAGTGTCTCTTTCCTAATGCCCCCTAAAGAAATAGCAGTTAGGATTAATGTTATCGGTGTTGTCAAGTTGTAGCACTTCTCTGTCAGTACTGTGTCAGTCCACTTGGCAGACTGGCTCCACAATAAAACCACAAGCCCTTGGTTTTTATGTCACACTGCCAAACATTAACCAAAACACATTCCTTAGTTATGTAATGAACACAGGGTAAACACCATGATCATATTTAGCCCAAAGGATCTCATAATGTGTGAACATTATACAAAATAGAGAACTAACACGGGTAACCTATTCATTGTCCTATTTAAATGTGATTAGATTTTGGTATTTAATTTGAGTCACTGGGTCACATTACATAGAAGCTATTAAAAAACTTTCATTATTTTCTAGTAATCTATTCATGCAAAAAAATGAAATACACATTAGTAATTTAAAGTGTGCAACATGAGACCAATTTAGTATAATTTTGTAATCATAAATATCACATATATTTATTATTTTGTCTTCTATACTCCACATGGACTGCACAAACTGTCTTGTTTGTTTTAAAAATAAATAAAAATTGGATCACAAAACAAAATGATGCATAATTCATCCCAAAAATGTGGTCTGATCTTCATCAAAGTCTCTATATTAGACAAATAAACCAATAACACTCAAATAATTGTTATTAAATAATATTAATATTAAACTCCTTCACAAATAAACTATAAAAAAAGCTACTAAAACTCAGTTTCCCATCGATAAGTTGAAATTGTAGATAGTGATTAGTTGTGCCTTCTTTTGTACAAAACACATGAAAAATACTGACTACTGACACTCATCTCTTCACAAGATGACGTGAACCATCTCTCATTCACATGTGCTTTCAGAGTACTTCAGATTAAGCAATATTGCAAATCTAAATATCTCAAAGTTACAGAAATCGCCATTGATGTCTAAGCATTAAGAAAAAAAATTTGAGGGCTACAATGGTGCTTTAAGAAGGGCACCATGGGTAAAGCACGGTTCTCCCTTAAAATAAATTGATGCCATTGTACATCTCAAATTGGCAACCCAAATGTTCGTTATTGTATTTAGCTGCAGAAACAACTTACACTTTGGAGTAATAAAGCAAACTAATCGTCTTAACATCATCCTTGACGTGAAGCATGAAGTAGGAATCACCATGATCTGTAGTCATTTTGCTGCCCTGGATCTGAACGACCATTACTATTACTATTACAATGCACTTACGCATTTGAAAATATATGTTTTCATATGTTTTAAGTTTAAGGGTAGCTGTCAGTCATCTGATGGTTGCGCTGCTGTAAAATATGGTTTCATTAGTTACTAAAACCAAGGCTTCACTTTCTTTTTCTAACGTAACTTTAAATGTTCCAGCAAATAATTGTATAAATACACCAAAACATGCAAATGTTTTTGTAATACTACTTCAGGCAGATGTAGCTTGTCCATTATTGTAACTTTGAAGAATATCAGACCACATTTTATGACTATATACTATTACTATTTCTTGGCACTGTATTTAAACAATAACACATTGACAGTCCCTAAATCAGCGCCCAGCTGTTTTAACATGAGGGTGGGAGGGGCAATACATATTGTACTCATCCCAGACCTGCTGCTGTTAAACTAAACCACTGGAGGTCAGCAATGAGCACATTCAGGAGGTGCAGCGCTGCAGTTAACTCACAAATCTGTCAACCTGCTGCTTAAAGAGATACTTCACCGATTTAGCATTTAGCTTTGTATTTGTAGAAACCTGGTAGTATTTTTGAATGACCATGCTTCTCTCCCTCATTTCCCCCTGTGAGGGGAGATCTCTGTATTGTGGGTCTGGAAAAAAGCCTCTTATGACGCAAAAATCGTCATTTTGCGTCATAAGAGGCTTTTTTGCCCAGAGGCTATGGACTACAGTCCAACTTCCGCATATTTCAAACCCGTCCATAGGGGGTTGAACTACGGCATTCTCCGAATACCATGAAACAAAACGAGTGTCAGCTATCTTGAATCCTCGCATAGCTTTAGTGGCTTCTCAGCATCAAAACTTTAGATAGATAGATTTATTCATCCCGAAGGAAATTTTAGAACAACAATTATGTGCATTCAAACTACCGCACACGTGTACCAACGGGATACATTGGTACAGATCGGAGATATGCAGGACACTTTATTACAGACGGAATACTCGACACATCTTCGCCCGCCTGCTATGGAGACCAGCGGTGCTGATCGAAGCCTCTGGCCTCTGGTAAAGGGACATTATCAGCGGCGGACGTTGAGCGAGTTTGCGGGTGGAAAACTAACGTTAGCCGGCCATCTGTTCCATCAATCCTGCTTGCAAGTGTCTGCTCATTAGACAACAAACTGGACTACATCCAACTTCAACGAAACTCCCAACGCGAATTCAGAGACTGCTGTGTTTTTGTTGTTGTGGAAACAATTGCTATGGACTATGCAGCTACCGCTCTGTCGCCGGGTAAGACTAGTGGAGGTGAACTGTGTTAACACGGACTGCCTGCCGCAGAAATGGGGGTGCTTGTACCCAACTAACTGCTGGTGTAGTTTGTGACTGTTAAATGCCGACCATTCTACATTACACACAAATTTGTACCAAGCGCTAATGCTAGTAGCTAGCTGTGCGTTAGCGGAACCTTACGGAGCATATTATGTGTACTAAATGTAGCCTGTTTCGTATGTCGTTTTTATATAATGTTTTCATATATTTTAATTGTGTAACAAATTGAGCCACGGTGAAACGTTTCGTGTATATGGTTGAAACGACAATCAAACAGACTAAAGTTGACTGTCTCACCGTCTGTAACAGTAGGCGTGGCTTGGGGGTAGACGCTAAAGCAGCTAAGCAAGTGCATTCTGGGATTTGGTGTCTTTTATCCACATGAGCCAAAAACACATTTTCTGGCTTTTCTCGGCCTAGAAGCAACCAATTTCTAAAAAAAATAAAAATAATAATAATTCACATTTCTACTATATAAGTGACCCAATTTAAAGATATATTCATCTTTCCAATGGTGAAATATCCCTTTAACTTGCAATCATCTGGAGCAGAAAAATAAACAATGTTGGTTCAACAATGCATTGTACAAAGCCAAAATATTTTACATTTTCTGCCAAGAAAAGTTTACTATATTTGTCACCAGTAAAGAAATTAAACTCGTTGACATTTTTTTTTATTGATAAAATAAACATACAATCACAGAATGAATTCAGCTAGACGTGAAAACATTATTCAGCAGTCCAAAGTGCAGTGGCATCTATAATAAAACAGATCAATATAGCTGAATGTTGTTTAGTTAAATGGCTGCCTGGATTTAATAAATGGCTTAAAATCAAAGTTATGAATACAAAAATATCTGCCAATATAGATGTAAAAATAAAACTGAAGACAAAACTGCAGACCAGGTAACCAGAAAACTGATACTTCTGTCAAATGGAAAGACGTTTTGTCAAACATTTGTTATAAACAATTGAAACACCTAATTACATGTACTGGCAGAATAAACGGATCCCAAACAGCAGAGTACAGATGGACTGTTTAGTCATAAATGAATGGAAGAAAACCATCCATACTTAAAATGTTATTTGCCTAAAGTTTATCCAACATCAAAACATTTGATATGGAGGTCAAAAGGTAAAAGGTATTCTCCACTCTGCATTCTGTTTCTTGAATCCAGCAAAGTTTGGTAATCACTGACCCGTTTTGGATAAATAAAGCACAGGAGGATTTCTGTAACTCATTAACTACGCGAAATGTTCCCTGTCAGCAAGCAGGACTTTGGCTCATGCAGCCACCACATCCGTCTATGGTTACGGCCAGTTAATGCAGAGTGATCAAGGCTTGAAAGCACTACTTCTATATACAGAATCAGCATTGTCACAGCACATTGCTAGAGAAAAGAATAAGAATCCTACAGTATGGTGTGCACACTTCTAAATATGATTACACATAAGTACTTCTTTGCTAACAGTAGGTAACTCAATAGCAGTGTAAAAACATACAGTGATATATGTTCAGTTTAGAGTACGGGCTGCTTCACTGTGCCTGCAGAGCCTGGACGATGTTCAGGCCTGAGCTGGGAGGCAACGCCCAGCCGTCCTGGCCCTGGTGGGTATGCAGCAGGCAGTACAGCTGCTTTAGGTGGGTCACTATGTTGTCTTTGATATCTGGGATTGAGATCTGCAGGCGAACACTGCCGCTGTCGAAGGATCGCGTGTTGTCTCCAGAAAACATCTCGCTTATCATACGGGCCACCACTGGAACAATCTGCAGGACAGAGGACCGGTATGAGTCACACAATCGGAGAATCCTAAAAGTACAGCCTTTCGACAGCTCCTGCAGTTCACATGCAACAAGGATGAATAGTGGTTCCTCAGTATGAGAGGTGAAATATGAGAGTTGTGTAAAAACGGTGTAAAGCGCTGCAGCTTTTTAAATTGTTGTTGTTAAATTTGCAGGTTTTATTTCCTTTAAATAATACGTTTAAGCATCACAAGTTAGATGTTTAAATAAGAGTTCCCGCTTGTGTCTTTTATAAAAAAAAATAAAGAATTGTCATGCAAAAGAATTTCAAACAGTGAAATATTCTGCAGATTAATATTCCTATTGAGTAAACTATTCTTTCAACTGCTGTAAACAGAGATAAAGTTTGTTCATGTACAGGTGTGAAGGGAAGAGTCTGACCTGGCCTGTATTGTCCCGTGATGAGAACAAAGATAAATTTCTTCTTGTTACAAACAACATTTCTCACCTGAACCATGATAAGTTTCCTCTCTTTGGGCCTCCCATCGGGCCACTCCTCTCCAAAACACAAGTTGATTTCAAAGTGAGGAGGGGTTGATGTCTGGCTGCGCTGGTGGGTTATCACTCCTGCACACCATACAAACAGATTTATTAGTATTAGAATTCTTATTTATTAAGTATTTAAGAGCTGCAAAGACCATACATTTAATAAAATCTACTTATAACTCAAGTTGTTAAACTAACTGTCCCAATAAAAGTGAGAAATCTACTTACCACTGAGAAAAGACTCCAAGCAAAAGAGTTTGACCTTCCTCTGGCGCTCTATAAGATTTGGAGCATTTGGATTTGGAGCACAAGGACCGGACCAGTACACCTTGCACTGGCAGAGACGCACTGCATAGATATCGTGACCACTGACCTCCAGGATTAGGCCTCTGTCCATCACATCCAGCAGGCGGTTAGTGAAAACCCTTTGCTTGTCGTTGGTAATGTGCTCTGTGGTCGGAAAGCGCAGCTGTTCCAGGTTCACCGGCCCGAACAGCTCCTCCTGGTTGACCATGGGGCCGAGGTCTCCGTAGAACAGCCTGCAGCCCTGCGGGTTACTGACATTTGCGGTGGGACACATCTCCTTCCCTCTGTACAGGAATTGTACCTCCAGGTCCGTCACTGGGTCAGAGACAAATGTAGGCACATGTTAAAACCATTATTTTATGAAGTTATGATCAATTTAAAGAAGGACAAATCACCCAAAAAACATGAACTTCTCCCCCTGTACCTGAAGTGCTCTCAAGATTTGGAAATATTAACTGTATGTCAACTTTCATTAAAGATATGCCTGCAATTTTCTTACTGACAACAAATGAATTGATCCTTCTGACAAGTACTGGCTGTGTGGCCTATTTCTCTGTCATAGACCTCCACCGTTGTCCAGAAACCATTACAAACACATCAATTAGCCACATTGTTTCACTGGCTGACGTATTCCTTTTTTACGACGAACACGGGCGCTTGTAGTTTATTTGGAGTCAATCCCACATACACCGTCCTGCTGCTGTAAATACTCACCAAATCACAGCTAAAAATAGTCCTCAACAAAAGGGACTATTTACTCGTTTCTTGGGTATCATTAAAAACTACAATACCCAGCTGTATTAGGACTGGGTTGAGCTATAGTAGATATCCCCAAAGCTACAGCAGGTGTCCCCACACCTCATCAGCCTGTTCCCCTAATCTATCTGAATCGACTGACAGCAGCCTGGGAAACAGGGAAAAAAATGTGTTGGTGCTTTTCGGTGAACTGTCTCCTTAATGATGTGCTGAGATCACTGGATTTCAACAATAAAAGATGCGTCTACTTACTCGGGAGGGAACTGATCCACATTTCTGGAGAGGCAAACATGGTGTCGGGTAGAGGAGGGGGCTGCATTGAGTGATCAGGCAGAGGAGCAGAAGGCATGTCAATCAGGGGTGTGGGGTGCATCTCCACATCCACAGGCTCCTCTTTAGGCCAGATTTTAACAGGCTCCTCTTTGGGCCAGACCCCATTAGAAGGGGGACAACTGGAAGGCTGCATGGAGGACTCTGAGCTCATGGGAGACCACATGATGAGAGGAGAGGGACTGGTGCCTAAATGAGGAAATAGAAGAATCAATTCGCCGTTAACAGCAATAAACCGGAATTGCTTTGCTTTTTGATGTACTATCAGGAAATAAAGAATACATGCGTAATGTATGAGAAGTAATTTACCATTGGATGGGTATGGAGGGAGAGACTCTGGTGTATCTGGAACATCTTCCTCTCCACCATCTTCCTCATGCGGAGTCCATGAACCAGCGTCTGAGGAGCCTGTGGGTTAAGTATTGCGAAATTAAGTGAAATTGGGGAAAAATTGCAATCAATTATGAAAAAAGTCTCATATTCAACCAGCTCTTATTTACCTTGGTTGCTGAGAGGCTGTGGGATTTCGCAGACATCATATATCTTCAAAGGATTCATGGGGACCTCTTTGGTGCCATCATAGACCAGGTTAAATTCTCGACTTTTGTTCAGGGCACATCTAAGCTGAGCTTTCCACTTCGCAGGATCAGGTTCATCAGCTCCCTCTTGGAACTTCCCGGTCTCCACAGCCCACGCCTGCAGGAACATTTAAACAAAGCGGAGGTCTATCACAGCCCTGTTTTTTTGCAAGGTGTCATAACATCACATCACTGTCTTCTACCTTTTATTGCAGCAACACAAATACAGGCCCAAAGTCAGTACCTACTTTCTCTAAATGCCCTATGCCCACATGGCTTTCCTTATGCTGGAAGCCAGGGAGAGCAGAGAGGCCTTATGTAACTGGGTTGCAAAAGCAGATGTTGCGCCAGCGATATGCAAAAATCTTGAGTTTATTAAAAATCATCAACTGGTCTGAACCAGTATAAACCTCACTTAAATATAGAATGCAAACATATGGACTCAACAAATGCGAGCACCCCATTCGCTGCATGTGTAGCACTGCCCAAACAAGTTCTGACTGTCGGCCTTTGGGTAAACAAACACTTTACAAACAAATGGCATACATTCCCTCAACGGCTGAACTTTTTGTTACCATTACATGAAGTGTAGGTTAAGAGTGTTAACCTTAAATATGGTGTCCTCGTCCTCGTGCTGGGGTGTGTGTCGTGTAGCGTGTTTCCATGGGATCCTGAAGCGCATGGCCTCACGATCAATCCACACCAGACCCGGGTATCGGCCGCTGTCCACCTGAGCGACCAGCCAGGGCTTCAGACGGACACGTCGAGGGGTGACCGACATCCTGACTGACAAGACAGCACAAACCGGTCAGTCCACTGTATATGCCTAATGGTTCCCCAACAGCCAGAGAGCTTTGGTATTTATTTCTCATTGACAAACAACAATGCCGTGTTCACAGAAATCCTGCACCTACCTTATTTACTTTTTTTTGTCACATTACTGTAGCTGATTGAAGGTTAGATAGGACGCCATATCTTTCAATGTGACACATAGGCTACAGTATACTCAAATTCAACTAAACAAAGCGACCAAACACGATACTAAAGAACGACACGCATAGCATACCTGTGGCGAACCAGGAAGTCGGAGAGGTCTGCCCTCGACTGCCTGCTAACCAGCAGCTGGAGATAAAGACGTGTTTCCCCTGCAAATGGCCAAACTCCTACAGATTCCCTCTACGAAAAAGTTCACCGCGAATCACTTGGACGAAGAGGGGTGAGAATAACAACAATTTATCTCGGCGTGTTGTTCACCGCGGGTTGGCCCTTCCTCTCTCCTCACCGAAACTCAGGTACAGGCGTGACGTCATGCCGAACACACCTTTTCTGAGCAGCTGAGGGGATAGCTCTTCATGGAGCACGTGGACAAGACACTTTATTTTTATTTTCCATCTGAGCATTTCACTCACTGTAAGCCAACCTCAACTTCTGACACAGAGATATCAAGAATAATTAGTCACAATGATCCCAATCTCATAAATAGACAAATTGCTTAAATGCTTTTGTAAGGCGAAATCTGAAACACGTTTATTTCACACAAGACCGTTATGGCAATATTCATATTTTATTAATATCGACAGCATTTACCACATTTAAATGCTACATGGTTGTTTTCCATCGAAATTCTAACAGGCGTGTAGCCTGGCTAACGCACAGAGACATTTTGGGAGAACTATTTTTTTCTCCAGGGAAATAGATTACGTTAGAATTACTGAATCATCCCAATCACCCGACCCTCTTTTGTATTATTTTCTTCCACTGATGTTTATACAATTGATTACTATTTTTACCTAACCTATTTAGGCTATATGTTTCTACAATTTTATTTGCTTTGAAGAGTGTCAAAGAAAAACAAATACTCTAATGTTTGTCTTAAGGGTGTAATATAAGTGGTCTAGACATAGGCTATTCATAAATTGGCCTACATTCTAGAAGACAATATTTAGGCCCATGACTCATCCGGCAACCAAAAGTGGGGATTTCCATAGAAAAGAACAGCACATGAAGTGGCACAAGGACGGTTGATGATGATCCTGTCACTAGGCTAATTGTAGCCAAACAGCCCGACAATAACAAGCCACTCCCTGAAACTACTCATAACTTTGAGAGCGTGTGTCCGACATCCAGCCGTGCAAATTTGCCTTTGGGTTTCCTGGTTTCGGCATAGTATCCATAATGAGCCTGTTGCCATGTGTGTGTGATGCAAATTTTTTGCATTCTGGGATGATGGTTTGGGTGTGTTGGGTTGTTTTGGGTCCAAGTTGTAGTAGTACCAGCTGTAGCATCACAAAGAATGAAGGACCCTAGGGTCAGAATCCGTCTAAGGGGTCCCAACAGAAATGTAACATAAAGGGGACTACAAAGGGGTCACCAGATGATTAATTAAAGGGATAAAAAAAAAAAAATACCTCTGTTAAACCTGTTAATATTGATTACATTAATGCTGGATATGCTTTTTGCCAAATATAAACTATCCAGCTAACAAACTTGACGGAGTCATAGTCTAATGTGGAATTTTAATTTATGAAAACCTCAGACTACAGACTGTCTAATGCTGGGGAATCTACAACTGAAGAACAACAGTAATTGTCAGAGTTGTTAAAAAATGCAACAGTTGTTAGCTTTTTCTAGCTAGTCGTTATTTTGTTTTCAGTGGTCAATTTGAAGGGCAACTTAAGGGAAATAATTGCAAATGCACAACCCTGAAATAATCATTCAAATGGTGAAGGATTCAGACTAGCGGCTGATTAAAGAACAAGGGGAACATTATATTGATTAAGGTACTTTAAGGTAGTACATCTAATTCATTAAAATTGTCAAACAGCTTTGCTATGAAGGCTTTATAAAAATACCTCTCTGTAATGGCTCAGACGAAGTGAAACCTCAGGTGGGTTTATGTACAGTATATAAAACACTACAAGTAAGGAAGTTAATGTACATTGGACAAAACTCATACTGTGTGTCATTTCAGCTGGAGTCCAACAGAGGATGCAGCTGCACACAGATTTATAAAGTACAAAGTATGTATCCTTTCATTGAATGCAACTTTAAAGCAAAATGTCTAATCTAATATTTGAAGTAGATGGAAAGTCTTTGCTGGCTCATTAATATGTGAGGAAAAACAGAACAACCGTGCTATACTTTGACAATGACCCAGAGATTAGTCCACATCCATTTGTCTGAATAAACTTTTATTAGAAACTCTGTATGGATAGATATTCATTTCCATTTAGTGAGCATACACCTGCTCCTATTTCACATGTATGTAAAAAGATGTTGGTAGGTCAGTTAGGTAAGCAGCGTTGGTGGGATAAGCCCCCTCTCTAAGAGACTTAGTTTGTCTTAATTAGATTTCTATTAGCAGAAATAATCTAATAAAGACACTGAACGAAAAAACACATTTTTTGCTCATACAAGTTGTCATAGCGTATTAATAGACGTGACATAGATGTAATTGGTGGAATTAAAGTATATACAAACATACAAACAAATAAGCATACATGTTTTTGTCAAGGGCGCTGGAATTAGGGGGTAGAAAGTAGGGAAGCCCCCCCCCCTCTTTTTGTTACCTGCATGTTTTGTATATATGTGTACATGCTGGGATAGTAGTATTATACTAAGGAATGTGATTATATTTGGTTCTGTTCTGTTTCATAAACAAGACTACAGCCATGCTAGCGGCACTGTGAGACTGTACTTGGTGCTCACATCAGTATGCTAACATGCTTACTATATATATATAAATAGCATGCTGATGTTAAGCAAGTATAACCTTTTCCATTTTTACGTGTTACTTTAGCATAATAGCATGCTAACATTTGCTAATTGGCACTAAACAGGAAGTACAGTTGAGGTTAATGCATTCCCATCCATATGCCATAAAAGGAAAGATGGTGGTGCTAGATGAAAAGTCAGGATATAAAAACTTCTTACAAATCCTCCTGTGTGGACCATGAATGTGTGGACCAAATTTTGTAGCAAACCATCCAACAGCTGTCACAATTTTTCAATAAAGAACTAAAAGGTCAACCTCATTGTGGTGCTGGAGGAAAACTACAATGTGGGTGGGATCTCTGTGCCTTGTATCTCATTCAGGCCTGAGTGGTCTGAGCAGGTTGTTTCAGGACAGTACTTGGGATTTCCTTTGGTTCGTCACTAAGCCAGCATGTGTCAAGCTTTAACATGAAGGCTCATGTGAACCTTAATTATCTGAAGCAGCTCCTCAAGATTGATGCAGCCACTCCCATCATACAGTTTAAAGTACCAGCGGAGTTTCTGCTGCACGCCTCCCTTTAGCACCAGGCTCAGAGCGGCTACATACTCTATGAAGTCAATGAAGCCATCCTAAGGGACACCATGAACATTGTCATTAGCAGAGCATTATGGCATTGTATACTCCTGCCACATTAAAGTCTGTGCAAAACAAATGGCACATGGAGTGAAGGCCTGTTGTCCACCCATTTTATAATTGGTTTAAATTTAATACTTTGCTTTACCCCCAAAAATGATCTAATAATACAACTACTGAATAAACACACTTTTATTGGAAACTCCATATGGATAGAGATTCATTTCCATTTAGTGAGCATACACCTGCTCCTATTTCACATGTATGTAAACAGAGGTTGTCAGTTAGGTAAGCAGCGTTGGTTGGATAAGCCCCCTCTCTAAGAGACTTAGTTCGTCTTAATTAGATTTCCATTAGCAGAAATGATATAATGAAAACACAGGCAGACACCGATGGAAAAACACATGCAAAAAAAAATTCTTTGTTTATACAGTTCTGCTCATACAAGTTGCCGTAGCGTATTAACAGATGTGACATAGATATAATTGGTGGAATTAAAGTACATACAAACATACAAACAAATAAACATACATGTTTTTTCAAGTGTGCTGGAAATGGGGGCATAGAAAGTGCCCCCCCCCCCCCCTCTTTTTGTTACCTGCATGATTTGTAAATATGTGTACATGCTGGGATTGTAGTATTATACTATGGAATTTGTGTACTTAACTTGATTATATTTGGTTTTGTTCTGTTGTTTCATAAACAACTCTACAGCCATGCTAGCGGCTCTGTGAGGCTGTACTTGGTGCTCACATCAGTATGCTAACATGCTTACTATGATAATACTAGCATGTTGAAGTATAATGTTTTCCATTTTCCCATGTTCCTTTAGCGTGATAGCATGCTAACATTGGCTAATTAGCACCAAACAGGAAGTACAGCTGAGGCTGATGGGAATGTCATTAGTTTCATAGGTATTTGGTTATAAATCGAAGTGCGACAAAAGGAGAGATTGACCAGATGGTGGCGCTAGATGAAAAGTCAGGAGATCAAAGTTCTTACACATTATCCTCTGTGAACCATGAATGTGTGGACCAAATTTTACAGCAAACCATCCAATAGTTGTTGAGATATTTCATTGAAGAACTAAAAAGTCCACCTCATGGTGGCGCTAGAGGAAAACTAAGAGGCTCACCAGGTAGGGTTCTGCTGCTACTTTTATAGAAATCCATCCTAAAGTTGTTGAGCTTTAAATTTCGGTCTGGGCCAAAGTGGTGGACCGCCCAGCCAACAAAACAATCCAGCATCGCCATCCCCGGAGCAGGGCCACTAGCTCAGCAAAAAAAAAATCCATGAACGATAAAGAGTGACTGTATGTGGATGTTCACCTGCTTTATTGTCAGATGTTAATTGTTCCACTGAGTTGTGGTCTTTAATGTCAATGTGCTGTAATTGTCTCACAGGTGAAATGGGGGCCACAGACATGGTATAATGCAATTCTGAAAGCCTTGGAGTGCGGTAGTTGTGGACGTCCCTCAGTCAACACTGAATGTGTTACTCCTTTGTTACTGCAGACATTGACATTAACCCAACCTCCCAGTGAGGAGGTCATCGACAAATGGGGGGGGAAGAATGTAAACGTCAGCGGTACATATGGGTACATAAACAAGGATCATCTGGGTAAATCCAATCCATCCATTTGTCCTGATGATTTGTGGGTTATCCTGAACCCACATCTTCAGCTGTGGCACGGTAAATGTATATTTCAGGGTCCATAAAGTTGGAGAGATTTTAGTTGTTGGCCCTTATCTCTCTGATATTCAGCTTTTTTTCATCTACCCCCTCAACCCAGTGGGTGCCCCCCAGTACCTGACTGAAGGTTTCACCCTTGGGTCTGATGTCAATTTTGTCAAACACCATGTTGGCGAAGTCCTCTGCTGACATCTCGCAAGGAACTCCATTGATTGCACGGATGGACTAAACATGACAAAGAAATGAGATCATGTTAAAAACTGACATGTATTGTTGCTTACGTTTCTTCAACCAGTAGATGTCAGCTAAGTTCCAGCTGTTTGTCTGTGCACCTTGTATTACAGAGAGAATATGGGTGGGATCTCTGTGCCTTGTATCTCATTCAGGCCCAATTGGTCTGAGCAGGTTGTTTCAGGACAGTACTTGGGATTTCCTTTGGTTCGTCACTAAGCCAGCATGCGTCAAGCTTTAACATGAAGGCTCATGTGTACCTTAATTATCTGAAGCAGCTCCTCACGGTCGATGCAGCCACTCCCATCTATATCATACAGTACCAGCGGAGTTTCTGCTTCACTCCTCCCTTTAGCACCAGGCTCAGAGCGGCTACATACTCTATAAAGTCAATGAAGCCATCCTACAAAAGAAAGGGACACCATGAACATTGTCATTAGCAGAGCAATATAGCATTGTATACTCCTGGCACATTGTGGCGTGAAGGCCTGTTGCCCACCCATTTTATAATTTATTTAAATGTAATACTTTGCTTCACCCCCAAAAATGATCTAATAATACAGCCATAACTACTGAATAAACATTTTATTGGAAACTCCATATGGATAGAGATTCATAATTTATCCATTGCATTTTAATTGACATGACATAGATGTAATTGCTGGAATTAAAGTACATACAAACAAATTGACGTTTTTTATCTTAGTGGTTCTCTGATGAGGATGAAGATGATCAATATAATTCTTATTTTTGGTAGTATTAGCAGATTATCAGTATTATTGATAGCCTATATTATGAGTATGACTTGGATTATTCCAAGTACTACCTGCAAATAGAAAATTATTCATGTGAACCTTCTACATCTTTTTGTGCAAAGGATACAGTTTAAAAACATTTCAATGTCAAGTCAATGCTATTCAGGAAAGATGAAAAGAAACCGATGAGTACACGTAGATATTCACTTTTACTGATATAGTAACATTAAAATGAATATATTACCCTGCCAGAAGATTATAAATTAACTTACATGATTTATATCAAACGTTGTAAACATGGTCATAACGTAGGCATTTGAAGTGTTCGACAGATTCCTCAGGCCAAAGATCTGCTTAAATTTGTAAAAAGTGAGAAGTCCAGACGGGCACTCGGTCATGAATTTTCTATACCACTGATAATTCTCACAAGCTTGTAGTTCCTCCACAGTCGAACCAGGTATGTTCCCCATGTCTGTTTTTCAAAATAAAGATGTACAAAATCCTATAAAAACCCTAACCAGAATGTACCGCATCTACCGAGCATTCAGGCATGGTCAGTATGCAGACTAAAAACAAGCAGCAGGATTCTGTGTGTGTGTGTGTGTGTGTGTGTGTGTGTGTGTGTGTGTGTGTGTGTGTGTGTGTGTGTGTGTTAGCCAATCATCTCTCTGTTTGTCTGTGTGAAAGGCTCAGACGTTGTAATCTACTTTGCTTGCCAGCAAAGACTTAACTAGTGAAAGAGACCCGTAGTGTAAAAAAAATCCTTGTGTAAGCATCAGCTACCCAAAAACTAAGATTTCTGACTGGCTTTTATAAATGAAACATCAATAATTACTGCTCATGTAGGCATTATTGTGCTTAATGAACTTTGCAACATACATGGCCTTATATTATTATAATGTGAACCTAACCAAAAACTCAAATGACCAAATCTTTCTCCCTTAAATTAGTTTGTGAAAGTAATGTCTCTCCTTAGCACTTATGCTGGTTGTGCGTGGCCAGCAATAAGCCTACTAAGCAGCAAACATTTTCTGTAACTGTGTATTGTTTTGACCTTGTGTGCGTGTCTGTGTGTGTGTGTGTGTGTGTGTGTGTGTGTGTGTGTGTATTATCAATATGGTCCTGTAGAGACCTAGTGCAAGCTGGTGTGATCCCATCGCAAGATGGTCTCTAGTTTTATGCTTCTTTTTGTTACCTGCACATTTTGTATTTATGTGTACATGCTGGGATAGTAAAGGAATTTGTGTACTTGATTATATTTTGTTCTATTCTGTTTTTTCATAAACAAGACTCTACAGCCATGCTAGCGAGTGACAGATTTTATAACAGCAAGTTAAAGGATCAGTTCACAGATGAATCAGATAAGCACGCAGGCTCACACAGACCTCACTTTGAACAGTTTTCATTGGAGCTAGTCTACTGAGAAAAAAAATTCAAGCAGGCTTTAGCTAACTAATGTTATGCTGAAACACACTGCAGCTGTCATCTTAGTAACTGAACACATTCTTCCACACAATAAATTTGGTGACAATATAATCTTCAGTTTCATTTTCAACTGATCTATATCTTATGACAATAGAATGCAAAGTATTTATGGTCTTCCTATTTCGGTCTTCATTTCCTTTTACTTAAGTATCTGTAAACACATAATGTCAGCCTAGACTAGAATTACAAACGAAGGGAATGAAAGCAGAAATGGAAAATATGCTGTACATTGGTGTCTGTATTAGCACCGTTTGCCATCAGGACACTGCCATTTACAGCCATGTTTCAATAAAACATAACATTTTAAACAACTGTGTAAAGTAGCTTTATTAGCAATTAAAATACATAGAAAAGAGTGCCACCATTGTGCCTTCCTCACTGAATGAGCATATTGTGGCAATAAATAACAGAATAAATGCCTGAATAATTAAATGAAAGGCCCAAAGAGCTTATGATGCACAGAACTGCTACGTCCCACACTGAGGTAGGTAAAGCGTGCCGGCACATTCTTCACATTTCAGTCAGCATCAGTTGGCCTTAGCGTTGGCATGATGACTTTCCACTGAGGACAGAGGAACTGGATGGACCGGTCTGGTTTGTCTCGACAACTGAGGTTTAGGTGTGACTGACAGACGTGCCAGAAAAACTGTGACTGTAGGAAAAAAAGTATGAATGACTGGCTCTCTGGACAGCATGAATATTTTAAAACCCACTATTATGTAATTAAAAGCACAGGGCCAAAACTGCTCATACTTAAATTTACTTCACTAATCACGGATTATTGCATTAATTAAATGGATATTTAAATGTGATTATTGTCATGCTGCATTTTATATCAATCTGATCGAGGAAATAGATCAATTGTCCATATTGAATTATTTATATGTTACAAGATTCATGGATCTGTATAAACCAGTGGTGTAGGACGTTTTCAGATCTTTGACGTAAGTAAAAGTAGTGATACCACAAAGTATAATTAATGACTGTTTCTTTAAGTGATAAATGTTCTTATTTAACCATTTTTGCTGAGCGACAATGGATGCATGGTCATCTTATCAAACGTTTGTCAAAAACAAATTAACTCAAGGTCCACTTACTATCTGTTTTAGGAGCTTTAAACAGAATCAGCGGTTCATATATATAAGTGTATTGATCGCAAGGTATTTAGACCAAAGTAATGGGATTTTTGATTTCATCAGATCATCACATTTTCTTCCTGAATATTTCACATATAAGTTTCAGGTAGACTATTAAATATAATGTTTAATGTACTATATACCAATATATGATATAGTACACAATATATAAGTATACATAGCCTATATAAGTAACTACAGCTCCAAAATACAAGATGTGAAGTAAAATCTATGATTTTTTTCCCTCTGAAATGTTGTTGAGTTGAAGTATAAAGTACCAAAACATTGAATTAAATTAATTATAAACAAAAAATACTCTAGGTTATACAAACATCGTACTTGAGTAAATGTACTACGTTATTGTCCACCACTGGTATTATCTTTGTGTAACTGATGAAGAAACAAAGATCTTCGTTTAGCTCAGGTGTACAGTTGGTGTAGGTTTGCTGTCAGGGGTCAGCATACTCTGAGCTTTAGAGGAGTCTTGGTCCTCTTTAGCTTTTAACGTCATCTTTACAGTTATCCTGCTTACATAGGCCACATGCTTCACCATCCATAGGTAAATAATGCCACAGAGTTAATACCTGAGTGATGACACAGATTTATAATAAAGATTAAAAGGTGGATTCATAACAAAAATGTCATGTTTCAACCATGATTAATGAATAACTGATAACTGAGCAAACACCCAGAGGGATAAATAACATGGCACTAACTGATTTGTGAAGGTTTCTGACAAACCCTACATTTCTGACCAAATGTTGTTCCACGGTCAAATTGGGGGATCGTGCTTTTACTGTTTCCCCACTCACTATGAAAGCTAGCTGTGCCACATTTTAAAATACTGTTTTTTTTTTTTTTAAATAACAAATGCTCTTATGGATTTATGTTGTTCTTTTTATTTTGTTTCATTTATCCATGTTTGGCCATTTCCTGATTTTGTTGTTGCATTTCATGGTATTTTATGTGCACCTGGTGGGATAGAAGTTGTACTCAGATCAGATCATTAAAGTAAAATAAAAGAAGCAATACCACTCTATAAAAAAAAATATTTAAAAAAATATACTTAAAGTATCAAAAGTAAAAATATGCATTACATGTAAGCATTGGTAATGTTGTAGCTGGTTGAAGTGGGGGGAATTTTATTTTGCTTTATATACTTTTGTATAGTTTAATTGATAATGCATCATATTTTATAAACGTATCATTGGTTTTGTATTTACGATATGATCTTGATCATCAAACTATAACTGTAAGCCAAAAGAAATACAATATTTGCCTCTGAAATGTGGTGGAGTACAAGTAGCCTATAAAAAGCATATGATAGAAATACTCAAATGTACTTTAGATAGCTAGTTACTTTCCACCTGGATTACCATAATTCTAGCTTTGAAAGGTGCTACAGCCATGAAGTAGCCTATAGTAAAGTTTACTTACTTATGGTCGGAATGATTGTTTCAGTACACACTTAGTCATGAGGGCAGAGAAGTCATTTTGTTTACCATCAACACCTCACTTCCTGTTGGAAGCCCAAGCACTGGCCCATTGGTGACCCCCCTACAAAATAAAAGCTCATTTTATTTTTTTATTAAGGTGCTGTAAAGTTAATCTGTGTTCTAAACATGTTTATGATGCGTATGTTATTAACCTAATATTTTTAATGAAACACTCTGGTCAGCCTTGCCAAGTAGCTACATACACCACAGATCAGCTCATTCAGTGCGCAGGTGAGATTTCTGCTGGAATGTCTGTGAAAAGGAGAGCCGAGGCCTCACCTGTTGGGAGTGTATTAAAACAGGGAGGAACAGTGAAAGGGGAGTAGGCGGGGTTTGCTCCATTTTCTGTCTGTCCCGAAAAGTTTGCACCAAATCACTGGAGTCAGGTTTAGGCTACTGCTGCGCGGCGCTGCACCTGTCGCGAAAGTAGCTCACTTGCGCTTTATCTCGGATTTACCTATTGATTTAAAATGCGTCAATAATTGTCCCCGAACCGACCAGTCGTATCAATCAATAATCATGAAGAGGGGAACGTTGAATTTTCTGGGTCGAAAAAACCAGTCTCTTTTCGACACAAATATTAAAATCAAGGACATGGGTGAGTAGCCTATACACTGCTTACAGGGCCCATTGGCTATAAGGGAGATTTATTTAAACTTTTACTGAAGAACAACACGACCTTTGTACTTTGTGTTGACATTGACAAAAGTGTTAATGCCACGAAGCTCTCATAGACTTATTCATACCGGTTGATCCTAAAGGAAATCCAAACAGTATTTTAGTATTTCTAGAGAGCAGCAGGTGAAACCTCTGTTTTGAAATGTCTCTTCTTGGTAAAACTGGATGACCTTGCACACTGACCTGTCCTCTGTCCTCCACCAATTGTATTCACTAAATGTTATTTAGTGTTGCCTTAATGCTTTAAGGAAATAAGGGCTTGTGTAGAACAATATCTAGAAACTCCAGCCAATTGGGAACATTTGTGTAACTGAATATCTCCAAGATCCAATAGGTTTACTCTATAATTGGAATAATATGTCTAAAACTGCTGCTTTCAGTGTGTTTGTTTAACTGATTTTTGCTGTTCTGACCTGTCTGGGTGTAGTTTATGTGA
The DNA here is from genome assembly GCF_031162955.1 of Sander vitreus. Classification (NCBI taxonomy): domain Eukaryota; kingdom Metazoa; phylum Chordata; class Actinopteri; order Perciformes; family Percidae; genus Sander; species Sander vitreus. The sequence continues at coordinate 14,176,425 of NC_135858.1, read as the reverse complement.
ATACGAGTCAGCTATAATCTTATATACACAACAAAATGATATCTAGTGGTGATTGTGGTATAACCTGAAATTATTGTAAATAAAATATATTGAAGGAAATATGATGACAGTACAGTGGGGCTGGATGACACAGATGAAATCAAAAATCAAATTGCATTTGTTTAAATGCCTTAATATCAGTACACTAGTTAAGTGATTGGAACATGTATTAGTACTATAAGTAGTATAGTAGTTATACTATCGTAGACATAGTATAACAACATATAACAGCATATTAATGCTATTACAACTAAGCACCCCCATTTGCTGAGGAAGACCATGATATGCAATTAAAAGCTCTAGAAAAATAGTAAGTGGACCTTAAGTTCATGTTTTTTTTAGCCAAACTAAACAAAGTGAAATGATGACCATGTATTCATAAAATTTGATTTTTTTTAAATTAAAGCAGCCTCTTAGACCAGGAAAAGATGAACCAAAAGGTTGACCACGATATTAACACTAGATAATATCTACTTTCACATGTTGAGGTCAGTTTACTGATAAACTGCCCAGCTGCATGTGATTTAATTGGTGAGAGCAGCAGGAAAAGCAAGGGTAAATAATACAAAACCGCGACATGAGCGAGAATATTTGTCTATTTAAATCAGGCAGGTGCACAAAAGGGAAACATAATTTGGTTAGAATGGTTTAACATCACAGGCAATTCTTTCTGCAATCGTACGGAGTGGATCCCACAGTTGCATTTTTGGTATCAAGTGCATGAACATCACAGGGACAACATAATGTTTATACTTATAGAAAACACTTAAGGAAAAACACTTTGTGTTCCTTGTTTATAATGTAGGGCTCTTTGGCCACTCTTCAATGAAAGGTGTTGCTATAGAAGGCTGACAGAGCATGCTGAGTAAATGCCTCTCAGTGACAGGTTTCTGTCACCCGTCACTTATTGAACACAAGATGACTGACATTGGAATGAGCAATGAAAGAATGCACAACTTTTCTTTTCTCCGAACACCCCAGTGACCTCTGATAATATCAGTTAGTTTAAATTCGTTAAATTTAAGATAAAGACTAACAGACCATTTTCTGACCGTTTCCACAAAACAAAGAATTATATAAATATCTCTTTGCCACTTTGACTTCAAATTGCAGGATCATCATGCTTTGCTGCTTGCAGTACAAACATAAAATACTTACATAATAACTTTAAAAGCATTAAAGTTTAGCTGACCTTCTCTTTTGAGAGAGAGAAATGTATATAACTCAAATTAATTGAGCCTAAACTTATCATAAGAAATGTTCAAATCCTAAAATCAATTTGGCAAGTGTCACAACAGATACACTATTTCTATTTGGAAATACAGTATGATTAACATTATTGTGTCTTATGCTACAAGTTGTGTTGCTGTAATTGACTTCAGTTACCACCTTAACTAAGCTTTTACTTCAACACAATGGTGAAATATAAACAAAGATTACAGTCATCTGTTTAGCTGCATGTAACTACAGTATTTAGTTGTCAACAACAAAACTACCTTTAACAGCACATGGGATCACACAGTAGATCGTTAGGTTGAGTGACAACTACTAAGAGGCCACTTTTGGTTCATCCAGTATGTCATTACCGGCACAATAACCAGAATGTACTAATCTTCACCGGAGAGGAGAACAATAGACAGTTGGACACAGTGCTGTTTCGGAAGGTGAAATGTTCTCATGAGGCTTTGACATTTTAGAAACTAACAGCTTTCTGGAAAAATAATCATAAATACTGCATAATGTCAGCAATGGTGAATTTATTGTTCTTTTAAGTCGAAAGATATCTGCCCATGTTCATTCGTGTCTTATATTAACCGTATTGTTTGTCCTCTCTGGCCGAAGTATTCACAGAGCTTTGAGCAGAAATGTGATGGCTAAAAGTATGAACTGAAACTTGCTTTGCTCACAACGGACTGCCAGAGGATACAAATAGGATACAAATCTTTGGCTTTTTATTTCCTCAGACAAGGTGGAGCTGGTGCTGGGATCATCAGCAATCCCCGAGTCAGGTACTGCCAGCGTGCGGGCCAGACCCACTGTCAACCATCACACTGTGAGTATCTCAATAAAGCTTCATGGTGCATTATACTGTACATATTCACATTTATCACTCAATTGTTGACATTGCATAACATAACATAAAATATGCGTTTGAGCAGACTCCACCCTGTCGTTTATCTGCAATTAAAGAATTACTTCATTGTTAGTCTTGCATTGCCAGACCTTCCTCCACAGCACTGCGGAGGAGGGTCTGGCTAGTCCACACAGCATTCAGGGATGGGAGAAAGCCATGCTCTGGTTTATAAGCATTTCTTTAAACCAATCACAGTCGTCATGGGCGGAACTAGGCGCCGGACAGAGCCATGGTGCCTCTGCAAATTAGCCTCGGGAAGGAACTTGTTTTGGTAGAACGTGTACGTTCAAAGGTTTTTTTTGTCGTTCAACAGAAACCTCAGATTGGACAGATAGTCTAGCTAGCTGTCTGGATTTACCCTGCAGAAATCTGAGGAGCAGTTAACCATAGTCCTCATAAATCCACCGGAGTTTAAAATTCCTACACAAAGAAAGAGGAAGGTAACGGACATCCGGCCGAAAGAGGGACATCTGGCGGCATTTCCGCCGGCACCGGAGCAATCCCGGAAGTGGAACTACTTCATTGTGTACTCCATATCTGCAGAGCTGCACAGATGCAAATTAACTGATAAAGGACCGTTTAGTGTTTGACTGCGTTTTAATGTGGATCAGTTTAAACAAGCACAGGGGAACAGTGTTCGTCAATCATTTTTAATTTTGTTAGTTGAACGTTGGTGCCGGTCGAGTTTGGAGATGTTTGTGTCTGTTTGGTGAAAGTCCCTTTCCCTTAACTATAATATCTTTTCATGTGGGAGTGATAACACTGACATTTTTCTTGAAATCATATGGAGTATCAACTGTGAAAGATGACGTATATCATGATATGTGATGAACCATATTTGGTTTCATTGTAGTGATAATGTATCACCAGTGGTGGAAAGTATCTAAGTACATTTAATGAAGTGCACTTTTTACTCCACTACATGTATCTGACAGTTAAAATTACTATTACTTTTCAGATTTAGATTTGACATGAACACATATGATATAATACATTGTAAAAGATTAAACCAGTGGTTCCTAACCTTTTAGGAAAAGAAAGTGTGTCTAGTTGGGTCCCTCATGTACAGTATAACACTCACCGAATAAGTACTTTTGATAATCAAAGAACATTTTGCTAATAATAGTTTGTAGGCTACTTTTACTTAAGTAGAATTTTAGAAGACTTTTACTTGTGATTAAGTATCTTTACATTGTGGTATTGGTACTTTCACTTAAGTAAAAGTCCCAATACCTTCCACCACTGTGTATATCAATTGTAGATATCCCAATATACTGCTGTATTTTTCATTTTTAAGTGGTTTGGGAAGATTCGTAACTCCTAGCACTACATTAGCAGTCCACATTACTGTCAGGCCTCCAATTATGTTGTCATGGTGCAGATATAAATAAAGAGCTCATCTCTGCTCTGGTTCACACAACTCAGTGTTTGGGAGTGTTCTGTGAATGTGTCTGTGGCATGTGTTGGATGTGACACACCCAGGACAGCGGAGACTGCTGCAACAGATGAAAGTGAGTCATAGTGCAGGGAACAAACAGATGAACTCAAACTGGATCATACGCCATCTTTACTGACACACCCTTGGCCTGTAGTGCAGTGTTGATACCTTTCCAAGAAGCTACTTAAGTGCCCTGAGATTCTTAGCCAAGATTGTCATTCAAGGCATGATATCAGGCAGAAATCCAATTTATTTTAATCTCGAACAATCAAGCATTTAAAGCGCTGAAAAGCAGCATACCAGCAACATGTAGATCCTAATTCATTACCAGCTTAATTCATAAGATTTTGAAGTGAAAGTGGTGCGAGCTTGTCGCATTATTGCATTAGCAGATTACTCAAAGAGTCCACAATAAGTCTAAGTCACAATAATGTCAAAAGGTACAGCAGAAAAGATATGTTTTGTGTTGTCCTTCCAAAGGGCATATACCCCGTTAACTCTCATGGACTTGTATTGTGTCAACACAGTCTGTGTTTATTTTTGGTGGCGTTTGGGCCCTGAAGAGAACGGCGAATCTGTCTCACACTCACTCACACACGCACATACAGTACAAACACACAGGTATCTAAGTGACAGCCAGGCCCACATTAACAGTAGGACAATGAGATGAAAAACGGGTATATCCTCTGATTCACAGACTGCTCCTCATGAGTAAAGTATGGGGATGTGTGGTGTACAAAAAATTATCCTTTAGAATCCTCCACCTCGTGTTTAGTCACAGCAAACCTAAGAACAGCCTAAATGCACCATTTGGAAACAAATTCATACATTGTGTTACAGAATAGTGAGTTTTATTAAAACAATGCATTTTATTTTATGTCAATTGTCAAATTTTAATGTTATTATATATACTGGTTTGCTTTTCGACAAATTTAACTTTAAACTATTTGCAAATAAGGCCATACAGTTGGTTCCTCATAATACCAAGACCTGAGAGCCATTTCAATTATTTTTCAGCAACTTTTGTTCTATTGATGCCAATAATGTAACACCTATTGGACATGCTTGAACATTGAGCGCTGCTCTCAATAGTTGAGAACGGGTTTGTTCACTTCACATCAGCATACTCTAGAACAGGAAGTAGAGTTTATTTCATGTTTACTGCTGTTCTTTTACATTACATAATATTACATTACATTTACCTGACGCTTTTATCCAAAGCGATTTCCAATATGTGCATTCAACCATGAAGGTACAAACTCTTGAACCATGCTATGTTTCTTGTGTCTTAGATGTTAAAATATCAATAGTTTGATGTTTTTTTCCTCAGTCGTCATCTGACAGTTTTCAAGGGTTTGCCGTCCCGACACCCAAAGTTCCCCTCCTCCCCCCTGTCAACGGTCCAAAGACCAACGGTTCAGGTGAGCGTCTACCTACCTCAAATATGTACTAAACGCTAGAATTTCTTTATTTACACTCTGAAGGACCCAGATAATTTGCGGTGCCTTAACTCCGACTCGGTTGATAGATCACAGCAATCAGAATGTCTCCATAAAGGGTTGAAAATGCAGGGCAGGTAAATGTTTGTTCAGGCTGTTGCTCAATAACCTTCTAGAATGTATCCAAACCGCATATTTACAAAATGGGGGTGTTTACATTTATAAAAAGAAGTAGATATCATTCATTTAATTTTAGCTGTGAGCAATTCTAAATCTGTCTAGTAAATAAGATTACTAAAGCATTGTTTATCAGGCTTTAAACTCTAGAATTCATTTAAGCAAAAAAGTTGTTAATTCTTTATAATCTGTCTCCTTTTTTTAAGATATCTGCTTTTTAGTGAATTGTTGATGATAGAATGGAAGCGTCTGATTGTATCCATAATCAATCCAGGACTTTTATTGTATATTTAGCAATTTATTGACATACTTAATAATTCTTACATAATTCTGAATATCTACAGTGTGTAAATGCATGAACATTTAAGTGTGTGCTCCTGCTCCACAGTGTTCAACTTAAACTGTTCTCTCTCTTCTCCTTTTTTTTTTTTTATAGTCGGTGGAGATCGCTTGTCCAATGGATCTGTTATATCTGTGCCTGACCTCTTAGAGGGGGAAATATTTGTTCCTCCTCCTCCCTCTATGGCACCTCCACCCCCCCCAGGGACTTTTGTTCCTCCTCCACCAGACTTCATGGGTGACCTGAACAGTCTAAATTTGGCAACCCTTCAGTCTCCTTCCATGTCTGCTCCAAAACCGACCTCACTGGCACACTTCATGGAGGAGGAAGACTTAAACTTCATAAAACCACCACCAATGGCTCCGCCAAAGCCTCCATCTACTTGCACTAATAGCTCTGTATCATCAGTACCCAGTTCTAGTCCACTGCCTGCCAAAGTTCTTGAGCATCAAACCTTTTCCCCACCACAGCCCCCTCCTGAAAGGCAACACAAGACTCATAAAAAACCACCTACAAAACCCATTAGACTGTCCTCTATTTCCAACTTCGACTCCCCACCACAGAGTCCTGCCCTACCTCCACCTGTGCAGACATCCACATTGTCCACTTTCAACCCCCAAAACACAGCAAAGCTTTACAATGTTCCTAACACCTCCATTCTCAGCGGTTATGAGGAGCATGACTCAAGATCCAAGCAGATGTTACTCCTGGAAGATTCTGCCTCTGTTAACTCTGCCCCGGTACTTGTCCAGGTGGATGGGAAAGCTCCTAAAGTGGCTACACCGTCTAAACCAGTTTTCAAAGATGTACAGGAGCTGAAGGAGAACTTACAAATTATCCAACCCTCTCAATCAATCTTGCCTGAGCCAAACAAGGAGGCTAAAACAGGGATAGTTACAGCACAACCAGAAATAGACAAACCGCTCCAGACTCCACCTCTACCGTCACCACAGCTTCAGAAACCTAACAGTTCTCGGGTGAATTCAGAGCCCCTCAAGGACAAACTTGAAGGATCTCCAAGTCAAGGTCGCAAATTCAGTCCGCTAATAGATCGTAAACTACGCAACCTGAAGAGTAGTGAAACCCACGGGGCACGAGATGGACCTGCAGCTTCCCCACTGGCTCTTTTAATGGCAGCTAAAGAAAGAGACAAACATAGATTGAGTCACCCTCTGTCGCGAGAAAACAGTGGCAAGATGAAAGAGCAACCTAGTGCAAGCATTCACCAGAGTGTCTCCAGTCCCAATTCATTTATCGTCACCCCAAAGTCCAGCTCATCCTCTTCTCTAACATCTGTAGAGAGAGTACAGGAGAGTCTGAAGCCTGTCAGTCCTGTGGTACATAACCAAACAATTCAGACTCCAGTGAAATCCAGCAGTCCTGCTCTGGTCAACGATCAGATGCCATCTACCAATTCAGCTCACAGTAGAATAGCTGCAGGTACCACCAACCTGGCTGAGCAGAGACACAATGCAGTGCAAAGCCCCTCAAAGTCTCAACCTATACAGCATGAGGATTTAAGTATGCCATTACTCCCTCCGCCACCAGAGTTTGATGATTTTGACGAGATTATGGAGCCCCCTCCGTCCATCCCTCCACCTGACCCTCCCATGAAAAAGGCACCAACACCAACTGAGATCCCTCTCCCTCCATCTCATGTTCCACCTCCGCCTCCAAAACCCAAACCCCCAGCAGCTCCAAAACTCCCACCTCCTGACATCGATGTCAAGCCAAAGCTGCAAGTCCAGACAAAAGCCAAGGCAGCCCCTGCTCAGCTTCCAGCCAATCTTTCACCCAGTCAGGCCACACTCCTGAGCATCTTACAAAAAAAGATGTTGGAAATGGACAACAAAATGGCCCCAGTGAATGAAGCAGAGTCCAGTTCTGATGACTGGGGCGCCCCCTTGTCCGAGGAGCACATTAAGGTCCCTGTTGTCCTCAGAGCCACACCACAGAGCAAGAATTACCCTGTGGTTAACAAAGCAGCAACCCTGGACATGCAGGAGCTTGAGAATAAATTGGTCAGAAAATATCAGGAAGTGAAAGTTCCCACCAGGTAAGAGTGCTCAAATAGGACACTTTTTTGAGACAGTGTTTGTGTACAGTATCAGTTTATAATCATGTACGTTCTTCTTTTCAGCAACGGAACACAATCAAAACATCCGTATGGTATGACCTTTATGGTTCGGCCTGGAACTAAACAGCCTATTACTCTGGTCAGTAAAGGGAATCCTTAATGTGATGTTCTATTGAGATAGGTGTTCTTCTGTTTAGCACACATTTCATGTGATTGGATGATGTGATTTTGCATCAGATGGAATTTGTACAATGGGGGGAAAAAACACTTTGAACAAATGTGGTTAGAAAATATGTTACGATCTCATAACAATGGTCTGCTCAGTTCTGAATGTACTCTGAATGTATTTATCAATCTTTGGAGAACACACTATCACTGTCACGTAGTGTTTTCTGTTTTGTATTTTAAGTGTGAGTCCAAGGACCACTTTTTTGGTTTCTTTTGGCTGCTGCTGTTTATTCAGTGTAAAAGTATATGTTGCCTTTTTAATCAAAGCTTTTTATTCAGTCTCAATGCCACATGGGTGATACTTTAATATGCACATTCTAAAATGCTTCACGCTTAAGTTACTCAAAGCTTTAAAGTATATGCTGAGTGAAAATGAATCTACATTACACTACAAATTCTTGGATGAAGTTTTTGTAAGCTGTATCTGTACTCTTGATTGTAAAATACAATAATAATGTAAAATGCAATTATTATTAATAAAAACATGTACGTTATTTAGGTCCACTGGAACAAAGCCTACAGTTAATTCAGACAAGTATGTTTATCTCAGTAGGATTGTTTCTCATATTTATTGATCAATAGTTTTTTTTCTGCAGTAAAATGTGTCCAAGTAGCTACACTCATACTGTACATATCAGTTTATATAAGATTACAAAAGAACTTAATATTTTAAGAGGTAGTTTTATGTAATGATAAGGTTGTATAATCTAAATATTTAAAATACTGGTTGTAAAGTCTTTAAGCACCAAATGTTGTCCAACAACTGGAAAATAAATCCAAGCAGTAATTGCACGTTTAAATAAATGTCATTGAGTTTTTTGTGCACAGGATTTAAGCTTTTGTGTTAGTATCAAGACGTTAGTTGAGAAAAGTCAAAAATACAGCTGACATGGTGCTTCTGGGAGTGCATATGAAAAAGAACTGGCATGACAGTTGCACTGTAGTTTATATAATAAATTGGGGGAAAGAGTAGGGAAGTACCAACATAAAGATTTTAATCTGCAATCTTAAATAACCTTTTCTCTTTCTGTCTTAGGCTAGTCAAGTTATGTTAAGATTCAGGAGTTGCAGATCTCACTGCCCCCTCCTTAGTTTCAATCAATTCCTGGATGCCTATGGGATCATGATAATGTTATATGATCCCATCGACACTCAACTACTTTAGCCAAGATCGCCTTATATTGCCGTTTGACATAACTTCAGACTGCACAAAATACATACAAAGGTCTGTCCTAAGGCATTTATTAGTTTTTGTCTCTGGGAAAAACAGTGAAATGCCCCAAAATTACCGTGTCTCTGAACTATCTCTTTAACCAAAATCACACACATTAGGTTATTCTATGGGATCTTCTTTTGATAAACAATGCAATATTTTTCACTTCCATTCACTGAACCTCCCCTGAAACTGTTTGGAGACCCCCCAGGAGTGGCCTGCCTCACACCTTGAAAACCTCTGATTTATAGTACCGGTATATAGTCTAGTATAATGGTATACATGAATACAATTTATAATTCCTCTTACGTCCAGTACTTTCAAACTTTCTGTAGTCTTGCTGTTAGCAAAGTAGAAAAAACATTTTTTACAAGACAATTTCCCCCCCTCATGTTTGAAATTTGTAGGCATTCACATTGTGTTTCATAGTGGCAAATGCCTTTATTATGGGCAATTTTGCCCTTTGCCCATAATTATTTCTGACACTGGTTGTTAGCATATAGTATATTCCAGGAAACACAAAGGCATGTCAAAATGCTCCTAATGTTCAACACCTTACATTTAATGTAAAATTATGCAATACAAATGGGTTGCCTCAAGTGTAATTACACATGGAAAGGCTATACAGTATGAAGGAAGTGGATAGAGGGAGACCGTAATCGTAAAGTAGAAATGCACCAAGACCAGGACTGGGAGAGCAAAAGTCCAATTATTCTGCACATATCTTGAGTAGAAATGACAATGAAACACTTTAATCCATATTTTCTGACTGACAGATGCAACTTTTTAGATACACATGATGGAACCCCTCAAAAATAGGGGGGAAAAGTAGTTTTCTTAAAATGTGTTCTATTCAAGGTGTGTGCGCATCTGTTGGGCCTAAGAGGAAGAGTTGGGAGCTTCGGCAGCCGGATTCACCGTGTGGTGAAGCACAAGGTGATCCCAGCCTACGGTTGTGAGAGTGTTTGAGCCATTGTGGAGCCAGCACACACCTTTGACAAAGTCCTGGTGTCGCCGATCTCTAAGTCTGCAGAAGAAGAATATATGATTAGTATTTTTGAAATTGTACAGGAGGGTAAACATGTTTTATAGTATGAAGTAAAAGAACTCACATTTCTTGCAGTTCAGAGTTCATAACAGCTAAGGAACAATCATCACTTATAGAGGCCAGCAAGGAGGCACTGGGAGAGGAAAATGTTTTGTTAAAAGTTGGTAGGAGGAGGAACAGAAGACCTAATGATACTATGCTAAAATTGATGTTTACCTATGTGTAGAGAAGGCGAGCCCGTTAACTCTGCGGCTGTGGACGTTCTCAACCCGTGCCGGCTCTGTTCCCAGGAAATCCTTTACGGCCACTCTGCCCAGCTCATCACCTGAGGCACAATAAGCATGATCAGAAATGCAGGGACTGCTGATGTAATGTCTCCGTCAATCAATAATCTGCTGCTGGGGCTTACCAAAAGCAATGGTGCTTCTGTGGTGGGGGTGCCAGGCTACAGTGGTAGGGGAGCAGCAGGGGGACTCTACATCTGAGACAAACAAAAAGATGGCAATGACATATGCAAAATAGGAAAAAGATTGGGTCTTGATGTAAGCTGGTAACCTGATGGTAGCTAGTTAGACAATTATCAGCCTGTGATACTAATTTCCACTGGAGTAAAATGAATTCCAATGCGGTCAACAATGTGGTAAAAATGTCTTAACCTAGTTGTTTAAGCTGGGACATGTTGCTCACCTATTCTTGAGGCTGGTTTGTTTGGCTTTCTCCTGTCCCACATCAGCACACGGCCATCCTGAAGGATGATAACATGTTTGAGTCAAGACAAGTCTTAGAGTTCTGCATCTGCTCTTTATTACAGATTGACTGTGTGTTGATACACAGCATTTTATTGTAGCTTTCTTGCGTTACAACACTAGATCAAAATCTGTTCATCCTCATTAATGTGCTCCAAAACCTAGTTCTAGCAATTATTGTATATTAGACGTGTTTTTAATGATGCATGCAAACTATTGATCAGTTTCTTACTTGACCACAGGAGATGAAGAGAGACTCGTCTGTAGGACTGCAGGCAACACAACTGACTGGCTGTGTGTGCACTGGAGGAAGAAAAAAGTTAATGACATATTTAGTTATGGTTTTTAACCATCTTTAGAATGAGCATTTTCATTTTTTCATTACTGCATTCAAATTAAAGCAACCATTCAAATTACTACTATATACAGTAGATATACTGAGAGCAGTTTTGAGATGTTCCCTTACCATTGTAGGTAGTGACAGCAGTCTCCTGACTGAGATCCCAGACTTTAACTCTGTAGTGAAGTAAGGGAAAATGCATTGTGATGAGTGGGGTGAAAATAGTGACTACCAAAATCATAATGCCAAAGTTCAACACATAAACAATCGACATGCTTCTGTTCTGCAACTGTGTATCCATGTAAAATGTTGTCTAACCGACAGTCCATGCTGCCAGTGACAGCACCGTTTGCGCCAGTAACTGGGCTCACTGTGGTGACAATGTGGTCGTGCTCATGTTTGGTGAAGCGATTCACCAGTAGGCGTTCATCCTCTGCCAGTTCCCAGAGCTCCAGGGCACCTGCACAGGAACCAACCAAAGAAAATCCCATTTAACATTCAAGTCTCAAGAACAGTGCTTGATTCATAACTGCTATGAATCTGCTTCTTACCGGAGTCTGACGCAACAACAACGCCCTTTTCGGATACCCATTTCACATCTGTGACTCCAGTCTCAGTCTGCACACCAGCTTTGCAGAGTTCCTCATTGGGAGCCTGCTTAGGGTCACTGTAGATCCAAACAGATCCCTGCCAGCTTCTGCCACTGAGGCTGGAGGCACCAAGCAGCAGAGTACCATCTGTGAAGAGAGCCAATAAAAAAAATTTAAAAAAAAAACATTAAAAACCCTATATTTTAATGCTGCCTCGACAGATAACTAAACTGAATTGTTAAGAGTCACTCTTTAATTTGACTAGCACCCAATTCACAGAGTAGCTCATATTTAGGCTTACGTGCAGTTTAGTGTCACAAATTATTTTCCAAAAACTGAGTGTCCCAAATGATGAGGGTCTTATTTGAGACAGGTTAAGGTTAGGGTAGCACAGGTGGTTTAGCAGGTTCATAATTAATTAAGGCCATTATGTAGGGAATTTGGGACTCTAAGCTACACGTATACCATATTTAAGCTGCTAAATGCAATTTGTTTGCGTAGTAACGTAACTAGTCACCTGCAACAAACAATATAGCTAGGCTGCTGAGCATATTAACAACTTTTATAAACAAAATGTTTTATTTAACATTTGGCGGATTGTATATAGACCAAATAACCCGAGGTAAATAGTCTAACGTTAACCAACTAGCGGCACCACGTGTTTACCTGTGTAACCTTCAGCTAGCTTGAGTTGTTACCTACCTGCTCTGTATTGCGCTGAGCTTAGATGCTTCTCCATGCATGCTGGAGCATTGGGGGGTATGTTCCATCGGTTTTCCTTGACCATGTTAGTATCAACTGCACTTTTCATTCAGATAACTCACTTTTACAATGGCTACAGCAGTAATTTTCCAAACAACGTTAGCGCGATGTCGGCGTTAGCCAGCTAGGTAGTTGTTGCTGTTGGCTTGCAGAGAAACCACAGTTTTTGTCTTTGGCTTATTTGTGAACGATAGCTAACGAGTTAGCTTACTTTAGCTAAAACGTAGCTAAATTTTTCGTTCTAATGAATGAACGACTGAGTGAACACTGAAGAGCAACACATGCACGGGACTGGCATAAGACACTTCCTGCTCGGGACTCTTCTTCTTCTTTTTGAGTTTACGGCAGTTGACGTCCTTGATGGCGCATTACTGACATCTTCTGGAATGGAATTTCATGCTGATTTCATGTCTTCTTCTTTGAGGTTTTACGGCAGTTGGCATCCACAATGTTGCTTTACTGCCTTCTTCAGGTTTTAGCAAATGCATTTATTTATGATGAAGGACAACGCATTATATTGATCAACATACTGTAAATGTGCCAGCGTTAGCCAGCTAGCTAATTTACAGCTGTAGAGCTTTGGCGAGATGTTGTATGGAGGACCTCAATTGACATGGGAATTGAAATAGAGCATTTATTTATTTAATATCTAATTGTAGCCTACATTAAAACCAAGGAATTAACAAATTGGGTTTCAAATGCATAATGAAATAGAGGAACTATAAAATAATTTTCAAATTAAACTTTAAAACAGGAAACAAATACATAATAAAAAAATACATGAATTATTCCTAAATTAAAAAAAACAAAGAGTATTTAAAAATCAGTTTGAAAATGCAGTTTTAAAAACAGGAATTCATAATTGAATTTGCGAACCAAATTAAGAATACAGCTTTTAATAAGGCATTTAAAATGGCAATTCCTTTTTTTTTTTTTTTTTAAACAGCATCAACCTCGTTTCAAACACCTCTCGAAGTACAATTTCCAATTTGGCCGTAAAGCCATCACAAAGACAATAAGATAATATTTTTTGCCAGATTTCGCAGTAATAAGTGGACTTAGCCCATTCTTGTAGTAAGAGTTTTTAAGTAGGCTATAGGCCTGGTGACATGATTTGATTAGGCTATTAATCGCTACATTTTCAGATCACTTTCCAAAACGTGGTAATGTGGTAACTGATGATTGGTAGATGTTCTGTTTAATCACAATAAACTGCAACTCTTGTGTTCAGGACGTTTAAATAAATATGGGACAAAATCACTCTTTTGTTGACCTACTCATAAATCACAGACATATGGAGTTGGTGACAATGGGTCAAAAGAAAAAGTTGATTAGTTGTAAGGGGTCACAAGCCAAAATGGTTGCAAACCAAACATTTATTTGCTGCAGCACTTGACACTAATGGTAATTATATATAGGTGATGAAAAAGAAGAAGAAACACTAGTCTGCATGATAATAAGGATGATAGCTGCAGTACATTATCAATGACATTTGGCAAATAGGAGCTTGAAGGAGATAAATCATGTCCTTTCATGCACACCCTTAAAGAGGTTTCATGATTGTCACTCCTACAGTCTTGGACAGGTTATACCACATTTTTTAAATATGACCAAGTGTATCAATGAAAAACAAAATAGCCTGGTAGTGTCACAACATCACAATAAACAGTCAAGAGAAGAATCAACTGTAATGACATCATGAAAATGTCTGAAGTTACATTGAGGAAAACTATTGACCAAATGAGTTGTATTACAAGGAAAAGGAAATCATGTTCAGGGGTATTTAGTTTGTATAACAGGAAATAGTATAGTATATGTGAAGAGGACAAGTTGTGTCATTGGGCAGCCCTAAAGTCATCCATTTCCCTCAGAATTCTTGTAATGTGAAACTCACCATGCAAGTTATTATAGTGAGGCTATTATATTATGTATAGGTTGTAAACCACGCATGCACAGATACATACAAACCTTTAGATAACCTTCAGAGAGCGTTCCCTGGCTGATAACAAAATAAGTTATTATTGTTACCTGATTGTTAAAAAATAAGAGATAATTAAGAGAACCTCCAGAGACCCCTCACAGAACGTTCCCTGTAGGTGTTGCTCTTGATGATGTTGAAGGTGGCAAAAATGAGCCATGCATGGGGATATACAGTATGCTCAATATGATTTAAAACAGGATTCATGTCTGGGTTAATAACTATAGGCCTACTTGACGTAACGTTAAACTGATGGTGTCATTTTATGTAGGTTACAGGGCTGAAGTGATTTTGTTCAGTCAAAACGAAGAGATTTAATGGCGATGTGTAACGTTGAATTTAACTAACAGGAACTCTGTTGAGCTCATGGCGCAAGTCGTACTTTACACATTTTCCTTTTTTTAATTGTGTAAAAGTGCCATGGCTTCTAAATACTTAAGTGGTCACCGTTATGCTACCAGCATATCACACATCGATCGTTAAAGCGAGAAAAAGGGGAAAGATTAATTTAAATTACTTAAAACGCACTTATAACTAGGAATAAATCACGTACGCTTTTATTCTGAAGGTGAACAAACGGAAGTGACAGTTACATTGTTGCTAACTTCACACTTCTGTCTCCTGGTCTAAAATCGATAAGTGATTGGCTTTCTTGATTATTAAAGATTTTGTGATTCTGTTAACGTGCTCCAAGAAGGTAAGCACACAACTATGTCAAGTGGTAAAACTGAAATATTTTCCATCAGGTGTCGTAGTTTCACTAAACGGTAGCTTTGTAACGTTAGACGTTTTTACAGTGATGCCTTTGTCTCGGCTCTAACTAGTTAACGTTGAAGGCTAGCTAACCTTTAACTGTAGCTAACGTTAGCTGTTCTGTGGTAAGTATGTGACCACACTGAGTGACAGGGAGGTGGACAGCTGCCGCACTGTGTGCTAGCTTACTGCTGATGTGTGCACACTGGACTGCAGTCTGCACGCAGTTAGTTGACATTAGGGAGAGCAGTTATCATTTTGAGTCTAACCACCAGACATGCCAGCATCTTTGGTGTCCGTTAGTATAAATGTCATTTCAGGTGATAATAATGAGCTGGTGTGGTTGTCACCGTCTGACAACGTCTGACAATAAAGAGCATAAAACCTACTAGGAGACAAAAGGGCCTATTGAAAAACACCCTTGAATAGCATTATTTTGGTTGCCATTTGATAGGAGAAATGATTTGGGGTGACATGAAAAGGAAATGACTTATTATGACATATGTGAACATTCATAATAGTATATCTGTGACTTACAATTAAGACAAATATTAACTGTAACTAAAATATTCCTACATTTTTATTATCAGGTTTTCTACCATTTTGACAAATGTCATGCTAGAGGTAACGTTACCCCTCCATTTCTCCCATTTAAAAAAGTAAAAGTGAAGCTTTAGAACATAGAACAATCTAAGACAGTTGCTTTGACAGTTTTTTAGGTGCTTCAGTTTCAGTGTCCTGGTACTGTGCATGCTGGTTCACTGTCACACACGTGAACAGAACGGTTGTGTTATTACTACCACAACAAACAAAATGTGTGCTGTCAAAAATTTGGCATTAACAATTACTCAGTTCTTCAGTATTGGTAGTCATAGCTTCCCATTCACTGCAGCAGTCTGTTGCATTTGATAGGAGAGAGGTGTGTCATAAAGGGGAAGAAGCAATTTTTTAATTTTATATTTAGTCTGTTAAAGATTAAAAAAAAAAGAAGAAAGAAAACAATATCAGGATGACTACATGCAGTATGACCGTGTGAAGCCAAAGCAGAACTACCATGTATTCGTATCATTAAATAAGACAACATTTGCCCATCTGTTCGAATGTCCCCCAGTTTCTGATTTCTAGCAAACACACTGAGCAGGAGAGGGAAGTTTTGTCAGTTGTAGTTAGTTATAAAATTGTCTGTGTATGTTTTAAAATGAAATTTGGAAAAATGGTTTGTGAGGAAGCTAGATAAATGACACTATTTTTTAAGGGAACTATTCTGTATTATGTGGCATGGATGCAAGGGCCCTTTGGGTTCAAAAGTGGTGGGGACATAAGGGCTCAGATGAAAACATTTTTTTTGTATGTACTGGGGGGTTGGTGTGACATCAGAGTAGATAATTACGGCAGGTAGGGGAAAAAAATGCATAATGCCGGATCAAAAGGCAATACAATATAAAAAAAGTAGGCCTACTCACAGCATAAAATGCACAACAATTTTGACTGCACAAGTAACAGTTATCCATACAAGAGTGCATTTTCAATTTCAGCATCCCCTAGGACATTTCTAGCATTAAACCCTGCATTCTGGTGAATTTCTATGCTAAAATAATGGTGGAATATTATATTTATGCAGCATGAATAAACCTTCTGCACATTCAAAACATATTCCATATATCTGTGATTTCTGTGTTCTATTGTTCAGAACATTTTCAGCAATTTTTTTAAAAAAAAATGATGGGGACAAAAGTGACCATTTCAAAAAGTGGTGGGGACATGTCCCCAGTGTACATGACACCTATGCATGGATGGCAAAGCTGTCAGCAAATGTAACTGACAGAGCCCAGCCAGTGTCCCTAATTGAGATTATTCTCTCAGTCTCTATAGTGTACACTGTTTAGATACTGTTGGACACTTAGTATGCAATGTTCATAGCTCCTAATGTAAGATTTTCTCCATGTAGTGATACTTGTTACTTTACTTGTTTACTTACCTCAGGGGTTCGCCATGGCCTTGAAAAGGAGAAGGGCGACATCCCCCTCAAGCAGTGTGAGTGGAGGAGATTTTGACGATAGCCAGACTTCATCGTTAGTGTCTTCATTTGGGAGAAAGAGGAGAAGGACCTCAAACATTCCAACTGTGGATCCTGTAAATTTACAAATTTCAGTTTTTCAGGGGCTGTACTCGAAAATACTGAAGACAAAAAAGCGGGCTGGGATTGCCTCCTCACGGCTCTCACAGACCGTTCCCAAATACGTGAAAGTCTAAGTCTTTTTTAAATGGCCCCATGCGTGTTAGTGCATGCTGGCAGACTATCAATACAAAGAACATAGAAACTCCTATTACAACATACATAGAGGGAGTGTGTGACTTCCTTCTCTACTCTATTCCATTACATCCTTACATATCAAATATTTGTTTGCTGCTGTATTCATTTTCAGTATTTCGAGTACAGCCCCTTTAACATACTGTCAGAATTATACTACCACACAGATTAACAAGTTGACATGGGAAAGGATGCAGATATTTTTCAGTGTTTCATCTTTTGCCTTGCAGATTGCTGTGTGTCATGAACTGTACAACACAATCAGAGATTACAAGGATGATCAGGGCAGGATGTTGTGTGAGCTGTTCATCAGAGCCCCTAAACGAAGGTGAGAAAAGGGATGATATGTGCATATAATTACATCCTTTAATATCAGTCAAGCAAGTCAACACAAACGTTAGATAAGAGAAGAAAAAAAAAAAAAACTCTTTTCTTACAGGAATCAACCGGACTATTATCATGTGGTGTCTCAGCCTATTGACATGATGAAGATCCAGCAGAAATTAAAGATGGAGGAGTATGATGATGTTGAACAACTCACTAGTGACTTTCAGCTCTTATTCAACAATGCAAAAACATATTATAAGGTAAAAAGTCTTTGCGCAGAAAATGAAATGATGATATGCACCTACATTTATAATATGTATTGCTTGCGTCCGTCTAGTCTGACAGTCCTGAGTACAGAGCAGCCTGTAAACTTTGGGACCTTTACCTGCGAACCAAGAATGAATTTGTTCAGCGAGGCGAATATGATGATGATGATGAAGATGGGTATGATGCACAAGACAACCCCGGAGGGTCTACTGAGGATGAGGTGACACGCACACATTATTGAAAACACAGATTTATTATGACTCTTCAGTACATACTGCTAACAATATTAATCTTTAGGTCAGAATCAAAGTTTCTAATCTGTTAAATGTTCTACTGTGATGGTGTTTTGAAACTTTATACATACAACATAGATTTACCCAGGGATGAGTTGGTCTGGCACATATCATTTGAAGGATTTTGTATTCATTTGCATAGTAATTATACTGTATATCAATGAGGGTGATGTAGTATATCCTTACCTAAACGGTGTGACAACTTGTGTATGACAGAGTGCACCTACCTGCTTGAAAGAAGTCCTTGAGCAGCTCCTTGATGCTGTGGTGTCTTACACTGAGCCCACTGGCCGACTGGTCAGCGAGCTGTTTCAAAAACTTCCCTCCAAAATGGTACGAGCACCTTCCATATGACTAAAGACATGATCATTAGAAGGAGTGACTTGGCTTTGATGTGTAGTTTGCCTTTTTTCATTTAGCAATACCCAGATTATTATGCCATCATTAAGGAACCAATAGATCTGAAAATCGTCGCCCAAAAGATTCAGGTACGCTATTCACTTTTCCCTGTTAGATATTGATTTAGTTATTCAATGCATTTTGTTGATCAAAATGTCCAATAAATGTATTTGCTTTTAGTTGAGCCACTACAGGAGTGTCAGTGCCATGGCTAAAGATGTAGATTTGCTGGTCAAGAATGCCAAAACTTATAATGAGCCTGGATCTCAAGTGTTTAAGGTGAGAGTGTAAATGAGATTATGATGCATGCTGGATATTAGCAGAGTTTCACATGCTTACCTATCACCTATGTATGTGTTCCAGGATGCAAACACCATCAAAAAGATATTTACACAAAAGAAGTCTGAGATGGAACATGGAGAACCAATCAAGTCCAGCATTCGTATCAGGTGAATATGAGACTAAATGAGGAATAAAGTCCATTTAACTTTTGAACTGACTTGTTCTGTCTGTCTCTGTCAGGAATAGAAGGTCAGCCCAGGGAGACCGCCTCTCAGCTATCACCATGGCTCTTCAGTATGAAAGTGATGAGGAAGGCATACTCTCTGGTACATCTTTACCTCACTATCTTACGTTCATCAAAGATGCAGGTGCTCTGTACAATGAATTGGTGTAATTGACGGGTGTGTTATTATTTATTCATCTTCTCCTGTGTTTCTCAGGTTCTGTCCACTATGATGAGGGGGAATCTGAAGCAGAGAGTATGACCTCTAACATGGACATGAGTAATCCCATCTTCCAGCTGTATGAGGCTGTGCGAGGTGCCAGGAACAGCCAGGGCCAGCTGATCTCTGAGCCTTTCCTGCAGCTGCCCTCCAGAAAGGACTACCCCGACTACTACCTCCAGATCAGTCAACCCATCTGCCTCCATCAGATCAAGTATGACCGATCTAGCACTGATCTAACGTTGTATGTCTTTTCATATGTCTGTGGCAACAAGGCCCAGACAAATGTACTCCTTGAATTAGAATCAGTCTTGGTTTTACCACCTATATTCAACACAGATTTGACATATTTTTATATATATTTAAAAAAAATTTTTACATCAAAGTGGATTTTCTAAATACCTTTAAGTGAATTACAAGTGGAAAGCCCATTGGTAAAAATAGCCTCTTAGAAAATAATGTATCCAATATCGATTCAGGGATTAAATACCAATTGAGTGAATTTCAATTAATTTGCAAAAAAGAGAATGTTTATTGACATTATCATGTAATAATTTTGCATAGTTTGCATATGGAAATAGATTTGGTTATCAAGTGAAATTTAGGTTACCCTTAAAAATGTTCTAAATAAATGTCAATTAGGTCTTTTTATTAGTGTCTCAATAGATGCTGTGAATTCAGTGTCAGACATCAAATATGTCTTACATCAAGTAGTTTGTTCAATAAAACTATTTATTGTAATGGAAAATGTTTCTGGCAATAATATAAAAAATCTGTCATTTTATACAACCTTTCCAAGCAGAAGTTTCTCAGAATTGAACTTGGCTCAAACCCATTCTCCCTCTGCTTTTATATATTTTTTTTAATTCATGTTTTCATCATTGATTTGTGTTCTTTTGTTTCACCAACATTCTCTCTTTTTATTTTCTACCCCTTACGGCATCACACACACTCACTGTACAGTACAGTATTTCTGTGCCCTCCTTTCCAAATGTGAGAGCCCGTAATTCCCCACAGGAACAAGATGAAGAACAATGAATATGAGAGTGTC
This sequence comes from Sander vitreus, assembly GCF_031162955.1. Classification (NCBI taxonomy): domain Eukaryota; kingdom Metazoa; phylum Chordata; class Actinopteri; order Perciformes; family Percidae; genus Sander; species Sander vitreus. The sequence continues at coordinate 14,155,750 of NC_135858.1, read as the reverse complement.
GAGCATATCGACTCTGATCTGATGCGGATGTTTGAGAATGCCAAACGCTATAATGTTCCCCACTCCTCCATCTACAAGCGTGCACTCAAACTTCAACACATTCAGCAGGTCAGTCCAAACGCACACTTTTTGTCAGCTTTGTGGTATTTGTTAGCGGCATTATAGTCATTTCATGTATATATTACCTGTTATCTGTGTAGATGAAGAGAAAGGGGCTTTTACAGAGAGATGATGATGATGGAGACAGTATGCTCTCCTCTGCCACTTCTGACACCAGCAGCACAAAAAGAAAAAGGTTGGCACTTTTACTTACGCAACTTTCTGTAGCTACTTGTTGTTTTTTCTTCCGCGGAGGTAGAGTGACAGTTCTGACAGATATGCATTTTGTTTCCAGTCACAAGAAGAACACAAAGAAAAACCGAATGAAAGCTCTGTTTGCTGCTGTGGCTGAGGCGCGAGAAGCTGGCACTGGTCGGAGACTGTGTGACCTCTTCATGGTCAAGCCCTCAAAGAAGGATTATCCCGACTACTACAAGGTCATCCTGGAACCAATGGACCTCAGGACCATTGAGCACAACATCCGCTCAGACAAGTACATGACTGAAGATGCAATGGTGGAGGAAATGAAGCTGATGTTCCGCAATGCTCGACACTACAACGAAGAAGGCTCCCAGGTAAGATCTGTTTGGTATTTGTATGTAAATAATTGTAAGTCAAATGTAGCCTGAGAAAAACATCTTTATCCAGTTTACCAGGAACTCCTAATGACGCACTTCTTTGTTGTGTTCAAGGTCTACAACGATGCTGACATCCTGGAGAAGATTATGAAAGACCGACGCAAGGATCTTGGGCCAGTGACAGATGAGGATGACATGATGTCCCCAAAGTTGAAAATAAGTACTTTGACAGCCAGATTTACAACTTTTCCACTATTCTACTGAATAAAAGCCAAGAAAATGTGTGAATTATGTTGTTATTATTAAAAAAACAGGTATTTATTTGATTGCAGGAAAGAGCAGCATTACTTTGAAGAAGTCCAAGTACCTAACACCCTTACAGCAGAAGCTGAATGAGCTTTATGAGGCTGTCAAGAACTTCACAGATAAGCGGGGCCGCCGCCTCAGCACAATCTTCCTGCGGCTGCCGTCTCGTGCTGAGCTGCCTGACTACTACATAGCCATCAAGAAACCTGTGGACATGGAGAAGATCAAGAGCCACATGTTGGCTAATAAGTACCAGGATGTGGATGCACTGGTGGAGGACTTGGTGCTAATGTTCAACAATGCCTGTACTTACAACGAGCCTGAGTCTCTGATTTACCGCGACGCCCTTATGCTGCACAGGGTGCTGTTAGAGACAAGGCGGGACCTGGAGGGAGGAGATGACGCCCATGTGCCTGATGTGCCTCGACTTATCCAGGAACTTATCCGCAGCCTCTTTGTCTCCGTGCTCGGTCACCAAGATGACGAGGGCCGTTGCTACAGTGATTCACTCGCCGAGATTCCCGCCCTAGATCCTACAAATCCTGAGAAGCCACCACTCAACTTTGAGATTATCAGGACTAATGTAGATCGAGGGCGTTATAAGAGGCTGGATGTGTTTCAAGACCACATGTTTGAAGTTCTGGAAAAGGCTAGACGGTTGAATAGGTGAGGTGCTGTGCTGACCATCCTTGCACAAAATCAAATCAGTTGTCGATTTATCTTTTTATGCATTGATGTTGTAGGATTATTGTATTAAAAAACAAAGCTAAAATTGTGTTACACCAAATGCATATTACAGGACAGATTCTGAGATCTTTGAAGATGCTGTGGAACTGCAGCAGTTCTTCATCCGGATCAGAGATGAGCTGTGTAAGAACGGAGAGATCTTGATGTCCCCTGCTCTCAGCTACACCTCCAAACATCTGCATAGTGATGTGGAAAAAGAGAAGAAGGAGAAGCTCCCCAAAGAGTTTGAGGAGGACAAAATCAAGAGGGAAGAGGAAAAAAGGGGTACTATATATTAAAGTTCACAGTACATGGAAGTTCTGTCATATGTTGTCTCAGCATATACTGTTGCATTGTTTTACTGAGTCACTTGTGAATTCCCAGAAGCTGAGAAGAGAGAGGACTCTGTTGGAGGATCATGGCAGTCTAGCCTGCAACGCACATACAGTCAGGATTGCAGCTTCAAAGACAGCATGTACCATGTGGGAGACTATGTGTATGTGGAGCCTGCAGAGCCAAACCTCCAGCCTCATATCATCTACATTGAACGCCTTTGGCAAGACGACACTGGTCAGTCTCATTATTGTATTTTTTGTCAGAAAAGCATATGGATATTTGGTAACACTTTACTTGAAGGTATCGACATAATCGTGACATGACACTGTCATAACTATGACATGACGCTGTCATGAAAGTGTCATAAACGTTATAAACAAGTCATAAACGTTTATGACTTCTGTCATTAAGTGTCATTCGGTTTTTGTCATGACAAGTTGACATTGTTTGGGTTGTGTTGATTATGACAACTTGACATTAATTAAAAAATGTCAAGTTGTCATTACAAAGACATCCCAAACAAATGTAATGTCAACTTGTCATGACCAAGACAACTTCTGGTAATGTCACTTTGATTAATGTCAAGTTGTCATAATCAAGACAACCCAAACAATGTCAACTTGTCATGACAAAAACCAAATGACACTTAATGACAGAAGTCATAAACGTTTATGACTTGTTTATAACGTTTATGACACGTTAATGACAGTGTCATGTCATAGTTATGACAGTGTCATGTCATGATTGTGTCGATACCTTCAAGTAAAGTGTTATTTTTTTGTTACATACAGTACCTTCAGTTAGTGTTCCAGTTTAGTAAGATCATTTTCAAGTTTTTTCCACCTCTAATAAATGCAGGTGAAAAGTGGCTGTATGGCTGCTGGTTCTACAGACCAAATGAAACATTTCATCTTGCCACAAGGAAGTTCTTGGAGAAGGAAGTTTTTAAAAGCGACTATTACAACAAAGCGCCTCTCAGCAAGATTCTGGGCAAATGTGTGGTCATGTTTGTAAAGGTAAATGCTGTCTTTTTCCAATACAATTGTTAGGTGAAGGTTTTGTTTTGGAGCATCGGCTGCGTATTGAGTGTTGACCAAATGTTTATGGTGTGTGGAATTCAAGGAGTACTTCAAACTTCACCCAGAAGGCTTCAGAGCCGAGGATGTCTATGTCTGTGAGTCGCGCTACTCTGCCAAGTCCAAGTCCTTCAAGAAGATCAAGATGTGGACCATGCCCTTGAGCTCTGTTCGGTTTGTTCCCAGAGAGGTACCTCTCCCTGTCGTCCGTGTGGCATCCATGTTTGCCCCCAAACAAGAGGAGAAACCACCAGAGATGGTGGATGAAATCAAAATGACAGATGGTATTGTAGACAAGGTAAATGCCAGTTTTTTTTAAGTACACACTTAAAATAACACAGACTACATTCAGGAAAACAATTTGTGTCTGCAGGAGAGGGAGGATGTTCCAATAGATATGACCAATGGGGAGCCAGGGTGTCAATACTACGAGCAGCTCTACTACAACAACCTGTGGCTGAAAGTAGGAGACTGTGTTTACATTGGTTCACATGGACTAGTGCGCCACCGAGTGGGCAGGTAGAGTAAATACATTCCTTTGCGGTAAAGTTGGAAAATCTGGAACACGGGGAGCTTGGCGCAGTGGCATAGTGGTGTATTTGTAAAGGTTCTCTGGTTTCCAATCTAATTTTTAAATATACTGTATATTGAACAGGATTGAGAAAATGTGGATGCGAGATGGAGTCGGCTACTTCTTTGGTCCAATCTTCATCCATCCAGAGGAAACGGAGCATGAGCCCACTAAGATGTTCTACAAGAAGGAAGTGTTCCTTAGCAACCTCGAGGAGACTTGCCCTATGACCTGCATCATAGGTACCCTCCTTGCTGTTGAACTGAATACCAACATTTAGTTTTTTCACAAATTCTGCAGTATATAAAGTTTCATGTATGTAATTGATTGAAAATATTTACACATTCACTGAGTCCATTTTCTTGTTTCAAAGGGAAGTGTGTGGTGTCGTGCTTCAAAGACTACCTGTCATGTCGGCCAACTGAAGTGCCTGAAGAGAACATTTTGCTCTGTGAGAGCCGCTACATTGAGAGTGAGAAGCAGATGAAGAAGTTCAAGGGTCTCAAGCGCTTTTCACTCTCTGGCAAAGTGGTGGAGGATGAAATCTACTATTTTAGGTGGAAAACTTTTAACATACTTTAAATTAACTGTTAATGTGGGCACCCGGATAGCGCAGTTGGTAGAGCGGGCGCCCATATATAGAGGTTTACTCCTCGTTGCAGCAGGCCCTGGTTTGACTCCGACCTGCGCCCCTTTGCTGCATGTCATTTGCCCTTTCATGTCTTCAGCTGTTCTGTCAAAAATAAATCCTGAAAATGCCCCAAACAAATGTTACAAGTAAAATGTTACTGTTGGCAGCGGCAAAAGGAAAGACAAAAAAACTTTGTTAAATAACTACAAATTAACTACATGCACTGATCCTAAATACAGAAACCTCTTATCCTCCCGAGTAAGAACTTAGTATGGCAGCTAGTTCTTCCTAGATGAGGGATTTGTTTGGAAAAAGGGGATACGTTGCACAGTATCTTTTTGTCTGATTGTCTTCTATAGGAAGATCATAGTGCCTCAGAAAGAGCCATCTCCTCTGCTGGACAAGAAAATTGAGGAACTGGAGGCCAAGTTTGCTGATATGACAGATGAGGAGCTAGAGGATCTTGGGGATGATGATGGCGAGCTAGGGGACCAGTCTCGTTCCCGGATGCAATCTTCCATGTCTAGTGACATGGATATCATGCCTTACACTCCTCCGCAGGTCAGGGTGGAAGTACTTACTTACAAATGTAAATTTTTCTCTGCAAACTGAGACGCGATAATGTTGCTTGTAGCTTTTTTTGTGAATTCTTCTGGTGTGTTTTGTTGCAGTCCACACCAAAATCCATAAAGGGCCTTTCAAAGAAGGAGGGCTCAAAGAGGAAGATCAACATGAGTGGCTACATCCTGTTCAGCAGTGAGATGCGAGCGGTCATCAAAGCCCAGCACCCAGACTTCTCCTTTGGGGAGCTGAGCCGCCTCGTCGGCACAGAGTGGAGGAACCTGGAGAGTTCCAGAAAAGCAGAATATGAAGGTAAGTGAAATTCTTGATCAAGATTTTTGTTTTTCAAGAATTGTGAACCATATACAGTTAACACCCTATGCTTGTCTTTATTGTGTTGCAGAGCGAGCAGCTAAAGTGGCAGAGCAGCAGGAGCGTGACAGGGCCCACCATCAGACGTCCCCTAGAGCAGGTACCCCAGTAGGGGCACTGATGGGGGTGGTTCCTCCCCCAATCCCCATGGGGATGCTAAATCCCAGCATGACGCCTGTGTCAGGTAACCCCTCATAGATGCAGATGGATCCCCAGTGTACACTAAAAGGCTGAAATAAGAAGCTGAACTGCTAGATGTATTCACACGTTTAAGTTTCCTAATCACACCTTTGTGTTGTTGCCGTGTCCTGATTTAATTTTAAGTTGCTTCTAACATAATTTCATTAATTGATAAGCCCAAATCTTGATTGTTGTACAGTATTCTTTATTCTTTGCATCATGGTACTGTAGACTCCTCATATCTGTATTTGAATGCAGACCATGAAGTGTAAAAGTTGCTGTACCCTAATTTGAGGATTTGGGGACTTCAAGTGCTTGCAGGGTTCAAAATTAACACCACCCATCAGCCAAATGCTGGTAAAATATGGAAGTGGCTGTTAGATTTGCTTCACTCATTAGCCAAAAAAACAATGGTAATATTCTATTCAGTGGCTGGTGAAATTTGAATATCCACTAGCCGTTTGGCTGGTGGACGAAAAAAGTTAATTTTGAACCCTGAGTGCTTGATAGTAGTGCATGTGTACCAAATTTGTGTGGCCTTTATTTCCATTCATATCCATCATAATGCTCCAGTGATTCATATGATTCGTGATTCATCATTAAATCATATATAGTAACATGTTTCCGCATGCTTGGTAGTGCAATAGTTGATGCATGTTTGACTGATACATGTTGCTGTCTTGTGTTACTACTATTCCTTCCTAAGAAGGTATGATGGGTGCATATAGGCCCGCTATGATGCCCCTGCAGGGCCATGTTGAAGGCATGGTTAGTTTGACTGGCATGCCACCACATCACATGGGGGTGCCTGTCTTTCCCCAACATCTCCTGCCTGTTATGCCTGGGTTCCCTGGAATGCTGTACTTTGGTAAGAGTGCTGTTATAGCCACCCCCACCTGCCACCCAGTTGCTTCCTGTCTACCAATCTGACTTGCTGGAGGGGCTACCTGTACCAATAGGCTGAGGTCCTTAAGTTGATGACTAGTCAGTTGAGAGCATATCGCCTCAGCTGGGGCCTGGTTGTTTGTCCTGCTCATTACCAGTAGACTTGTTGGTAATGTGTCATTGATAGAAATTCAGTGTCTCTAACTAATAAACCTGATATTTTAGTTGATATATTCATAATTGGCATTCCCAAGGGGTCTAATGTAGATGAAAATGACACTGGTTCATATCAGTAATGTAACTTTGAATGTAGCATTTGTAATATAAACCGATATCAAGTGGCCTGCTGCACTTTTTGACAGTGTCTTGATGTTGAATATCCCCACAGGTGTCAGTGGCATGGGAGGTGGTCTTGGAAACATTCATGGATCCCAGGTAATCTACTGTATAAGGCTGTGTAAGTTTAGATAAATGTCGCTGCCCTGATACAGATCTATGCTTTCAGAGAAAGGTATGACACTCTTGGATAACATCAAGAAATTCATTAGGCTTCACATCAAGCTATTCTAAAATATTTTCAGAAATAAGAGTAAAAATTTAGTGTCAGTGTTTTTTCAGTCTTTTTCTAGTTTTCTCAAATGTGGACTAGTTAGCTTGGATGCCTACTGACGGATTGGGGGGAGGGGGGTAGAGTTTTTTTTGTGGGACCTTTTCCCCTCACTGAATAATATAATCAGTAATATTGTTCATAAACACAGTAAATAATTGTCAAAGGTATGTCTACTGTATCACAAAACATCGGAACACAATTCACACTATCATTTTAAGCTCTGTGTAGTATTCCTATCATATGTTTAGTAACTTACAATGAGCTTAAAATACTAAACTACTTGAAGAAACACAGCTTGCAATTACTAATATAATTTTTTTAAATATTCATATAGTAATTTATGAATTTGCTCTGTTGTAGTTACACCTAGTATACATCGCATACCCAATATTATTTTAGCGTTAATTCATCATATCATAATAGTAACATGTCACATTTGCAGAATCATCGTACTATAAGGCAGGAGTCTCTGTCTTGAGTATGTCCGGATTCTGTCCGGTTGGCTGACCCTCATGTGCGAAAGACGTCGCATGCAGCATGCTGTTGTACGGATGTAGACCAACCCATCTATCTATAAAAGAAAGGAATCTAATAAAGTAAACAAGCCAAGTTAACCCTCTGAGCTAATTACATTACATTACATTTAGCAGACGCTTTTATCCAAAGCGACTTACAATTGCTATATATATATATCAGAGGTTGCACGCCTCTGGAGCAACTAGGGGTTAAGTGTCTTGCTCAGGGACACATTGGTTGATGTATCGTAGTGGGAATCAAACCCAGATCTCCCACAACAAAAGCATGTGTCGCATCCACTGCGCCATCACCACCTAATACGTGCAAACTACTGTAGCCGAGGGTAATAAAACAAAAACATGGAGGCTCCGTAATCTGAACCAGCTTGAACCAAGACAGCCAACACAATTTTATTAACTCCCATGTTGACAAACAGCAGTGCATAACACTAGCTTTACTTCTTCCGCTATTACCCTTTACAATAAAAGCCCAAATTAAATTCACTCAGACCACTTCGCTAATAGGAAACTAAATAAAATAGCTTACACAACTATATATCGAACCAAAGCCAGAGACTATATCATATGACGTTGCTGTGAGCTGTAAATTCCCCACTTCTAAGCAAAAGGCACAAGGTAATGGCATCTCTGAGCCTGATCGTGCAAAGCCTCTCTTCCTCCGGGCAGCTCCCTCAGTCTCACCCAGACTCCCCCCTGGGTCCGGTACCATGGATGTATCATAATAAGAGCGGCCTGTACACCGTCGCTTGGCGTGGTGGAATGATTTTCCCCCGGAGAGCAGCGTGAATGCTGGGAGCGCTCACTCTGACTGACAACTGACTGCTTGACTTGGTTCCCCGGCAAACAGCGTCTTGCTTTACTTTTCACCCTTTCTCTAACCAGAAAGAAGTAGGCCTACTCAAAAGAAATGTTCTGAAGTATAAGTATTAATACAGTGTACATTCAAATCCTGCGTACAAGTCCTGCATTCAAATGTTTACTTAAAGTGGAAGTGAGGCAATATCAGCACAAGGTACTTAAATTCACATCTGTTCAAGGTGGAGCTTTCAGCTCTAATACAATGCTGGATAGTTGTTTGAATAATAATGCATCATATTTTAATTATTGTATTTTGTGAGTAAATCTGATTCTGCATTGTAACCAGTAACATTTCTCTGTCAGGTAAATGTAGTAGTACAATGTTATCCTATGATGTAAAAGTACACAGCAAGTCAGCAGTATACAGTTTTTAAGTGCTTTGGGGGCCTTCTTTTAGTTATTTTGGGGAACAATAAGTTAGAATAGTAACCTATTCAATATTTTTCATATCTAAACATCATAATAAATCTATAGCTGTTCGTGCCTTTTTACCTTGGGCTCAAGCAGCTGCCTACCTTGCCAAGTCTGCTCTTGGTGTTTTTTCCTGTGAACCAGAGTGTATTTCATCTGTGTTTCTGATCTGGAGGAGCCGCGACTTGGGTATGTGATGCAACTATGTCATGGCAGGTGTATTACTCAGGATGCAAGGAAGCACAGTGTGAGTGTAAAGTTCATGAAATGAGCGGTTCTCGAGTGAGCTGCAAGCGGCAATACCACCTTTATAGTTTAACACACACACACACACACACACACACACACACACACACACACACACACACACACACACACACACCCAGTTGAAGATTGGGGCTTTAATTATCTCAAGGTATTGTTGCTGTGTGAATTCCAATCTAAATCAGGAAAATAATAGAGTTCTCATAATATTTTCATTAGATGGGTTTGATGGGCCCAGGACAGCAGGCTCCACCACCGTACCCAGGACAAGGCCAGATGGGACAACCTGCGCACCAGCAACCCTCCACCCCGATGTTTGTGTCCCCTCCAGCCAAGTCTCAGCGGCTGCTCCACTCTGAGGCATACCTCAGATACATCGAGGGCCTTACTGCAGAATCCTCTACCATTGGCAAGTGGGACCAAGCTCTCTCAGGTTAATCCTGTTTTTTTTTTTGTTTTTTTATTGCAAGTGATTTAAGTCTTCATAAAATGACCATCACACTGGCTAACATAGCTTGGGAGATCTGTTTTTCTGGGTTTTGCTTGTCCAACTTTTATCAGTGACCCTTGATTTGAGCATTAATCCATACAGTAGGCTTTCAATTTTTTTTGGTATGCGATGATCCTCTTAGACACTTGCACTGAAATATATTTTTTTACACATTAATTAAACATTTTAAAAAATATCATATTTCAACATCATATTCATTTATCCTAAAAGGTTATTAACAAATTAATGTTAAATGGTGAATATCCCTAGACGCATAATTTTAATGTTTTATTTGTGTACTTTTAGTTCAAAAACAAGATGTGCGCCTCACAAAAGAGCAAGAGAGCAGACTACCATCCCACTGGCTGAAGAGTAAGGGGGCCCACAAGACAATGGCAGATGCACTTTGGCGACTCCGTGACCTGATGCTGCGAGACACCCTAAACATGCGTCAGACGCACAACCTGTAGCATGCTTGTATTCTGAGCCTCTGTTCCCTCTGTACCTGTAAGACAGGAAGAGCATCAAGCTCACTAAAATTTTGTGTTGTCATTTCAAAATGTGTTTGTAGTTATAAGAGTTACCTTCTGTGTTGACTTTTTGTTTTACATTTCAGATATATTGTTCTAAGTGCATTATTGTTAATGGCTGTCATTCTGTGATGAATGCCTTCAGGCTTTCACTATTAAAATGTGACAAGCTCAAGTTGGCTGTATTCATTTACTTAGTAGAACCTACTGTATGTTGTTTGAGATGCATCACTTGAACTATAATACAATAGCTGTCACTTGTAAAGAATGATAATGTCTAAGATTTAATTTAAGCATCTGTTAAAAGTGAAAGGAGAAAATACATTTGAAGTTAACTATATAGCCTTCATATAGTGGAGATGATTAATAACCTTGAATTGGAATATTGAATGATTATTTAATGTAACGTTGCTGTACTTGAAAAAGACCATAGACAAGGGGCGTGTCTTACAACTTTCGTCTGTCATCTACGCGTGCGCAGTATACTGACCGCGCAGTTCCTTTTGCTCTGGACGTTTGAAAGCTGGCACGGCGAACACGTCTGGTCTGTACGGCTGGCAACGTTAGTGCCTACCTAGCCCATCCTGACTGAAATTTACTGTAACGGTAAGACGTCCCGGTGCTATATTAGCTAATACGGGATTCTAACTTGGGTCTGTCCGACATCTTGCGAGTAAATGTTTATTGTTCGGAATTTAGCTAACTTTATGGTTAGCACAAAACACATTAGCAAGCTAGCGCTAATATTAGCAGGCTGTCTTGGAGGGGACCGCTGCTGGATCAGTCTATTCACTGGAAATGGGATATTGCTTTCCATGCAGCTTTAGATAATGTACATTATGTTGTTAGTTCGGGACTGTGAATCAAGAGATAACTTCTGTTAAATATATCTTTATATAAGATAAAGTTTATGCGATGTAGCGACCGTCATATTTAATTTACAGAAGACCATACAACCTTAAAACTGCTAGCTTAGACGTTAGACTGCATAAACTGATCTGGAGTCAGCGGGGCCAACGGAGCTAATGTCAGATTGAGGCTAAAGTAGCCAACCTAGCTAGGTTAGCTGCTGCAATCGGCAGACGGAATGCATGTATTTAACGTCAACTATGACTGAGACTAGCAGAAGAACTGTAAACTTGGTATCAAGAATTGCCTTTACTTGTTAGTTAGAGCAGTGAAACTGACGTTTTAGTCAACATGAATTATTTCAACAGATACATTTAGCACACATTTACTAACTTTTAAGTAATATGATTTTAGAGCAACCACTACATACACACGTTTAGATAGCCTATCGCTACAGTTTGTGTAGCTACATGATTACTCCGCATTTAGATAAAGTCCATTCATGTTTAGTAAGGTAATAAACCTCTTTAGCAAATTGCTGCCAGACACTGGTTCATCTCTTTCATTCACTCGCTCGTGTTCTTGCCTTTTAGTTACAAGCATGGAACTGAATGATGCTAACCTACAAACCCTCACCGAGTTCCTCAGGAAAACGCTGGACCCAGACCCAACCGTCAGACGTCCAGGTAATACATGACATAGCATGAACCTGCATAGCTTAATACAATTTATAAAGGATATTGTTCTCGTTGACCTATTAATGCAAAGTATTTACTTGATTGTGTGATCTCTGCTTTGCAACACCTGTTTTGTATTTATCATGTTTTTTTGGGGTTTTTTTTAGCTGAAAAGTTCCTTGAATCTGTGGAGGGAAACCAGAACTACCCCTTATTTCTACTCACTTTGCTGGAGAAGTGCCAAGACAACGTGATTCGTGTCTGTGCTGCTGTTACCTTCAAGAACTACATCAAAAGAAACTGGCGCATCGTGAGTCTCACGAAGTAAAATCAATCAATGTTGTATCTTGTATGTAGATACAGTGTTTGAATTCATACTGCATGGCATGCATCAGATTGGGGCTGTATGGGACAAACTATATAAAGTAGCATTTAGTTCAAAATCTGAACAGAACCATTATCGTATTAGTCTTGTTGACCTGTACACTGAGTTGATAATCTGACTTTGTGATATGTTTTCCCAAAGGTTGAAGATGAACCAAACAAAGTCTCTGATCCAGACCGAACAGCGATCAAAGCAAACATAATAAATTTGATGTTAAGCAGTCCAGAACAGATTCAAAAACAGGTACATCCTCACATGTTACAGTGCCTTTTAAGGGTCTAATTTGAAGATGTAAAGAAATATGCTCAACACAGCTCCTGTTTATCCTCTGCATTTCTACAGTTGAGTGATGCCATCAGTATTATAGGAAGGGAAGATTTCCCTCAAAAATGGCCTGACCTGCTAACTGAGATGGTGACCCGCTTCAGAAGTGGAGACTTCCACATCATCAATGGAGTGCTTCGTACTGCACATTCCCTCTTCAAGAGGTAGAGCTCACTTCTCAATGGTTTAGACTGTTTTAATGATTAAATAAATAATATAATATTGCTTTTTTTCTGTCTACTCCCTTATTTTTTTTCAAGGTACCGCCATGAGTTCAAATCAAATGAGCTTTGGTCAGAGATCAAACTAGTACTGGACACATTTGCCCTACCTTTGACGGAGTTGTTCAAGGTTTGTAATGGCTTGCAGTTCAATTACAGCAACACTTAAAAGTTGTTATATAACATCTAAAATTATCAAAATGTTCGTAAATGAAGAAATATTAATAGTGAATTTACGCTCTTCTTTGCTGTAGGCCACTATTGAGTTGTGTCAGACTCATGCTACAGACATCAATGCCTTGAAGGTCCTCTTCTCTTCCCTCACACTCATCTCCAAGCTGTTCTACAGTCTTAACTTCCAGGTCAGTTCAATGTTCTTTGTACTTCAAGGCTTCGATGGTTGGGACTGCTGCATTGTCTTTTTCGTAGCTGAGGTAATCCTTCTCCACCCCCCAAGCACTACATCGCAATCCACCCGTCTTTGTGTGCTGTTTTCCCATTATATATTTTGATGCCATTTTATTGCTGTGGACATCTTTGAAGTTGCACCCAAGATCAAAGTTGATCATAAAAAATTAATGTGAAGTAGCTTTGGTTCTTCATGGTCAGGGACGTCTCGTGTCTTTTTCCATTGAAAGAGTTGATGTTGTATTGTTTGGCTCTTTTGTGCTGTGAAAAGTCCCTATCAACAATTGCCATCTTGGCACATTGGATGAAAACATTTTCTCAGTTAGATGTTTCAATATCAGAGCTGTTTTTGCAAGACTAATTACAGCCCTTAAGAGCCAATCATCATTTCTTTACCTTAAAGAAATCAGTAATAAAAATCATCCATAAGGGGTATAAAGTTTCTCAAAAGCTAAAATTGTAATGTTTGCTTTCATTTATTATTTTTGAATTGGAAATAAATGTAGTCAAATAGGTAATCATTAATACATTTGTAATTAATGCAAGGCAATCATGCACAGAACTGTGTGATGAATTTGCCCCATGTAGAGGTAAAGTCAGCTTCGGTTTAGTAATTCATTCACAATTTTTACAGTTATGTGAAACATTTGCCTTCAGCTGTACTCTGTGTTATTACACAGGACCTTCCAGAGTTTTTTGAAGACAACATGGAAACCTGGATGACCAATTTCCACGGTCTACTGACTTTGGATAATAAACTTTTACAAACTGATGTGAGTTTGTTTTTTCACTCATGCAATACATTGTTTAACACTGCTATGCTATAGAGTGGCTTTAAACATTTGTGTGTTTATGTCTCTTGTGACCACTCCATAGGATGAGGAGGAAGCCGGTCTCCTGGAGCTGCTGAAGTCTCAGATCTGTGACAATGCTGCTCTCTACGCTCAAAAGTACGATGAAGAATTCCAGCCGTATCTGCCACGCTTTGTCACTGCTATCTGGAACCTTTTAGTTTCTACTGGCCAGGAAGTTAAATATGACCTGGTGAGAGGACCGATCCCTCACTTCTGTTATTTATTTTTTTAAAGTTTACTTTCCCAGTACTAACAATAGACCTTGGCTTTGTTTCAGCTGGTAAGCAATGCTATCCAGTTCTTAGCATCTGTGTGTGAAAGGCCACACTACAAGCATCTATTTGAGGACCAGAATACACTTACTAGCATTTGTGAGAAAGTCATTGTACCCAACATGGAGTTCAGAAGTAAGTAAATGCTTTTTTCCCAAATTTAGATTGCACTTGGAAATGTCATTAGTAGACAGCTGATTCAGGGCTCTGCTTGCTTGACTTGTATACTGTGGGATACTGACCTGATGGCTTGTAATGCCCGATTAGGTGCAGATGAGGAGGCCTTTGAAGATAACTCTGAGGAATACATCCGGAGGGACCTTGAAGGATCTGGTAAAGATTTGAGATCATTGCTTATCACCTCCCCTAATGCAACTTATTTACATACATACACAAAAGAATATGTAGTTCCTCCTCACATTTTGAGTTTGACTGTTTGGAAAGAGTCTCTCCTGGCATATAAGATTAGTTAAACTCCATATTCATAGTTATTTAGTCAATTGGTTGGTTTGTTTGAACACTTACATCTAAAGTTTCAATAGGTTTCCACATAAAACAGTTAACCAAACTATGCTAACGATAACCATGTCCCCATTTTTAACCCTTTTCCCCATCCTCCGATCAGACATCGACACTCGTCGCAGGGCGGCATGTGACTTGGTGAGGGGCCTTTGTAAATTTTTCGAGGGCCCTGTCACGGCAATCTTCTCTGGCTATGTGAACTCAATGCTGGGAGAGTACGCCAAGAACCCTGGGGAGAACTGGAAACACAAAGATGCCGCCATCTATTTGGTCACATCACTGGCGTCTAAAGCACAGACACAGAAGGTATTATTGACTGTTGACCTTCAGAGGCTTATTGAATATATAACTGCTAATGCAATGAACATTTATAATCTGTGTTTGACATAATTAGTATAATTTGTCCTTATGTATTTTCTTTTCTTTCACCAGCATGGAATCACACAAGCCAATGAGTTGGTGAATCTGAATGAATTTTTTGTGAACCACATTCTCTCGGACCTAAAATCCCCCAATGGTAAGAATACTTTTAACGCCTCTCAATATGATGTAGAATTGTATTCTGTGTTACACCAGCTGGCTCACTTTTAGGTTTGGTTCAGTGAGCTAGGGTGACATTTGAATGTCCACATCTATTTGTGTATAGACATTAATTAACATCAAGCACCAATTGTCATTGTAGTTAATGAGTTCCCAGTGCTGAAGGCAGATGCCATCAAGTATGTCATGATCTTCAGAAGCCAGGTATGGACTGTTACTTTCTCCGCAACTTGTTAAATTTCAAAAGGCAAAATGAATGTATTACAGAGGGCTTCTTCTCTGTCCTTATCCTTCAGCTTCCTAAGGAGCAGCTGCTGCAGGCAGTTCCTCTATTGATAAGTCACCTGCAGGCAGAGAGCACAGTGGAGCACACTTACGCCGCCCATGCTTTGGAGAGGCTGTTCACCATGAGAGGCTCCAGCAACACCACACTGTAAGTATCAAGCAATATAGTAAAAGATACTGATATTTGAATTAACCAAAATGGTTCCTGAGTCTTGCTGACATGCATTTTTTCCAAATACAAAAAAATGAGCAGGGATTGTACAGTATATAATGGCGTGTTAAAATGGGATTTATTCTTTTTTTGATCCTTGAGATTAAAATTTTGTAACTCTCACATCTAGGGATGTCACGAGAACCGATTACTTGCGATACCTTTCGGTTCTAAAATGACGAAACGCCGACGATGCCCATTTTTCTGAACCACCGTGAGCGCCGATTGCCAGTGTTAGCAGCATCGGTGCTGCGCCTCTTCTGGAACTGATGGGGGGAATATATGCTTCAGTGTTCCAGTCGATACATTCCGAAGTAGGAGGTCACGAACAAGCCAAAGTCACGCCCTTCTACTTGCGGTCCATGGGACATATCTTTCGAAAAAATATGAATGAGTGTCAACGGAGATAGATTCTACCCGACCTAAAAAACGGCATGTTCACTGCAAACTCACGGTCCTCTCTTCCTGATTTAAAGCCCCACCTCTCTTGGCTTCAAATAACTCACCGTTGACGGCTACGGCCGCTGTACAGGCTACACGTTGTAAACAGCTGTGGCCGCTTGCCTGGTCCTCCGGTAACGTTAACTAGCAGTTAGTAGGGTTAGCATGGAGACATTAGCCAGGAGGACCAGTAGGGATCACTTTACTGGCTGTGTCTCAATTGTTTTTGCGAGTAACCAAATCGGGTACTCTAGCTATATAATTCAATGTGAGTACATGAATGTTAAAATGACATAAAATGCCCGTCCCTTGTAGCCGTGATAAATGAAGCTAATGCTTACCTGTTCAGGAGGAAATTAGCCAACTCTGCGTCCTTTTGGGCTCTAAGCTGTCTCCATCTTTCAAATACATCTCCAATATTTACCCGGGCTTTGTAACGTCTCTGGTCACGCAACTGTTAGAAACACTGTTTTGTTTTGCACTGTTGTTGTTTTTGCACAGTACCTTTTTTGAAAAGATGCCTGGAAGTCTGGAATATGTCTGGGGACACTAGTTGTTGCACTGATTGACCTGATGACCATTAATTGCACTTTATTATGTTCTATGCTCTATTGCACGTTTTGTATGTGTTGTCATGACATTTTAATGTTTCAAGTTCAAGATATCGTTCGCCTCTGTCGTTATAGTTGTGGTGTGGACTCCACCACCCACTTGAGTTAGAACTCTTTTTAAAACTATCTTTATTGTTATCGTTCTTGGTGTGGATGGCCCTTTTTATACAGAAAAAAATAGACCGTAAAGTGCTGTGATTGACTAATCAGAATCAAGTATTCAACAAGGCCGTTTAATAATTACTAGTATGTGTGAAGTAATCACCCATAAATGATTATGAAGATTATCTATTTATTTACCTTTTCTCCAGAGATCAATTGTATAGCACCTTCACCCACAGCATTGCAGTAATAACAGTCTCACAACTAACTGCTAACTGTGATGAAACAAGGCAAAGTGTGGAAAGTCTGCTCAGACTTTAACATCTATCTGTATAGCTACTAACACATTATTTTAGCTAATCATCCCCTCTGTATGTTTTTCAGTATCACACCTGCAGAGATGGCGCCTTTTACTGAACAGCTGCTCAACAACTTGTTCAAGGCACTGGCTCTTCCTGGTTCTGCAGAAAATGAATACATCATGAAAGGTAAACCTGCCTTCTTTTTTTTGTCATCTAAAATGCTTTCCATTACTGTTTCCAGGTCGGTGTCAGACCAACTCCAAAGTTATTTTAAGTAGCCTCATAATGTCTTTCTTAATTTTTAAAGCCATCATGCGCAGCTTCTCCCTGCTGCAGGAGGCCATTGTTCCTTACATTCCCACCCTGATTGGTCAGCTCACTCATAAGCTCCTCTTAGTCAGCAAGGTAACACACACTTTGTTACTATTCATGTATATAGATAGATTCCCCAAGATGCTGGTTTGTTCAGGGGATACACTTGTCAACTATTTCAAAATCTGTCATCCATTTCCAGAATCCCAGCAAGCCTCACTTTAACCACTACTTGTTTGAGTCCCTGTGCCTGTCTGTCCGGATCACCTGCAAGGCCAACCCCACCACGGTCAGCAGCTTCGAGGAAGCACTCTTCCCCGTCTTCACTGAGATCCTTCAGAACGATGTCCAGGGTTTGTCATTTAACCTATGGAATTGATTTATTACATTATGCAAGTTTGCCAGATCGGGTAGCGGAGCTGTAGTTCGAATGAGACATAATGAGACATTACGACGGCGGTAATGGACAATTCCGCTTCCAACCTGTAGGGGGACCGAAGCAGGAAAAGTGCTTTGGTGTTGCTTTAAGTTGCATTAAACTGAGCTGCATGGATGGAAATGAATAGCAGTGAATCCTTAAGCTTAACTGTATGGCTACCATAGTAGGCATAGTAAGCTTATTTTCCAAAAATAAATTCACAAATAGGCCAATTTATCTTTGCTTATAAAATGTTATGTTAATGGTAATGTATATTTTTAGACATACTGTATATTAATTTTTGAAAAAATAAGTTTTGATGTGTTGTTTTTATGTTTTGTAAACATAATTTGGCCGCCCCCCCTGCAATAACTCTGTTGATAGATAGAGGCAACTCCACTCATCCTCCATTTGTCCTCTGTTGCAGAGTTTCTTCCATACGTGTTCCAGGTGATGTCTCTCCTGCTAGAGATCCACTCCAACTCTATTCCCTCTTCCTACATGGCTTTATTCCCTCACCTGCTTCAGCCTGTGCTATGGGAACGGACAGGAAACATCCCTCCTCTGGTACGTCTGCTTCAGGCTTACCTGCAGAAGGGAGGTGCCTCTATTGCCGGCTCTGCTGCGGATAAAATAGTAAGTGATGGCAGTGTTGTGTACAGCAGAGAAAATGGTAATGTGTTAGTTGTATGCATCTATTTGTTTTATGTTTAACATTTATACATTGTATAATGTATTTGTTGTGTGACCAGTATGTTGACACTCATCTTTCCCTCTCAGCCCGGCTTGCTTGGAGTTTTCCAAAAGCTTATTGCCTCTAAGGCCAATGATCACCAAGGGTTTTACCTTCTCAACAGCATCATAGAGGACATGCCCCCGTAAGTCGCTTGTTCTCAGTGGATCATATATAAAATATTTTACGGTGTGAAATTGATTGGTTTTTAGGTCATGAAATTGATAAAGATAACATGACATGTTTGGCTTTTTTTTTTTTGCCAGAGAATCTATCACTCAGTACAGGAAACAGATCTTCATTTTGCTCTTCCAGAGGCTACAAAGCTCCAAAACCACCAAGTTCATCAAAAGTTAGTACCGTCATCTCATTATGTCCATGTTCTGTTGAGAGCTATTTATCTGTCGAACATTGTCGGGTGACCAAGCGCGTGCCTTTTAGCTGGTGATATCGGCCAGTATTGTGAAAATGATCACCACTTCTGGTATAACCTACTGTCTCATAATGCTTACTTTCTTTCTTTCTCACAGGTTTCTTGGTGTTTATCAACTTGTATTGTGTCAAATACGGAGCCATCGCACTTCAGGAGATTTTTGACAGCATCCAGCCGAAGTATGTGTATTTTCAATATAGGCCACAAGATGTTGACTGACAGTACACTGAGATCTTACTGCAGTTATTTAGTGGGTTCATCCATCAGTGGAGCGTTTAGGCAGTTGGAACATGACAAGTTGTATTAACCTTAACGGCACACGAGATTCAAAAGATGATGGCCCCTTGCGCTATTTAAACCTGTCTTGCTCACTGTGAATAGGACATACTTTAAAGCAATATTTCAGCCAATATCATCATGCATCATAATAGCTGCTTGAAATTTCCCCATGTGATGATGATGCTGGTTTCTCCTGCCTGCAGTATAGCCAATATGTCCTGGTCCCAGAGCCTTTGCTCCACGTCTCCAGGTTATCTTGTCTTTAATGTAAGTGCAGACGACCAGTGGCAAAATGCACAGCATTAATCCTGTTTGCTTTTTGTGTTGCAGGATGTTTGGTATGGTGTTGGAGAAAATAATTATTCCAGAGGTTCAGAAGGTGTCTGGACCAGTTGAGAAGAAGATCTGCGCTGTTGGCATCACAAAAGTCCTTACTGAATGTCCTGCAATGATGGACACGGAGTACACTAAACTCTGGTAGGAAATCAGCATGAAGATGACCCAACCATTGCATTCCCTTCTTTTTTTCATGCAGTTACTTGGCCCATACCCCTACATGCCTATAGTCTTTTTCCCCCCCCCCCCAAAGTCCTCTTATCAGGACTTAGTGGGCGTGTTTCCAAAATTTAGCATACAGCTATTTGGCAGAAATACTCTCCTGATACATACTGAGTTACAAGTGTTAATTTGTTGTCCTGATTAAAACTATAACCAACGATTTGGGTTTTAATATGTCTGTTCAGGACCCCTCTGCTCCAGGCACTCATTGGTCTATTTGAGTTGCCAGAAGATGACAGCATCCCAGATGATGAGCACTTCATTGACATTGAAGATGCACCAGGCTATCAGACAGCGTTCTCGCAACTCGCCTTTGCCGGAAAGAAGGAGCACGACCCGATAGGAGATGCTGTTGGCAATCCCAAAATCCTGCTGGCTCAGTCACTCCACAAGCTCTCTACTGCCTGTCCAGGAAGGGTACGTTTTAAGACATGCAGGGGGAAAAAATGTCGCAAGTTGTGCTAAAAGTCATGTTCTCTGGTTATTTTTCTTTAAGTCATAACATTATACTTGTAATAACAGAAATGTTAAGATCATTGCGTAACTGCTGTGCTCTGCTACAGATGATTGGGACGATACAGAAAGCAAATGAGTGATTCTTGCCTCGTCTCAATTTTTTGGTGCAGGTTCCGTCAATGCTGAGCACCAGTCTGAATGCAGAGGCCCTCCAGTTCCTGCAGGGCTACTTACAGGCAGCCACTGTGCAGTTGGTTTGAAACCGATGTGATGGTGTTCACTTAACAAGGAGACCACAATACACTGCAGGAGTAGCCACAGTGACCTCAGGTCACACGACAGACCTGCTTCAGCTAAATTTGAATCTTTACAGATTTGGTTTGACTCGACAGTTGATGATCGATTTGCCTGACTTTGAATGCCTGAATTTAGGGTGGTTTCTCTGATACATGTTGTTTTAAGGGTTTTTAAAGACATGACCAAATTACATGACTGAATTACGGTTTTGTTTTTGGGCCCTATGTTTGCTGTGTGGCAAAGGCTAACAAGGAATTGGATATCAAGTTCCGATACAATTGTCAGTGTATTTCAAAACCAACAGCAGCAGCAGAGGTATACTTCAACAGTATTGTGGAACAACTGAACATCACAATCATATGGGAGGGATTTCTTTAGTGCTTTTTTGTATGATTGAATTCCTTTTTACAGTTATGGAGACTGTAGTCTGTGGCTCAAACATAATGCATAATATTTTTCTGTTGCATGTTTCCCTTAAATTTCTTATTGTCTAGTCTTTGTTTCTGCACTGTTAATGTGAATAAAAAGAGGCCCTTGTATAGATCTGTTATCATTGCAGCCTCTTTTCTATAAGCAGGATTTTGATGAATTTATCTTGGTTGGTGAATCTTACTGGCCTCTAGTGCTGAGATAAATCAATAACTTTATAAATAAGGAGGAATTTCCTTTTCATTAAACAAACCCTGGTGGTCCTTCAGATCCAGTTATAGTTCTTTGTAAGCAGAAATGACCCAACATATGCAACAATGGCTGTCAATAAAGTTACCCTTCAGGCCATTGTTAAAAGATTAAACATGCAGATATTGGGCTCTCCCTTCAGATTACAAATGTATGTATTAAGAATATACAGTGTGAGCCTTTGACAATTGCATTGGTCCAAAAGGTTGTAAGACAGGCTGACAGAAGTCTTAGGATTTGATGTGGCCGTTGGTCTTCAGTTCAACATTCTTGATGAAGGGTAGCATGCATTTGTCACCTCCCATGAAGCGATATGTTGCCACATTTGCCTCCCATGGGAGCAATCTAGAGAAGGTAAGGAAAACAAAACATGTTCCACATTAATTTATTGTCTTGGTCTGTAAATAATTATCAATAATGGCCTTATTCACTCTACAGCATACTCACGCTCGTGTTAGGAAGGCAATGTACATAAGGCGAGGAATGCAGATCATTTGCTGTTCAGCTAAAATGGCTTTCATTGACTGCTGTACGGTGTATAGGGGCTCCAGGGCTGGAATTAAACTGCGAAGCTCCTTCCTGATAGATGTCAAACAAAAAGTGGAGAATATAGAATCTATTTTTTCCAGTATCCACAAAAGTTGAAATGATGGATGGCATCTCACCTGATTTCACAGCCTGCAAACATCCCTGTGTCTACAATGTAAGGGCAGACTAAAGTGGTTTTGATGCCGTCCATGTCCTCTGCGAGCAACTCGTGCGTCAGTGACTCATGGAATCCGACAGCGCCAAATTTACTGGCACAGTAATCCTGAAGGAAGAATGTAAATGCCAGCATTTAAGTCTGTTCAGTTTGTGGTTGAGGAAGTCATTAATCATATATGTCTTACCTCTACACATGCAGTGCTGAATAGTCCAAGAGCGCTAGCAATGGTTACAATGTGACCATGGTTCTTTGCTTTCATCTGAGGCAGGAAGGCCTTTGTCATCTGTTGAGTTACAAAAAAGTTAGAAATATAGATGGTCTGATAAACTGATCAGTGACAAACTGAGGCAAGCCCATCCACCTTTTGAATGACGCAAAATATCAATGATGCCAAATAACGCAGGGAAACTTCAACAATCAGGCACAACGTTAATGTTACTTAACCTTTATGGTATCTGAAGCATTTTATGAGAGTCAGGTGAGGAAATACCCAAATGTTTACCTGGTGCTCTCGAAGCTAAGTATGTTGAAATATTCCACCAGTATTTGAACAAACAAGCTTCTTCATCTGACCAGAAGTATATTTGGCCAAAGGTTCACTTTAGGGTCAATATGTTTGCTCTAACATGTATTACAGTATCAACTGAAATGGCAATAGTGTATACTGTAGATTTTGACACAGGGCCTCTACACCTTTAAGCTTCAAGACCAAATGCAGCTGGCTCCCTTTTAGGGTCCCTGTCATGTCAATGAGTTTACACTTAAGTGGTTTTGAAAGGTGCACATTGTCAATTGTAAAAATCCTGTTTTTATTACCAGATTATTATTTTTTCACGACAAATCTATTCACAACATCTTGAACCTGTGGCCTCAAAGGCAAGGCTGGATTACCAAGTGGGCAACTGTTGAAGGGCCTCAGACCCAGAGGGGCCCTACAAAGCCCCAACGTTACTGTTGGCAGCTGGTCTGTGGTAATTTCATTAATCATGACTTTGTTAGGGAATATGAAAATATGCACCACTTAAGCACAATATTAACTGACATGATAAGGGCCTGTTTAGGCCATGTCTTTAAAAAGGGGCCTTGTGTCAAAATCTAGTTTTAAGGCCTTTATTAATTAACTTGACACTGGTCATATGGTGCATGTTCCTGTCTTTTAAAGCTGGGACAATGTAGAATTCCAGTGAAGAATGAATGCACAGAGTGGAAGCGACTAGAGTTTATGAGGAGCCCAGCATCTCAGTGGTGCCCATTTGCCCACACACAGTAGGCCATTTTGCAGCTGCCAACTGTTCCCAACAGAGTGGCGTTCTCCTTTGCCAAATCAGGTGCATTAGAGGTGCTTTCACAAAAATGAGCACCCGCCCACTGTAAGTTGCTGATATCCTTGCTATTTGGTGCTAATGAGTTTACCCGTTTATTATGAGCATGAGACTGAGGCTTTACGGTGATCAAGGGTAGAATCACATGCTGTCTTAACTGGGGGGTTCGCTGTGGGCTCTTTCTATTCTGGGGATTGAGTGTTTAAGGTTACTGCCGCGTAACCTCATGTTAAGGTCACAACTAGGACATAATGGGAGCTCCGCGGCGGCACAGGCTGCTCTGATCCCTTCACACATCAGTGCACAAATACAGATCAGCGGGGAGGACTATATTGAATAGAAGTTACGTAATTAATGTCAGGCTGGTAGAGGATGTTGCTCTGTGTCTAGCAAAGGTGGAGTTTTACGGCTTCAAATGTGCGTAAAAGGTGCGTGCGTTAAAGTCTCACCCAAAACAGCGCGTGGCAGTTCACCAGCAGAGTCCTCTCCAAAAGCTCGTCAGGACAGTCCAGCAGCCTCCGTCCGGCCACCACGCCAGCATTGTTGACCAGAAAGGAGACTTCCCCGACTTCAGCTCTCACCCTGTCCGCCGTCTCATAGATGTTCTGACGCTTGGACAGGTCCACCGTGTATGTGTGCACCTGAACTCCCAGCTCCCGCGCCAGCTTGGCGGTCTGCTCGTTGGCAGCTGTGTTGCAATCCCACAGCACTAGGTGCGCTCCTTCTTTGGCAAACTCCTGGGCAAACAGCCGGCCCAGCGCGCCCCCGGCCCCTGTTATCAGACAGAGCTCCCCCTCAATGCACTTGAGCCTTGGCCTGAGGAAAGTCTGGATGACTGCATGCAGGATGGAGTAGCTCAGGTTGATAAGCATCAGCAGCAGGTCCACTACAACAATCATGATGCTCCAGTCCAGTCCTGTAAATGAGCCACACAAGCAGACCGCCTAGACTTGTTTCTCAGTGTGACGCGGGATTGAATGGCTATTTTTATATAATGTGTGTGTGTGTGTGTGTGCCGGATTAGGACGCGGTGGCCACCAATAGAAGGTCTTTTTGACTGATGACTGAGGAGTTGACTGACTAACCCGTGCACATTCATATCACGTTCATAAACAGTGGCTGATTATAAGGCAGGGATTAAGATAACAGAACCAAAGCCAGCATGTACACATACCAGCATATATTATAATGTTAAGCCTCTGCATCATGTGTGGCTACCTGAGCAGGCCACATTATAACGTAACATGTTTTTTATTTAAACAATAGCTTGTTATTTATTGGTAAGCCAGTTCAGTTCAGAAAAAACGTTTGGCACAAACTCCTTCAACAAAAGGACAAGTGACCATAAAGACATTTCACTTTCATGTTAATTTGAGGCCTTTTCTGCTGGAAGGTGAGGTTCACTTTTTTTTTAAAGACAGTCTTACAAAGTTAAAATACTGCAACTTAGGAAAATACACACTTGAGTTGTCTACCCTGATCCTTTGAATGTAGTTCGCAGAGGACCAGGACTGTGAATTTAGTCTTCCATCACTTCATCAATCGCTTTAGGAAAGGAGCTCTTCACAACACGAGTATGGAGAGGAGGAATGATTACAGTGATCAGTAACTTTCACCTGCACACATGAACATGCTAGTGGTTTTAAGACAATTGTTTTGTTTTTTTAAATGAATTGAAATAATGAACTATGGCCTTGGGCAGTGAAGTCCAAAGTATGCATAGTACCTTAAATTTTGTGTGTGTCAGAATTTTGCTGTGACTCTGCTGAGACAGTACACAGTGGACACTGACTCAGACAAAACCAGCCTTGAATTATAAGTGGTATTTAGTGTTCGGCGTTTAAAGGCCAAATCATAGTGAAGAAAGAC
The DNA here is from genome assembly GCF_031162955.1 of Sander vitreus. Lineage (NCBI taxonomy): Eukaryota > Metazoa > Chordata > Actinopteri > Perciformes > Percidae > Sander > Sander vitreus. Next base: position 14,130,665 of record NC_135858.1, on the reverse strand, counting down.
ACCTGGACAAAAAGGACACAGTTCAAAGGTATTTCCTGTGTTAAGTGTCACTTAAAGAAGAAAGTAACTGAATATAGCTACTGTTGTCACAGTCATAGCTTTTTCTGTCTACACTCTAAAATGTCGTCATATTCAAATATGGGCTTTCCTTCTTTTCTACCTGTAACCATTAGATCCAAAAGAAATATCAATGTCTTATATTGATTTGGATAAGGCATTTACAGCTTTTGGTCAGTCAGCTGAGAAGAGGGTTAATTCTCTTTCAGTTTCTTTAGTTAGAGTTGCCTGGTAAAGATCACCAACAACAATGTTGTCTTATGTAAAAAGTAACTCATTACTTTTACTCGGAGCTGTGTTTGACTTTTATATAAAGTCTTTACCCACAATTGACAACCGTAAACTTATTTTACACAAGTATATTTTTAGTATTTTATTCATGGCTGGTCCCCTCTTATGTAGCCAGTCCTTTCATCTGTTATACAAAGTTATTCCTGATTCATGATGTGAGGCGGATTATCCAACTATGTTAAGGTGATGAACTGCTTAGCACATGTGCACAAACCCCTAATGTTTAGTATGTTTCATAAGTACGCTCTCTCTATAACATTATACATCTAATTTATTGTATTGAAACATGTTACTGTACTTGTGACCCAGACTTTAGTGGTTTTGTTGAAGTTTTTTCTGCAGAGTGATTGTTGCTCGTGGAAGTTAAGATAAGTTAAGTTTTTGTCTTGTGAAAAGCCTTAGGTTGTGACTGGCATTGACTGTGATGTAATCCATTTCAAAACTTTGGTCATGACATAGCGTAATGTAACATAACAAATGGGAATCTGTAGCCAGCTTTGGAAGAGAATTTCACTGATAATGACTGTCAGCCAGTTACAACCTTTTACATGCCAAGGACCCAAAATACATAACTAATTAATCATTTAAGTCATTTATCAAGCAAATGCCAAATATTTGCTGGCTCTCTGTTTTATATAACTGGAAACTGAATATGTTTGGGTTTCTGACTGTTGGTCGGTCAAAACAAGACATTTTAAAATGTCACTTTCATCTGAGGGAAACTGTGATGGACAATTGATAATGAAAAATTTTTTTTAGTCGCAGCCCTTAAAATGAAATAATCATATGCCATTGGGTGTATTGAGTATTTTAATATATACAGTATATTTTTCATTGAATACAGAAGATAACACTGGAGGGTGCTGTTGTATAAGATATACAGTTTCCTTCCACAAACCACAAGCTCAGTCCTTGCCCAATCTCAGTGTTTGCTCTCCGTGCATTACATTCCTCTTGTGTGAATTCACTGTTTTTTTTATGAAAACACAATTCAGTTAATAAAGTGCAGCACCAACACTGGATTATTGTCTTTTATTAAGCATTCGTCAGTTGAAGGAGAAAATTGCTTCCAAATTGCTGATCATAGACATTTTCATATAGCTTATAAGATGATATTTACAAGTTATGTGGGTCAAAGTTTAATTGAGCTACATGCGTTGAACAACAGGAAACCACAAAGATAATATTCTATAAAGTCAACTGGTACAAAGTATGAAACCTTACAAAACAAACATTTCCCCACACACAGTAAGGGCAGCATACAGACCTGTGTGAGTTGAACAGAGGTGATTCATTCCCTAAATAAGGGGGAAGATTCTGAAAATTAAATGATGTGTCTGCATTTGGCTTGAACCTCTAGTGTGGCATATTGTGCTTAAAGACAATTATGATACTTATTGACATTATACTATGTGCTTTGGAAATTGTATTTGACCATTTGTATGTTGACATTTTTATTTGCATGGTTACGAGAAAGCAGAAGAGGATTTAATACAGAAAAATCAATAAAGTGCAGTTCAGAAAACAGGATAATAATAAAGACAAGGCAATAAGGACATTGTTAACATTAATTCAACAGAGGAAGGAGTTGTAACCATTTAAATAGATTATGGCTTGTTTGTAAGTCCATGATGACGAGAGGCTCAATTCCAAAGATCAGTGAGCATTTACTGCATGTCCTCTGTTACAAAGTTTGTTCCTCTATGACATCGTCAGACAAAAGACGTTGCTGTAACTGAGCCTTGCCTTCTGGCCCAGACCCTCCCTTTGCATGTCCAGGATGATAATAATAGAATCACAGAAATGAACACATCCTCAATTCTGCACAAAAGACTCAAGCACAGGGCTGGTGCTTGTAATGGAAAAACACACATGACTGCATGAGTGTGCATAATCTGGCTGCATAACTTTCTGAATGAGAGGATGATGGCGATTGTCCTGTCTTTTAAAGACAGGACAATAAAAGAGTTGAGAGAGCTCGCAGATCATGTCTTGAATGATGATGTGAAGTTGGGCATGAGGTGAAGGAGCAGAGTGCTACAGCCATCATTAGTGATGTCAGTTGTAATCAGGCTGCACAGCTCTCTCTGTCACACACCTCTTGTTCCTATTCCATTCACATTTCACACTCACTCCCACCATGGGGGTCTGTAGCTGAAGTAAGCATACACCATAGCAACAGCACCTTACATAGCTGTGGACATGCTCTACCTATTCTTTTGTAATTTGCTGAGATGTGTCAGTGTTTCTATGAAAAAGTGCAGTAAAGGGATGGTGTGGCAATCTGATTTAAAGGTCCACAATCCAGCTTTCTGTTTACATAATTTTATCGATAATTGAGGCTTCACCAGACTGAAGCCACAGGTGAGCAGGGAAGACGAGATGAATGATTGAGTGAATGCATGAACAGAATGTAAACTGTGTATATTTGCAAGTTGTCTCTACAAATTAGTCTACATGCTTGTATCAAATGCGAGCCATTGAGTCATCTCAACCATCACCATGGAAACAGTGGTCATTCACTTCACTGAGTTAGTCTGCACATGTTTGTTTTTGTGGATTGGGCCTTAATCATGTAAATGTTTGGTGCATTTAAGTGTACAAGAAAGACAGTAGAGAGAGGGGGTGGGTATCTAATACAGCAGTCTGACAGCTTGATGACCCAGTTCTCTGTGTGTTTATTTGCTGAACTGTTTGTTTAATTGTCATTCAGGCTTCAGTAGACAGCGACAGATTCAGTGTGCGGGGCAGGTGTCTGTTAAAAGCAAAGGTACGGAAATATCTCACTCATATAATGTCTAATGATTGCAAACAACCACACAGCGTAAATACTTCTATTTCTAGACTCACTATAAACTAAAAACATGCTAACGTGTAATGTAACAAAGAGCATGAGAGCACCAGATGATCAACACCCAGATTTGTCATATGTTTGGAGTCAGATGCAGGATATTTGGTTGAACTGCTGCGAGGTGGCTTTGTGTTTGTTAGAGATGTCACATGAACTCATGTGAGTGTAATGTTTTGGATCTCTGGAAGCGAACTACTTGCCAAGATCCACAGTGTGTAAATAATCCAATTTTAGCTTTTGAAATGGGTGTGAAATAAAGTGCCATGTTCCCTCTTCATTTTCCGTCTATTCTTTTCATTCCCTGTCAACAGCTTTCTTCTTCAAAGGGCAGTCCTCTCGTCTACTTACATGTTTGTACCGCATGAGCAAGTATGGCTCCCTGAAGTATGTCAGATTTAGAAAAGGAATGCTTAAATTTCTTACATTTTTGAGATAAAACAGTAAAACTTACCATCATCTGTACAAGTTATCAGAAGGAACAATTCTTTGGTTCTTCACATTGTAAATAAGGACAGAGGGACAGACATTTACGGGGAGACAGTAGCAAACAATACAAATTCATCTACTACAGTATATTGTCTAACAAATGCAACTCCATCAAAATTATGCAGTACATATATCGAAATGCAAAACTACGAAATTAGCACAATATATGTCTAAGAGTCAATTCTTTTAGAAAATAGCTTTAAAATATAAATTATTTTCATTCTGTACCTTGTACATTTAATGTTTTTTTTTGTATGTGTAATATTCTACTTTTGTAGTTATACATGTACAGTAGTCACATTCCAAAAGTGGAGGTTCAACGTAAAAAATCTCAGTGATTTTCAGTGCTGTCTTTCCAGCTAGTGATGCTCATCAAACCTGTCATTTTATATGAAGTTATCAGCTACAATAGGTATGATGACTCCTCCTTTGAGAACATTTTGAAATAACACATAAAGACATTTAGATTTTCTGCAGGTTAAAACTCTGATAACACCACTACAAACAAGAATAAAGAGTTTTTTTCTGTTTATAATGAAAATAATATCATGTTAAAGTGCTCTCTCTTGCCAGCAGTCGGGCACCATTGGAGCAAGAACGGAATCGATGGATGCAGCCTCACAGTGTCTCTTTGTGTTGTCTAAATGTTTTCTGTGCAGTAAAAAAACATGGACGAGCATGACACTAAACTCAGACGGAAATACTTGATGCTCCTCAACTTCACACTTAAGAGATCAAGAACGCTACATAACAATGAATATACAGTACTGTTTATTTGTGTGTACTGTCTGTCCGTTTACGTCTCTCTTTCTCACTCATACAAATATTAAACATGGGTGACAACATAAACTAAGGCCAGTTTTGAGGAAGGAAGTTAAAGGAAGCAAACTATACATTTTCACAACACACTGTTGCCTTTGTAATGCCATATTTATACACTGTGTTACCAATAACTTGAAGACAAATGTAAGTTCTCGTTTCACACAACAACGTAGTTATTTGAAATACCTCAGCTGAATGAGTTTCCCATTTTGCAGTGCCATGTTTCAATGCCCTCTGTGGGTTGCTACTGATTGGACAGTGTATGCTATAGTGCTTTAAAGTAGTACCCAGGGGATGTCAGAAAAATAGGTTTTTGCTTATAAAAATTATATCCTGTTATTATATGATGCTATGGGCTAAAACACATGTATAAATAGTAAAAACTATCAGACGGACACTTTTAAAACCTTGGTAGGCAAAGGTTTGAGAGCAAAACACAAACATATTTCCCATTGTTTGCATCTATTTTCATGGGAGAAGCATTTTGTGTTGTAATTCTTCAAATGTTCCTGCAACATATATTTTCATGGGAGAAGCATTTTGTGTTGTAATTCTTCAAATGTTCCTGCAAATGTTTTCATTATCTTTCATATTTTTGGGAAGTTCAGGTTTGCTGAGTTCACTGTGCTTCTTACATTTTCCTTTCTGCTTCCTCCTCTCCTGTATGTTTCCTCCGTGGTCACTCCTACTTTAAGCATTAGAGTGACTCTTCTCTCCCTGAAATGGCTGTAGTTCCTGAGCCACATGGTTCTCTTGCCCTTCTAACGGCAGTGTGCTGTTTCCCAACTTCCTCTGTAGGCCCTCCATGTGGTTGGCTCCTTGCTGGAAGCTGGAGTGATGGCCAAACGTGTGCCTGGTTCTTTCCAGAAGTCTTTGGGATGGTTTGGTGCCTGAACCATCATACAGGTGCTCCTCCTCATCTGTGTCAGCATCAATGAATGTATTGATGGATGCATCGTGGAATGTGAAGAGGCTGCTAGGCATTACATTCTCCGGGCTCTTGCTGGGTGTCCTGCTGCTTGCAGTTGTGTAGATGGACACCTCGGGGCTCTGGACTGATGAGCTGTCTGAGGGAGCCCCTGTCCCTGAATCCTCCCCAGTTCTGAAGTTGACCTTGAGTGAGTGGCTTTTGTGCGGTTTGTTGAAGGGCAGACTCCTGGGGCTGTCAGAATGCAGGCCAGGCTTGGTGCCTTGTCCTATCAGGGGTGTAGTGGTGCCATGGGATCCTTCATGCTCATTCTCCAGGGTGGGCTCCAGGCTGGGGTTGGTACTGACCCTCCCTAGCATGCTGCTGACGGGGCTGTGGGGAAAGCGAGAGCTCTCAGGTAAGTCAGTGGCGCAGCTGATGAAGCTGTCAATGCTGGACATGCTCCTTATGTCTACAACTGCCTCTGCTTTGCTTGAGATGGCTTCAGTGGGAATACTTCTCATCTCTAATTCAGATCCCTGCCCAACTGCTTTGGATGGCAGCCCTTTTTCCTTGCTGTTGATGTCGAGTTGTGACTGGGCCTTGGCCATCTTGTTGTACATCTCCTCCAGTTTCTGTGCACTGAGATGCTGAGGGCTGCTTGAGGGCTTGGCCTGCTCTTGGTAGTTGGATTCAAGGTTTTTGGTGGGGCTGCTGGGGCTCATATGTGACTTGAGTTTGAGTGTCCCTTTTTGCAGACTAGGAGACACATGATTATCATGCACCTTCTCCTTCTTTTGCTCAGTATTTTCCACCATTATATCCATGAGCTCTATACTGCGGCCAAATGCATCTTTCATGTTCATAGAAACAATGCTACCATTTCTCTTAGCCCTCTCCAGAGCCTCCCTTCTTTTAATGGCTTTCTCCTGCCTCTTTTGCTCTTTGTAGAACTCAGAGAAGTTATTCACGATGATGGGGATAGGCAGGGCTATCACCAGTACTCCGGCGATGCAGCACAAACCTCCAACTATCTTTCCCAGTAGAGTTTTTGGGTAAATATCTCCATAGCCTACTGTGGTCATAGTAATGGTAGCCCACCAGAAGGAAGCTGGGATGCTTTTGAACTTAGTGTCCTCTTCATCCTTTTCGGCAAAGAACACCAGACTGGAGAATATCATGATGCCCATGGCCAAGAAAAGGATAAGCAGACCCAGCTCATTGTAGCTCCTCCTAAGAGTGAAACCTAGAGACTGAAGACCTGTGGAGTGACGAGCCAGCTTCAAAATACGCAAGATCCGCATGATTCGGAAAATCTGAACCACGCGGCGCACGTTTTGAAATTGCAGCACACTCTTGTTGGATTCTGTCAGGAAGATGGTGACGTAGTAGGGCAGGATGGCCAGCAGGTCGATTATATTCAGAGGACCCTTAAAGAACTTCCACTTGTTGGGGGAAGAGAGGAAGCGAAGTAGGTACTCCATGGTAAACCAGGCAATACACACAGCTTCCACATGGGCCAGCTGCGGGTTGTCTGTGGAATGACCAAACTCATCTGTGTCCTGCAGCTCTGGAAGGGTGTTCAGAGACAAGGCAATGGTAGACAACACAATGAAGAGGATGGAGATAATTGCCAGGATCTGGAAAACAAAACACAGAAGATAACAATATATCTCAATATCTCAATAAATATTGGTATAATTATCATGAAATTGTATGCAGATATTCTAGGTCCTCAGAGGATGAATCATACAGAATTTGGCAATACCCTGACTTTTCTTCTAGTGCCACTACAAAGTTGACATTATGGCTTTAAGTGAAATGTATAGGCAACTTTTGGATGGTTTGCTATGAAATTTGGTGCAGACATTCATGTTCCCCTTAGAAGGTATTATAATAACTAATAATGACAATGACATAATTACTTTTTATCTAGCGCCACCATCAGGTGAACATTTTTATTTGTGCAATGCACAAAACAAAAACTGACCAAATATCTGCAAAACTAATGACATTCCCATCAGCCTCAGCCGTACTTTGTATTTAGTACTAACTATGAAATGTTAGCATGCTAACAGGCTAAACAAAGATGTGGAACATGGTTATTATAACCTGCTAAACATCAGCATGGTAGCATCACTGTAAGCATGTTAGCATGCTGATGTTAGCATTTAGCTAAAAGCACCGCTGTGCCTATGTACAGGCTCACAGAGTTACTAGCATGGCTTTAGACTCATGGTCTTGTTTAGCAATCTGTAGTTCATAGAGTTCTTTTGAGGGTCAATTTGAAAAACAGCTCATTTTATAAAATTGGAGGGTGTGTTGGTCAGGTAACAAATCGAATGCAAAGTACTTATTAGCGTATGCACGCTAACAAAAGTATGGATGGCTTTAGACTAATTGTCTGTTCTATCCAGTCTTTTAATCTTAGTGAGGCAAGCAGCAAACGCTTGATCATCAGTACAGCGCTGCACTGATGATGATCGCCAGACTGAAACGATTGAAAGACTTAAAGATTAAAAGACTGCACAGAATATGCAATAAGTCTAAGGCCATCTGTTTTGTGTTTATGTGAGGGTCCTTCTCATTACCTTGAACCTGTAGTTGGCACCACACTTTAAGCTTTCATTTTGAAAATGATCACAATTATACTCAAAACAAAAAAGGATCCTGGTGATATACTACAGCAGGTATCACTCATTTAGCCTCTTTTGAATTTGCAATGTTAAAAGGTATATTAAAGGACGAATGTGACGGAGACCACTGGAGCTAAAGTTAGCAGTTGCCCCTGAACTACATTCTGAAAGTAAAAACACTCCATCAAAGTGAAATTGTGCTTTAACGAGTCAGAGGAAAGTCAGTCTCGTGAGAAACTCCATTTTAACGTGTCAAACCAGTGCGGTTCCATTTGTGATACTAAATTGCATTTTAGAACTGGCTAAAATATCTTAACTAGTGATGGCATTTTCTGATGATATTAGTTAATGGCCCATTTAACTTTCTGGCTACTTTCTCCAAAGTATTCAGGAAATGCCATGTCAGCATTTCAAAAGAAATGAGGTCAGAGCTAATGCGATCTCTGGGACAGTTTGTTTGTCTTGCTCTTCAAGATCTTGAAATTTTTATACAGACATAGACAGTAACGCAGGGCGACAAGAGAGAGAGAGAGAGTTTGAGATTGTATTGATACATTTTTCAGGGCAGCAGGTCATGTAGGCCAAATATTCCATCCTACAAATTTGGACAGACGGCGATCCGTGATACTGCATTGTGACAATATGCAGGATGATTCCCACATTACTCACAGACATTGATTGCACCCTCACTGCCCAGAAGCTATCAATCCCCACCCAAGTCTCAGTCATGGTTACACCAATACATGTAGATAAACCTGAACAATAAATCAACCCCACAACACTAAAACCCAGGTAACATAAATGCACACACAAAACATCATTGAGACAGGAACCGTTCAGAACACAGTCCCATGAGCCTTTGCAGTTCTTCAGCACAGAACACAATGGCATCCTGTCGGCCGTTACAGTATTGTGCACACAATTATGCTAAAGTAAAAGAATACAAACCCGTGTCTATTCTTACCTACTGCTTTTGTCGCTACGACCACCTTCTCCACCTTTAGCGTTTATTTACGTCTTTTGAATACGCCTCTAAAGCACTGTGGCCCATGGATGTATTAAGACAGAGACGGTTTAGAACCGAAACGCCCCAACTCGGAGTAGTTTCCTGTATCTGTGCCACTGCCACGCTTCTTAAGGAGACTAGCGGCAGGTCAGAGTGTATTGATTCCAATGGGAATAGTGAACGTGAACACAGATTATGAGCGATTATTTCGCCCCATAGTCACCAAAGTAGATATTGGACCCAATTCTCATTAAGCCACATATCTGACACTAAAATGGCATTTTTCAGACAGACACATCAGGAGAAAATTAACTTTGTTTGAGACCTGTTTCTATTTCAGGACCAAACTCTCGCAAGATCTGGCAACACAGAGAAGCTAACGTCAGCTGGCGTTCGTGAACGCCCTAACAAAATGAATCTCTGTGATAGTAAATATCTTGAAAAATTCCAATATGTCTTTTAGCTCTGTAAATATCTAACGTTAGCAAAAGAACATACTAATAAATTATTTAAATATAACTTTTCATTCATCCACACAATGTTCACTACATGTTCAAACAAGTGTGTACCGTTTCATACCATTGGCAATACTGGCGAAATGTGCTATCTTTAGTATAAAGGATCTTTGATTAAGAGAACGCTGTGGCCGCTCCATTGATGTATTAAGAGAACTGGATACAGCGTTCGGTGCAAAGTGATGTTCATTCAATGAGAGTTGCTCAAAAGCGCATAAAGCAGTCATGGAGCTCGAAAATATCCAGGTCTTCTGCAGTCATGGAGCTCAATCTTCCGCGTTGACTGGCCCATGACGTCATGATGGACATGCGCACTAGCAACAGTGTGGCCAGAGGGGTGCAGTTCCACCTTTGACCGCTAAGTTGCTTTAAAGGTCCCATGGCATGAAATATTCACTCTGAGGTTTTTTTTAACATTAATATGCGTTTCCCCAGTCTGCCTATGGTCCCCCAGTGGCTAGAAATGGCGATAGGTGTAAACCGAGCCCTGAGTATCCTGCTCTGCCTTTGAGAAAATTAAAGCTCAGATGGGCCGATCTGGAATCTCCTCCTTATGAGCTCATAAGGAGCAAGGTTACCTCCCCTTTCTCTGCTTTGCCCGCCCAGAGAATTTGGCCCACCCATGAGAGAGAGGCATCATGGCTTTCAAATGAGCAAAGTGGCAGTTGGTCAAGGCCACACCCCCACTCTCCACCTTGCCCCCACCTCTCTCCTCCTCAATAGCTACAGACACAGAAATGGCACATACTAAGGAAAGCTCATTGTGGGACTGGCTCTAGTGGCTCTAATTCTGCACCAAGGCTGAATTTCGGGAAAGAGACTTCAGATACAGTATTAGGCGACCACTAAGGTCTATATAAAAGCATCCAAAGAACACCATGTCATGGGACCTTTAAGACATGGTGCTGTTCCTGGGTGGCTTGTACCCATAGACAGTTAAAGAAATGGCCAATGTGACACCGTAGATTTCCACGGAGACCAGTGAAGTCTATTAGAAGCACTTTTCCGGTGATGGCTGAGCATTACTGCACAGCCTCCAACTGAGCTTGACGACGTAGATGTCACGTGAGCAACCTGTCTGAAAGTTGTAAGTCTTCTGGTAGCTGTGCCAAGAGAAATCTCAATCATTCCCAATCTTGCAGAGACAGAGAGCGTTGATAACATGATAACATTGTTGTGACTTTTGGGCAAATAGCACATTCACAAGGCCATATTTCTTTAGTTTCTTCCCAGCACATACTTGTTTTATAGTGAACTTCAGACATTCTTTGACTCCAAACCTCCACCTCAACCGCGGCCTATGACCTCTGCCACATTTGTTCTTCCCGTCTCACCATTTTTTCTATTTAGTCTGCTTCAATTCTTCAATGCCCAAGGCTACAAGAAAACCACAATGTATTACTTGTTATACAAAGCACACCATGGTCAGTGAGCCTGCCTGACAGACTACTGGAGACCTATGACGCATTGAGCCACCTACTAATGATATAATCTGCTAGTAGGCTACTGTACAATAGGGTAGAGGACTGCATTGGGATTGGGATGCCGCGGGCCCAACACAAATATCGCGGGAGCGGGCGGTCCAAAAATAGACGGCGGGTCCTGGGATTTAGGAGCGCTGCTCCTGATCAGTGCTGTAACCGACTGTTAGGTTCTCATAGCTTGTTTTCATAACAAAATCAGCAACGCACACGGTGCATCCTTAAACACCAGCCAAATGCTTTATTAATACTCCTCTACTCCCTCTCTCTCACACTCACTTCTTTCCCGTGGCACTGAGCCCAGCCCCTTTCTTCTATGGCAACCTGAGGGATCCAAACAACACGGACTGTAACATAAAATCGGTTAGAGAGTGCGTTAAAAGCAAGGGGGTAAGCGTCTCCTCACAACCTGAACCTCCTATGGCTCCATTTTGATGCTACCAAGCCATCACCTCCCGTTAGCATTCCATTGACTGCCATTCATTTTGGCACCACTTTGACAGCGAATAACTTTACATCTGAAGCGTTTAAAGACTCTATTTGTCCATTGTTTATTTCTAAAGAAACACGACAATGTATAAAAGGCTCCATTACCTTGTACCTCGACCAGTGAAGGATATTAGAAGCACTTTTCCGGTGAGCACTGAGAGTTACTGCGCAGCCTCCAACTGAGAGAGACGACGTAAATGTGACGTGAGCTACCTGTCTAAAAGTTGGAAGTCTTCTGGTAGCTATGCCAAGAGAAATCTCAATCATTCCGAATATTGCAGAGACGGAGAGCGTAGGTATATGTAAGGAGATAACATAGGCACAGGCTAATTATTGCTAACTAAAATGCTAGTTAACATTAGTAATTAAACTTAAACAGCTAATGTAAGTCGAAACTGCCTGCGAGCTTCTCCTGTACTATATGGTAATTCCTCTACTATGCGACAGTAATGCCGTGTTCTATTTACCTTGGAACTCGGAAGCCGGAGCTGAATGACGTCATACACGAGTTGAATGCATTCCATTTAAAAGTCAAATTTTCATTGTTTTCATTAGCTCTAGCCCGGTTAGCTATTGTTAGCAATACCAGTTGATAACAACGCATTACGCCGTTTTTTGTGCATGCAAACAGTGTAACAACATGTCCACAGATAGAAGTTGAACATGCCTGTGTGAACAACTGATTTAGTGACACAAATAAGACAGAAGTGCTTATAACTTTATGTTACTGCAGCTTTCACAACTGTTGATACAGGGAGCAGCCGTGTTGGATTTTGAACTCGGGCTACTGCAAGGTTGTCCGAGTTCCGAGCTCGGAAATCTGAGGTCAGGGGGCGTGTTTCCGACTTTGACCTCGGAAAATCTGAGTTCCGAGGTAAATAGAACGCGGCATAAGTCCCGTGGTTATGACACAATAGTTAGCCTATTTTTACAAAAATGTCTACTAAGGAGCCATAACGTGAGATACAAGGTAATGGAGCCTTTTATACATTGTCGTGTTTCTTTAGAAATAAACAATGGACAAATAAAGTCTTTAAATGCTTCAGATGTAAAGTTATCTGCTGTCAAAGTGACGTCAAAAAGAATGGCAGTCGATGAGTGCTTGTTAGCATCAAAATGGCGCCATAGGAGCTGCGTTATGAGGAGAAGCTTACCCCTTTGATCGCTCCCCCTCCCCAATCTGTCAGAGTTGAGTTGGTCCACAAGTACGCGCAAATGTATCATTTGTGGGGGGGGGGGGGGTTAACAATAATCAAAAGTGGCCAGTTTAACCCCCCAACATTTTTATCATAATGATGAATGTAAAATATTAACTATTATAAAACATTATAAGTGATTGGCTTTTTTGATTCAATGTAATTGGCAAGCAAAGAAAAACATTTTCCACACAAACCCCCCCACCTCTGGGTGAGACTTGGTTGCACCCAACCCTCCTCCGTGTTTTGTCTATGGTTTTTCAAGCACACCCGCCATGCGGTGTGCTTGAAAAACTGTGAGTTTATTCAGTATGTAGAGAAGTGTAAAAGACCGGTCCACAGTCTGCGCTTCTTTTCCTAGAACTTGTATTTCTTTCAGAGGACTTTGTGCAATAAATCCATATTCTTAGATCTAATATTGATAGTCTTTTGTCCATCTCTTACTCATTTTCGGTCCTTTTATTGTCGTTAGCTGTGAAGCTAAAGCAGTTTTAGCTTACCATGATGCTTTTGAAAGTTTTTGACCAATCAGATGAGTTGCTTTCGGGTCCCGTGAAATAAAGTCGGAAAAATACATATTTGACCGACCCACAATGCATTATATAGTATTGATTTTGGCTTTTTGAATTGATAGACATTTTGAATTGAGACATTTGAATATAGTGCTCACTGCTCATATGCCTACATGGGGGGGGGGGGCCTCTGAGGTACATTGTCTTGACACCACATTGTCTTAATAATGTAATAATGCCCTGCAGCCAACAACACGTTCTAAAATAAGTTAAATAAATAAATGAATACAATATCACTTTGCCCTTATATTGCACTATAATAACTTATTATTGCACTTGAATGTAATATGCACTAGAATGTAATTTTGCTAGGCTACTTATTACTGACAGATATGCATATTGATTAATACTACACAGTAAAATAACTACTTTCCCTGCGGGAGGGGAGAAGACACAAAATCAATGGCCAATCCATTGACAATCAATCTAATGTTTGCCGTGTGGGCGGGACCCAATACACAAGCTGCGGACACACACACACACACACACACTGCCACATTTGTTCTTCCCGTCTCACCATTTTTTTCTATTTAGTCTGCTTCAATTCTTCAATGCCCAAGGCTACAAGAAAACCACAATGTATTACTTGTTATACAAAGCACACCATGGTCAGTGAGCCTGCCTGACAGACTACTGGAGACCTATGACGCATTGAGCCACCTACTAATGATATAATCTGCTAGTAGGCTACTGTAAAATAGGTAGAGGACTGCATTGGGATTGGGATCCCGCGGGCCCAACACAAATATCGCGGGAGCGGGCGGTCCAAAAATAGACGGCGGGTCCTGGGATTTAGGAGCGCTGCTCCTGATCAGTGCTGTAACCGACTGTTAGGTTCTCATAGCTTGTTTTCATAACAAAATCAGCAACGCACACGGTGCATCCAGTTAAACACCAGCCAAATGCTTTATTAATACTCCTCTACTCCCTCTCTCACACTCACTTCTTTCCCGTGGCACTGAGCCCCGCCCCTTTCTGCTATGGCAACCTGAGGGATCCAAACAACACGGACTGTAACATAAAATCGGTTAGAGAGTGCATTAAAAGCAAGGGGGTAGCGTCTCCTCACAACCTGAACCTCCTATGGCGCCATTTTGATGCTACCAAGCCATCACCTCCCGTTAGCATTCCATTGACTGCCATTCATTTTGGCACCACTTTGACAGCGAATAACTTTACATCTGAAGCGTTTAAAGACTCTATTTGTCCATTGTTTATTTCTAAAGAAACACGACAATGTATAAAAGGCTCCATTACCTTGTACCTCGACCAGTGAAGGATATTAGAAGCACTTTTTCCGGTGAGCGCTGAGAGTTACTGCGCAGCCTCCAACTGAGAGAGACGACGTAAATGTGACGTGAGCAACCTGTCTAAAAGTTGGAAGTCTTCTGGTAGCTGTGCCAAGAGAAATCTCAATCATTCCGAATATTGCAGAGACGGAGAGCGTAGGTATATGTAATGAGATAACATAGGCACAGGCTAATTATTGCTAACTAAAATGCTAGTTAACATTAGTAATTAAACTTAAACAGCTAATGTAAGTCGAAACTGCCTGCGAGCTTCTCCTGTACTATATGGTAATTCCTCTACTATGCGACAGTAATGCCGCGTTCTATTTACCTTGGAACTCGGAAGCCGGAGCTGGGAATGACATCATACACGAGTTGAATGCATTCCATTTAAAAGTCAAATTTTCATTGTTTTCATTAGCTCTAGCCCGGTTAGCTATTGTTAGCAATACCAGTTGATAACAACGCATTACGCCGTTTTTTGTGCATGCAAACAGTGTAACAACATGTCCACAGATAGAAGTTGAACATGCCTGTGTGAACAACTGATTTAGTGACACAAATAAGACAGAAGTGCTTATAACTTTATGTTACTGCAGCTTTCACAACTGTTGATACAGGGAGCAGCCGTGTTGGATTTTGAACTCGGGCTACTGCAAGGTTGTCCGAGTTCCGAGCTCGGAAATCTGAGGTCAGGGGGCGTGTTTCCGACTTTGACCTCGGAAAATCTGAGTTCCGAGGTAAATAGAACGCGGCATAAGTCCCGTGGTTATGACACAATAGTTAGCCTATTTTTACAAAAATGTCTACTACGGAGCCATAACGTGAGATACAAGGTAATGGAGCCTTTTATACATTGTCGTGTTTCTTTAGAAATAAACAATGGACAAATAAAGTCTTTAAATGCTTCAGATGTAAAGTTATCTGCTGTCAAAGTGACGTCAAAAAGAATGGCAGTCGATGAGTGCTTGTTAGCATCAAAATGGCGCCATAGGAGCTGCGTTATGAGGAGAAGCTTACCCCTTTGATCGCTCCCCCTCCCCAATCTGTCAGAGTTGAGTTGGTCCACAAGTACGCGCAAATGTATCATTTGTGGGGGGTTAACAATAATCAAAAGTGGCCAGTTTAACCCCCCAACATTTTTATCATAATGATGAATGTAAAATATTAACTATTATAAAACATTATAAGTGATTGGCTTTTTTGATTCAATGTAATTGGCAAGCAAAGAAAAACATTTTCCACACAAACCCCCCCACCTCTGGGTGAGACTTGGTTGCACCCAACCCTCCTCCAGAGTTTTGTCTATGGAGTCTCAAGCACACCCGCCATGCGGTGTGCTTGAAAAACTGTGAGTTTATTCAGTATGTAGAGAAGTGTAAAAGACCGGTCCACAGTCTGCGCTTCTTTTCCTAGAACTTGTATTTCTTTCAGAGGACTTTGTGCAATAAATCCATATTCTTAGATCTAATATTGATAGTCTTTTTGTCCATCTCTTACTCATTTTCTGTCCTTTTATTGTCGTTAGCTGTGAAGCTAAAGCAGTTTTAGCTACCATGATGCTTTTGAAAGTTTTTGACCAATCAGATGAGTTGCTTTCGGGTCCAGTGAAATAAAGTCGGAAAAAATACATATTTGACCGACCCACAATGCATTATATAGTATTGATTTTGGCTTTTTGAATTGATAGACATTTTGAATTGAGACATTTGAATATAGTGCTCACTGCTCATATGCCTACATGGGGCGGGGGGCCCTCTGAGGTATAGTGCCCAGGGGCACCACATTGTCTTAATAATGTAATAATGCCCTGCAGCCAACAACACGTTCTAAAATAAGTTAAATAAATAAATGAATACAATATCACTTTGCCCTTATATTGCACTATAATAACTTATTATTGCACTTGAATGTAATATGCACTAGAATGTAATTTTGCTAGGCTACTTATTACTGACAGATATGCATATTGATTAATACTACACAGTAAAATAACTACTTTCCCTGCGGGAGGGGAGAAGACACAAAATCAATGGCCAATCCATTGACAATCAATCTAATGTTTGCCGTGTGGGCGGGACCCAATACACAAGCTGCGGGAACACACACACACACACACACACACACACACACACACACACACACACACACACACACACACACACAGGCGATAATGGTCAGAAATCCACCGGGAGCGGGCAGGAGCGGGATTTAAAAAACAGTCCCGCGCAGGGCATAGGGTCATAGTGCTGGGGATTAAGAAGACTGCACAGTTGTGGGTGTGTAGGCGTGTCACACCTATAATTCCTGTCCAATAGTTGATGTAAAATCCACCACAAGGTCACTGTGGAGGCTGTGTCCCAGGGCAGTGGCGAGCAGGATTATTCCCTGGCACCAATCAGTGGCCATAAACTTTAATTAATCTTGACAGGTAACTGCTTGTACACCTACCTTGGCCTTTTAGGAGAGAGGGACTAAAAGCAGAGAAGTGTAGGTGATAGAGGACATGAGAAAAAGTAAAGGCTTTTTTAACTTCAGCAGCCAAGCAGTTCAGCTGTGAGAGCAAATTAAAGGGCAGACAATTCCCTAAAATAGCCTGCCTCCTGGTCTGGATCCCTCGAGACCAAAGTGATGGATGAAAACTCTTGAATACGACCCAAATATAGGGTCTTGTTACCATTATCATTACTGTAATAGTAATAGTCATATTATCAGACACTGCAAAGTGTGTAGAGGTTGAAAAAAAAGAAATATATGTGCATTCATTTAGCAGCAACATTTTAAAAGACAGAGAGGCATTGGCTACCGAACCACTGATCTAAAATGGACAGTTCAATGGAAACGGCACTCATCCGATCAACACTAATCTTTTTTTTTTATGTAATGTGAAAGAAAGTGATCACAGAACAAGGCAAACATAAAAGGCACAAAAAGGTTATATATTGTAAGACAGAGACATATATGACAAAAACAAACAGGCTCAAAATACACTACAAAACAAAAACACAGACATAAGGCAAAACAAACAAGGAATACAACATAAATTGATACTGGTGGGTATGTAACAAATGAAAGCAAAATGGAGTACCAGCACAACTGTGTATGCAGATAAATGCGTGTCCACCTCCCATCAAATTCTCTCCAAAATCATATTTTTGTCAAAAGTCTTAGGCCTAACCTGTTAAGCTCTCATGTGCATATAGCATTATAACTTAGCAAACTCATTAGCTTATTTTTTAAAATATTTACTGCATCAGCTCTGTTACGATCATGTCCTCACTCTCAAAATAACTGAAAATAAAATAACTCGAAATAACTCTAGTGAGTGATCAGGATACGCTGATATTATTATTATTATTAGTGTCCAGTGTTTGGCTTGACATAATTAAAGTTGTTGCCAGAATACTGTCAAAGCGTATCCTTTTGCCATAAAGGCAGTTTAGAGTCACAAAACTGAGCTGATACATTTGGGCAGATATGGTAAGGATTTCTAGTTATTGGTGGATCATGTAAAGATTTACATATTGAAATATTATGTGACAGAGAAGTCAGGAGAGACCAGGCAGAAGACATAAGACAGAGGGGAGACAGCAGCCAGACACAAAGAGAGTAGAGTCACGTATGACTGGTGTGTAAGGAATGAATGAAAACAATAATAAATGACATGATGAACAAAGTGACAAAGAAGTCTTTCTGTCTGGTATTTAGGGCTTTCCCTTGCGTCATGCTGTGTAAAATGTTGATTCACTTCTGGTTCCTCCTCATCGTAACTACGTACATTAACCCTTTTCACCACACAAGCTGAATCAATAGAGGGATTATATCACACAGTGACTCACTCACTTTATTTTCTGTGGGCATATTAGGTGCAAAGTGCCATCTCTAATCCTTTTATTGTAGGCCTACTACTAGTGATTTGCCAATAAATGTTTTGTGGCTGACAGCTGACCTTCCTCCTACATAGTCTGCTGTTGTTCCTTCCGTGGGATACAGTGTCAGTGTTTTTGTTTTTAGCAAAGACTTCAATAGGAAAGAAGGATGGAATTACGCTGCCAGTAAATAAAGTAGAGAAGCCCTTTGCAGCTGTAATCACTTCGTCCCCAGGGTTACGATCACGTTCTTGGAAAGTTCCACAAAGGGACCGTGGTGCAGTAAAACTACTCTCACCTGCTGCCCTCTTATATAAACTAATTACAATGAAACCCTTAACATACCGTTTCCCTCTTTTGTTTCCCCTTATGTAGTTTAATGTTGCTAAGTTTGATAAGCTATATCAGGCTTTAGCTACACAAACAATGCCTACTTGCTAGCAGGATAAATTCATTGCTTGCTAATGGGAGTTGTTGACAGTGAGAAAAACATAGAATATCACCAGACTTTCACCTTTAAAATCAGCCTGTGAAATCCACAGAAACAGTATCCATTATGTATTGGATTGTTTCAACTCTTTGCTGAAGAAACACAAACACACATGTTTTTTTTTATACTGCATGCACCAATCCATCAAATGGAAATAGTCTGCAATGGAAATATATGTCTTGTGAATCTTTTTATATACATTTCCCAAAAGTTCAGCCTGATATATGAAGTATCTTTGGAAAGTTTTGAATCTCCACCAGAATTTCAAATAAAGGTCTGTGGTTTTAAACAATGTTTGGAATTTATAATGACCTGCAGGGATTTTAAACCTCCTAAAAAGACAAGCAACAGTCTTGTCAACACTAGAAAGGTAGACGTTACAGGTCACAAATGATGGCATAAGAGACTGAAGAGATCTGAGTCAAGAGATTGGCAGGAATAACGACCTGCAGGCTTTTTAGGGAGCGAGCAGAGGGACATAAACTGAGAGATCATTGAGAGGTTCACTGATGCTTCTTTTCCTTAAATGGGCTGTACTCGATATTTAGAACACCAATATAGCAGCAAACAACTATTTGCTATGTAAAGATATAGTGGAGTAATGGCGTCCTGAGCAGAGAATGAGGTCACACTCCCGCTGTGTGTGTTGTAATCCGAGTTTCTCTGTTCTTTGTTTTGATAGCTGGTCACGCCACAGATGCATGTGAGTGCCTTGTGCGTCGGTATCTGACGCTGAGGGCCGTGACAAAACAAGTTGGATAACGGACTGTGAGTGCCTGCAGACGCAATCCAAACAACATTTTTTTCTGAATATCGAGTACATCCCCTATAAATACTGTTTATTGATTTAGTTTTAGTTTTGTAAAGCATTGTATTTTTTTGTATTTTTCTAACACATATTATTCACAGATGTCATGCCCTAAATAAAAAAGCTTGAATAAGGTTGGGACAGCAACAGTACTGTTACTCACACACTACAACTTCAGTATTAACAATACAATTATGCAAAACGAGTACTTTTACTTTTCCTACTATAAGTACATTTTGCTGATAATACTTTTAGTATAGTTTGACTGAAGGACTTTTACTTGCAGTGGAGTGTTTTTATATTGTTGTTTTGATACTTTTACTGAACTAAAATATCTGAATACTTCTCCCATTGCTTTTTTCTGCACTCAAGCTCATCACTGGGACTGGCAGGTGTCCACTGAAGCAAGCCAAGACATATTTAGAGTGACAGAATGAGAAAGTGAGATGAGAGATGCTCCCTTGTGGCTCATGTACAAACCAGTGCTGTTGCATGTCAGTCCTACCCCTGATTAAGATCAAATTGGTGTGAAAAGATGACAACCATACAACAATAAGGAGGAACAATAAACAATAACACATCACGTAATGATGAAAAGTATTTTAATTATTACTTTACTTCACAATGAACAGATTCTAGTTACATAAGTGCCCCAGTCTAGCTTTCCCATCTGTTCAAACCAGATAAAACATCTCCCAAATAGTCAAAACCCCCTGTGTCCCACAGATGTGCCCTCCACCTCATCTGCCTTGTTTCACATTGCCTGCCAACCTTGCCTGTCCCACCTTTAGGCCAATAGCAGGGAGCATGTGCCTATCCTGTGCCGTGTACTGAGGAGGAGAAAAGGAGATGGATTACTGAGCTTGCGGCTACACACAGGATGTGTCCTTTCGGAAGTGTGAAGGTGGTGCTAAAATGATGAGGCACACAGACGCAGAGCATTGTGTGTGCACTGATGAATGACTTCTTTGTCATTAGCAAAACAATATTTTGTTTGTTTTAATAGTTTGGGAATAAATGTAATTCAATAAAAGGTTTGTGAAATTAAAAATATAAATGTAGTGCATTGGTTTGTGCAAATTTTAGTCTTTGCAATGCAGTGTCTTTGCAGAGTTTTCTGCAAAGTCTTTGCAACTAGTTTCACCTGTTTTTTTTTTGTTTTTTTTACCAGTGGTGCTAAGTAAGTACATTTACTCAAGTACTGTATTTAAGTAACATTTTCCAGTACTTGTACTTTACTTAGTGTACTTGTACTGTACTTTGTAGTTTATATTACTTTATACTTTTACTCCACTACATTTATCTGACAGCTGTAGTTACTTGTTACTTTAGGGTTTAAGATTTTACCTAAAAAACACACAATAAGCTTATAAAATACAACATAGTGTTTAAGATTAAAGCAATGGTTCCCAAACTTTTTGGCTTGTAACCCTACAAAAAGTAGGGTGAGTGATTTTCTATCTAAACTTCTCACTTTTATTGCAGCGAAGTATTTTTTTACATTTTTGTATTGATACGTTTACTGAAATAAAGGATCTGAATACTTCTTCCACCACTGCTTTTTACTGTACTCAAGCTTATCATTGGGTGCTGGCAAGTGTTGACTGAGGACATGGATGAATTATTTTCTCGCATAAATTACAGAGAAAAGGGACATAGATGGCGTGAAAAATAAAGACACAATAGGAGAGTGACAGAGTGAGAAAGTGAGATGAGAGATTGCTCCCCTGTGGCTCATGTACAAACTAGTGCTGTTGCTCTGAGTGTCAGTCCTCCCCCTGATCAAACATCTGGGCTGCTATCGCCACAAACCTTTCACCTGGGACAAAAAAACCTTGACTCTGAAACATCTGTGTTATCAGGCGTACATTGAAGAATACATGCCAATATTTAAACAACAGACTCCCTCCTGTGGGTCTATGTGTAAGATTATTTTTACAATATTTTAGATAATTCAATAGCAAAACTATCTTATGTATGCAAGGCAAATCAGTTTAAGCATAAAATGAAAGACTGATCCAAGATTTTAAGTGATGAAATACCAGACGGGAGCTTTTCTACTGGCAGAGCAAAAGAGGCTTACATATACAAATCACCACCAAGATGTAAGACTATTGATTTCCAACTATAAATTGTTTCCTGATCCCCAGAAATCACTCTACATCCTGCTGCTGTCATATCTATGTGTTGATATTTTATTATCTGTATTATGGATGTTTGAGCCCTTCTACAGCAAAAATTTCATTTCATATGTACAGATCTACAGTAATACTGTTAAATATGTCAATAAATACAAGTATTTTCCAGTTATTATCACTTTCCTGTATTTTCTAAAATGTATTACTATTTATTTAGTCGATATGTGTATTTCATACATAAAGTATTTATCTCAATATAAGATGAATATATAATCTATGCTTGTTTTATTTTATAATAAGTGGTACATATGGCAAAATGATGTGATTTGGGAAAGGTGGAAAGTGTGTGACATTTTCTTTTGTATTGTACAGACATAAAGATTTGTCAATCAACAAAATCCTGAAACATTCTGGAGCATAGATGATAATTATTTGAATGGCTCTTCAATTTGCTAACTTTGTCTCAAAAGCCAGAAAAAGAAGGCAAGATAGATTATTTAACAATTCTCCAGTATTATACATGAATATGTTTTCAATATGTTTTGTTTGTTTATATTCATTTAAGAATTAAATTGATTTAACTTTTTAGGATTGTATAGGATGTCATATTTCCCATTAGTATGTGAGTTACAGCCTCTTATTTTAACACTTTTTTGGTAAAAAGTGGTCTTCTTGATGAACGGCAGAATGAAAGCACTATTGTTGAAACAAATCTGGTAGGCCAAATTAGTTTTTACTCTACCCGTGTTATTTATTTCATAACTTGTTAGTCTTCATTGCAGCACCATGCACTGTTCAAACAGAGTGCATCTCTTAATGTGGGGGCATATGAGTAACTTTGTTTACTGATGTTTGAAAATGTAAAGGCTATGCAGCATTCTGAGCTTGGCTTCGCTTATATGAATTTCTTGTGTTTTTACGTTTATGTTTATTTTATTTAAGAAAGGACAATGCACATTAATTAAGTCCAACATGTAAATGTGCCAGCTTTAGCCATACAGGCTAATTTTCATCTGCAGCCCCTGGCAGGTTGTATGAATCCTTTCATACTGCATATTTAAAATATATTTTTAATAAATTAAATTACATTTTTAACGAAAGGGCTGAACCTTTAATGAACGGTGTGCCGTCCTCCGCTGGACTCTGCTGAGTCTGAGGTCTTCCTCACACCCCATACAGCCTACACGGCTTAAGTATTAGGTATCTGTGATCCTGAGCTGTACAGTCCTGATTACAGAGGGCGTTTTTGTGTAGGGCTGAAATGCAGCACACCAGTAAGACTCGTGGTTCACAGCACAGTTGTATCAACACTCAGCTTTGACGCATCACACCCAGCTGAAAATGACAAGTACTCAAAATCTGTCTTTGTTCTTGTTACTTGTTTTGTGCCAGCTGGAGCTCCAGCTGTCTCTTGTTGCTATGGTCTTTACTCACTCTGAAACTGGCAGCAGTGTTGGCAGGCAAATGCAAAAAAAATGAACAGAATGTAGCATGCTGAATCACTTCCAACTCTGTGAAAATGGACCATTTGGCAGCACAATGCACAACAAAATCTTTGTTTTATTTTTCTTCTTTTATTATAGGTGTGTGTTATTACACAAGAGGATAAGCACCAGTAAAGAAAGCTGCTAGGTTGCAGTGGCATTATTAATATGTCAATCCGTCTAGTCAAGTCAGGTTTAATTGCAATTAGAGCAAGTAATCAACATCAGGAGACAGACAGGTGACATAAAGAGAAGCAGTGGCCATAAGACACTGCTAGCTTTAATGCAGATTATGACTAGGATGCAAACAGAGATCAGGAGATTAAGTCCGAGAAGGAAGTTCATGACTGCTGTCAGAGAAAGTGATTTCTGAGAATGAATGAATGAGAGCAAATGATTGAGTAACTTCCAGTAAAATCTCTGTAAGTCCAGTAACATTAGACTTAGTATATATCAATGACATTTAATTTCCGTGATTGTTCAGGTGCCGCTGGAAATTCTGCCGGATGTCCCTCTTTTTTTTCGGCCGGATGTCCGTCACCTTCCATTTCTTTGTGTTGGCATTCTAAACTCTGGTCAATTTATGAGGACTATGGTTAACTGCTCCTCAGATCTCTACAGGGTAAATCCAGACAGCTAGCTAGACTATCTGTCCAATCTGAGTTTTCTGTTGAACGACTAAAACAACTTTTGAACGTACACGTTCCACGAAAACAGATTCCTTCCAGAGGCTATTTTGCAGAGGCACCGTCATTGAGTCTGGCTCTTAGCGCCGCCCATGACGATAGTGATTGGTTTAAAGTAATGCCAATAAACCAGAGCAAGTTTTTCTCCCATCCCAGACTACTGTGTGTACTAGCCAGACCCTCCTCCGCAGCGCTGTGGAGGAAGGTCTGGCAATGCAAGACTACATTAGACTAGACATCATTACACCATTCTGATGAAAAGGAATATCTCTTTTCTGTCGTCAAGTTCTGCTGTTAACTTGGCAACCACCTCCATGGCTACAAAGTGCAAATCCTAATCATATATGGTACAGTAGGATCACAGACCTGAAGCTTGATACAAGCCTGTGCCAAGCAGTGGACACAGAGGCCAAGAAGATGCCTTCACTGATCTGGTTTCTGTTGACAGCTAAGTAACGTTCACTACATTTCCCGTCTCCGGTGACCTGCCCCTGCAGCCCTGTTCGGTGTTTACCATAAAGAGCAGATGTCACTGGGTTCCTATGACATGATTAGGTGTCAGTACTGAGTGGAGAGAGTTACCTGGGCTGCTTACAGTGAACACCACCTGAAACAGGAGAGGCCTGGTCGCTGCCCATGACCCTATATGATGCCATATCAGTTCTACACTACAAATTCAGAGATAGGCAGTTGATGACATTCAAGACTAATTGGTGTGATGCTGAGGTGTAATTACAACAAAAGGTGCTTTAATGGTATTTTAGAGAAATGGTTTTACATTTTGGGAAATTATTATTATTATATATAATATATTAATATATTATTACTTATTTGTTTCTTTTCAAAAGTTAGAGAAGAAGATCAATAGTGCTGTCAAGTGGTACATCTTCTCATTTAACTCTCAACAAGAAATTTACAGTTCACAAAATGTCAAACTATTTCTTCAACATGACTTCTGTGTCATCTGTCTTTTGATAATTTGTCATTTTAGAGATCTCTCTGTATATAACTGTGAAATTGCTAATGCAACAAAACTAATTATTTTAACTGGTGCCAGTGCACCAGGCCCACCACTCAGTGTAGCCATGACAACAAATGTACCCGGTTGCATTTATAGAAAGTGCTGCACCACCGGATGTCTAGCAGAACCTCCTTCTGTACCCTTTCTCACACTGTTACTTTCCGTCTCTCTTAATGCACATGTCGGTCATATCCCTCTCTGTCTGAATAAGAATAGAATTCTGTTTAAAGGTCCCATATTATGCTCACTTTCAGGTTTATACTTATATTTTGGGTTTTTACTAAAACATGTTTATATGCTTTAAGGTTAAAAAAACACATTGTTTTTCTCATACTGTCTGTCAAAATTGATCTGTATTCACCCTTTGTCTGAAACACTCTGTTTTAGCTCTTTAAGCCCCCCTTCCGAAAAAGCCAAGTCTGCTCTAATTTCTAGCGGTTCTTTCTACCTATATGTAGCATAGTTGTGACATCACAACCATACAGAAGTCCTGACGACTCGTGTAAAGGCACCGTTTCTGATTACGGGCTGCGTGCATTTCTTCTTGGATTAAGGATTTTGATACTTTCACAGTATTTATATAGCTACGTTGATGTTCTAACATTAGATGGTACACACACTGTGCTCCATTCTACATTGTCTTTGTATACAAATCTGTGACGAAAAAACTGAACTGACCCAAAGTCTTGCTTTAAAAGCATTCGTTTCCTTGGAGAATTAAGCATCCAGCTGACACAGCATTACATATCTAAACTCAGTATCACAGCATGGCAACTTTAGATTCAGTGCTTTAAGATCTGTTGCTTTTTTGTAAAACGAAATTAGCCAAAAGTGATAATTGGGATGAAAATATCCATCGATACACGCCACTTTTCTTCAGTAACACTGTGTTGAATACTCAACTTTACACAAATCAAATCTAAGAATACTCCTTTAAAACACTAAACACAGATCTAAAGTGTAACATAAAAGCATATATTTTTTATTCTAGTCTCCTCCGAAATGATTCAGTAGGAATGGAAGGGCAGACCAAAGATCTTCTTGCCTGACCATTGAAGACCACAGCTCTGTGTGTGTGTGTGTGTGTGTGTGTGTGTGTGTGTGTGTGTGTGTGTGTGTGTGTGTGTGTATGTCTGTACACTATGTCTCCTACATCAGTGTCAGACCACTAAATGTCTCCCAGTCATTTCTGTCCAACTGCACTGTACTCTGGAGGCCACGGCACTCAGAGACACCTGATCATCCTCAGTGGTAAAGCGAGGTCAGAGATACATAATGCAGAAAGAGACCAAGAGAAAAAGAATGTTTGGAGAGGAGCGTATAGTGTATAATGTATGTATCGGGGATACAAAGGGCACTTTTAAAAGCACTAAAGGACCCTAAGGCCACATGCAGAAAAATAAACTTCAGAAGTGACCTATTTTCTTAAACACCTCAATGAAATGTTTACAACAAAGTTGTTTAATTGTGATCAATATATGGAATAGAGTAATAAAACACAATTAGTTTTATGTCCTACAACTTTACCAAGTAAGTAAGTAAGAAAGAAAGAAAGAAAGAAAGAAACTGAGAGTCTGACATTTACAACAAGAATTTAGATGGATCTAACCTTTAAAAGATGAACATTCACTTTGAGCTTAGAGGCCTGAGATACAAAAATAAAACCTTCATTACAACTGACTTTGAGATTGAGCCTTTCAATGCAGGCTAAACTTATTGTTTGTGTTTACAGTGAAATGAAAGTATGGGAAATTTTCGGCGTACATCGGGGCCACAGGGCCTCATGCTGTAATAAGAACAGAGTTTGTAATCAGACAGAAAAGCGTGCCTAGCTAGCTGTCCGTCACTCACAACATATGGCAAACTAAACAATGGCAGATAGCTTCATGCGATCTGTGTGAATGAACCAGGATTTGCACATTGGTGATCAAAAAAGGGCTAGCTCTGTCAGTGCATGAATGTAGTGGGATAAATCGTCATGGTGTAATGATGGAGGAGGAAAGAAAACACAGGCTTACCATCTCTGCATCTTTGCCATCATCTTCTTACTCACACATATACATTCACACTCACACACACATGAACTGGCAGTCAGCAGCAAGGGGTGCACGCAGATCTTCTCAAGAGGACGAGACTGCAGTACCGTGCCGTACAGCTCAGCTGATAGTTTCCATGGTGACGTGAGGCTTTTTAGCATTTGCATAACAGCTGCAGCAAGACATTTACAAAAACAGGACACAGAGGCCAGGGGACATGTGAGCATACTGAACCACACAATGGAGAAAACACAGCTCTTTTAATTTTTGGTAGCACAGCTCTCTGACTTGTATTAAATCAATGCACGAGTTGTATCAGTTACTTCTCATTGACACTCAAAGTTCATTTGGCACGCTGCTACCTGCTTCTTCTCTGAGGCCCAATCTCTCTACCACTAATATGGAAAAAAATATTTTGGATTTAATTTCTGACAATTTCTGATGTAGTGCTCAGTAGTTAGTAAGTAAAAAGTTCAAGCTTCTGCTACAAATTCTATGAAAACTATTCACACTAGAGCTGAAATTATTTGTCCATTAATCAATTAGTAGATTGACAGAAAAATAATCAATTCTTTGGGTCAGTCATTTTTCAAGCACAAATGCTGAACATAACCTAGTGTTTGGCTAGGTGTGTGTGTGTGTGTGTGTGTACGCACCATGCGCACATGCACATTCGCACGCACGCACACGCACACACACACACACACACACACACATAAATGTGTATTCATAAAATAAGTGCCTCAGGGAAATTCTTGGCGTCAGCAAAAACAGTCCCACTACAGTTCTTCAGTGTATGCTACAATTATTACTACTGCTACTAAACAAGGCCAGGTACTGAAAGGTACTCAAAGTTGTACAGCCCTAAATAATAATAAACAGTGTCAAAGAGATTTACAGTCCCCGTGTTATGTAAGCAATAAAGGATAAAAACTCAATATCAAGCTCAGACCCTCAATTACAGGAAAGAAAAAACACCTGATAAGAGCCTCATAGGGAGTCAAGCTTCCATGACAGCTGCCTTGCTTTATACCACTTTGTTGGCATTGCCTCAGACTATGACACACAATAAATATCCAATCACCTCTGTTTTAGTGAGGTGATTGGCTGCCAAACTCATACAGCCAATCTAAATATATCAAATATGGGTTGTATATCATATATGGGCTAGTACCTGTAATTGTGTAATGATGTGCTCCCTCTGTCCAGACCAACTCTTGCCATCATAATATTGTCAAAATGAGAAATGTCTGCAGATCGTTAGCGGCTGGCACAGAGCCAGCATTGACTAGCAGACGGCTGATTTCCAGGCTGGAATGGGCGAGCATCCCAGTTGTATAGAGTGACGATGATTTGCTAGTGGAACAAAACTCTAAATTATAGAAGGACGTGTTTAGGTAATGCTACTGCCATCCTCAGGGTCCTGGAGCTGAGACATTAGGCAGAGATAAAGACAAGTCTCTGGTCAGATTTGAGTAGGTGCAATCCAACTGTGCCAGACAAAATCATGATAAAAAAAAAACACACCTTTGTCCCTCTAATTCTGTGCTCTCGCTGTAGTTTCCCAGGCATGGAGCTCAAATGGAGAGCTACATTCACTTAGAAAAAAGCCTAAACACATGTCAGACTGGTGCTTGATGCTCCGCACACTACCTGTATCCATCCAGGCCTCCTGTAAACTGGCCGACAGTCAAGCATGCTGGCCTGGCCAATCACTGCCATACATGGAGATTCGGACCCCAAATTAAAACACACTTAACTATTCTTCCTGCTTCTCCTGACCCTCACTACGCTCTCCTCAAGACAACATTTCTACATCCATTACCACCCATTTAAGATGATCATCAGTTTACCTGATCTGACCTCACTTCCCCATTATGGATCAAACCTTACTTTAGGTCGAGTAAACAGCACTTTATTGCCTATCCAATGGGCAGTCATAGTGCTTTCCTTTATGAAAGAAATCAATCACGGAGCAGTTTTAATTTGCAGCTGTTATCCTTCCCACTCTTAATCTGCCTCTTCTGCTGCTTTTGCAGCTGCTAGTGAGGCTGCATGCTGTCCTGGCTGTTACAGAAACCGTCTTCCCCTGTTCTGTTGCTGTGACCCGACTCTTCGATATCAGTGAAGGGTGCAAGCGAAAAGATAATTCAGCAGAGATCTATAAAGTGCCACATTCACATTTCGGATCCTCTTGGAACATTGGTTTATAGCAAAGATTTCATTTTAATCTTAAAGTATAAAAGAAGCTGTAGCTGATATTCATCCACATTGCAGTGACACTCCAAACACATGCCAACAGTATATTTCTCCTTATAAAGTCCTTTTAACCAGCCATCTCCCCCCTCTTTTTTCACGTTATTCCCAAATCAGTTCATCCATCTCCCTCTCTTTCCATGGTCACTTTCACACCATTTTAGTGCAATTAATTAATTATCTCGTTTTATGGTTACTCTTCTACCAATTTCAACCTCCCTTTGCTAATGTATATACTGTACACGCTACATGCACATAATTCTTTTTCAGTGCTATGGGAGTGATGAAGTGTAGCCAGTGGATATTCTTGATCATATCCTCTTGTATGATCCCCATCATATAAAAATTATTCTTTGTTCCATTTACAAACTACTTCCTACTTTGTGAAATATTTACACACAAGGCAGAAAAGGTACTCTGTTAGCAATGCAATATATCCTCTTTGTTCACAATGAGTATGTATCACAAACAGGACTGCTGTATTTCTGTAATCACTTTTTGGCATTAGACTCTGACAGTGAGAGATCACACTAAGATTAGAAAACAAATCCGCAGAGATTTGGCAATGCTGTTGCTGACATTATCCACAGAGCCAAGGTTTTCATGGGCTAGCCCCTGGGATTTCCATCTAATACTGATTTTGATCTGGGCAGAGGGTTGATGAAGAGGCGCTAATGAGCAGCTTTCTCGTCTCATTTTTACAAAGCTCTGTCCTGCTACAAACCCAAGAGACTACGAGAGGAAGTGTTTTACATAAAGGCATAACAAGATTAAATGACTTGGAAAAGCTGTTGCCATCACCAATTTGTCTTATAAGGATGTTATCTGTCAATGTTAATCACCATTCCTATTTAGATAACATATAACACAAGATAGCTTCTATTATAGTTAACCATGTAGCAAGTGGCAACCATATGGCAAGCCTGTCAAGCTTTGGATTTCTCTACATGCTAAAGCAGTGTGCCTGGCGCTGTAGTAATGGTGGTGTTTGGAGGGAGGAGTATTTTTTTAGCCTTTTCCAAAAAACAAGAGCAAAAGTCCAAGGAAGGAATGCTCCTTGATAGCTGCAATCGTTATCATATCTGGCAACTAGCTTAGCCTACAACTTTTAATAACTGAGCGTCACTTCCAAGGCCAACATTGTTTTGTGGGGTTACAGGTGTGGTGGAATTTACAGAAATACCATGTTGTGGTAAAATGAGACTAAGAAGAAACTTGGATAACATCAGGTCATTCCTAGGTCACAGGTTAGCCTCAGTCTTTTAGCACAATATCATGTAGCTAGCCATTTATTGCATATTTAAGAACCTCATTTATTAAATTGAAATCCATCAAGCTAATGTAAGCTAAATTAGTTAGCTAGCTACAGCTGATAGAATTTGACAGCTACAGTTGTCATTTAAGCGGACAAAATCATCGTTGGCTGGGAGGGAGAATATTAAGAATTTCAAGAAGTGAAGCTGCTACCGTAATGCCTATAAACTGCATATGTGTGAGAAAGCTTGACAGTGTGACAGTGAGTGAGAGGGCAGGGCTTGGTGAACAGTCAGTTAAACAATCAGTCAATTCATCCATCAGCCAGTGAATGTAACACTTCGTTGTTTCGCTGTCCTCAGCTTCTACCCTTGGCTTCGTAAACTGTCCCAGTTAAGTCTGTATTTCTGTCCTCAGAAAGCTACATATGGAACCACAATTGTGTTAATGTGACAACAATGGAGTCAAGTTTCCCACTGATCACTAATCCTTTCAATTGACATCATGCTTCTCAGTTTACACAAGACCCATCAACTCTCAGCTTCTGTTCTCATGGGAGATGGAGCTTCCTGAGGTAGTTTGAGAGATGGATGTTGCACACAGAATGAGGCAGCCAAATGATGAATTTCCAAGAACTGCGAGCTTCAATCTAACAGCTTTGGCCACTCACCTTCCATAATTTTCCAACTTTCAACCTGCGACCCACATCCTCTCCTCTCCTGCTTGGCCCACTTAAGACCAACATGCCTATATATCTCCATGGCCTAATATCTCTCAACAGACAGAGGTATGGTAATGTGCTCGTGACTGGTGTCTGGGAGGCGGAGGAAGGAGCGAGAGAAATGAGAGCAGCGAGTAGGCTGGGGCTCTGGCAGCAGACTGGGGAGATCAGGGACTCCTGGGACTGCTGCCTGGAAATTAGTGGGATAGTGATTGAAACTCACACAATCCACCCACTCTGCACTGCCAGACTATCAGCCACACTGGTTCTTAGCGTAATGCAGTGCAGTATGTTAAGGACAGCATTTAAATTCAGATAAATGCGTAGGACCATTTAATGAGAAACACCTGCATGTGAAAGTCATTCGATGTGGGAGGTGTACTGTTTTCAGCTGCTCCTGAGGGACTTCCTCTGTGATTTCATCCTGCGGACAGAGCCACGTACCACTAAGGTGATCTCCTAAGTCTGGTATGGCTCGTCTACATTACAATGCTACCCAAAGCACCACTCCTGGATGTAATTACACCAAATGAACATTAGTTCCTCCTCAGTCAGCACACCACAGGAGTCTCACATAATTACCATCAACACTAGCATACAAATACCACAAGGATGTGGCCTTTGATCATATCTCACATCACCATGTGTTAAGATCGGATTCCAGATATTTTAAATTGACTTTTGCCCTTCTCACTTAAATGTCTAGGTATTGGTAACTGGCAGGCCCGGCAGTGAACTTTGTGACCTGACTGATAAAATACACAGTCGATTGGCAGAAAAACCCAGACTTCCTCTACAACAGAAACATTTTGAAAGAGACAGAAACGAAAGTATGTCCTTATATTCAGTTTTAGATAGAAGCAAAATCAGCTGCAATTCTTTGCTGTGTTGACCCAGAAAAACTCTTCTCTTCAATGTCCTCTCTTTCTCTCTCTCTCTCACTCACTCAGGCGAGCATGATAAATACACACACCCACATACAGTATGTGGTACTGTAAAAACAGTGCACGCAAACACTCATACAGTGCAGTGTATCATGCAGACAGGTGTGGTAACCAGTCTGTGTATTTCTATTTTAAGAATTGAGGTGATGATTTTGAAAAATAGTTTTGCACATGAGGAGCCTATTATCCATTTTACTCTCATCTAATTCCTGATGTTACCTGCATTGAAGTTTGTAGATGAGTAGCAGATAATGTAGTTGAGTGCACAGCAGCACTGCCTCTGTTGGTCAATAACCTCCTCTAATCTTCTACTCTTTGGTACTTCAGTGGGTTTCTGGGTTTCTGAGATTCTTCAGAGTACAATTTGTTCTTTGCCATCAAGTGCAAATTAAACACCCATTTGGTACAAATTACAGCAACCATTAGGTAAGAAGTTAATACATTTTTTGTTTTTTTACTTTTGGATAAAGTGCACACAGGACACCACTGGCTAATCCAATTCAAAGTAATAGTTTGTATATTTTGGGAAATATGGTTATTTGCCTTCTTGCATAGATTTAGCCGAGATCAATACCACTCACAACTTGTCCATTCAATATGGAGCCAGCACCTGCACCCCGTCAGTTTATCTTAGCATAAAGACTGAAACCCGTTCTCTGTCCAAAGATAACAAAATCCACGACCAACACTTCTAAAGTTCACTAACTAACACATATGTGTAATCGGTTGCAGTTTTACGAGTGGTTATGAGCCTATTTCTTGGACGGGGTCAGAGTTGCAGTAGCAGAGACTAAAGAAATTTGCTGCACCCGGGCCAAGAAATAGTCCCCAACAGAAAACAGCAAATTGTTGTTTTTACACTTTTTTGTATGTATTAAACAAACAAGCTTTAATATGTAAATTAGTTTTGTTGGTAGTCAGTTACCTTCATACTGTAAGGAGCCAGGCTAACTTTTTTTCCTCAGTCTTTATGTTTGGCTTAGCTAACTGGTTGCTGGCTGCAGGTTCATATTCAGTGTACAGACGTGCGAGTGGTATCAATCTTCTGATCTCTCGGCAAGAAAACGAATAAACATATTTCCCAAATGTTTAACAGTTCCTTTAAGTTATTTGCATTTCAGTGCTTACCTTTACAAATTAATATTACATTATGTGGCAGCCCTTCCAGCTATGTTGAGGAGCACTGAGTTCACTGGAAAACCACAACATTCTGACCACTCTCCGTCACCACAGGCACTAAAGTATCTGCTATCACACCAATTAGTTAAGTGCCAGTCTAACAGACCTCTCTTTCTCCTTCCAGTCTCCCTCTGTATAAAAGCAAACCTTTGCTGTACCCTCTTCTGATTTAGAAAAGAAACATACTTGGGAATCTGACAGTCTGCTGTTGGGAAATTAGACAACTGCCAAACAGATTGAGACAATACGTGTGTGTGTGTGTGTGTGTGTGTGTGTGTGTGTGTGTGTGTGTGTGTGTGTGTGTGTGTGTGTGTGTGTGTGTGTGTATGTGTGTTTCACGGGGAGAATGAGTGGGAAAAATAACAGACTAAAAAGGAAACGTGTTTGAAAGAAAGCTGGAGAAAGGATGGGGAAATGTGCAAGTTATGTGCATGCATATGTGTGTGTGTGTGTGTGTGTGTGTGTGTGTGTGTGTGTGTGTGTGTGTGTGTGTGTGTGTGTGTATACATGTGTGGCAGAATATTTATTTATAGAGGCCCCTTGGGAGAGGAGTGCCATTAGTGTGCTAAGGTAGAACATCTGGTGGGGTTGTGTTAAATGTCACACTAAGGTGGCTTCATCACTCCTTGCGGGCTGTGCCTCATTAGGATGAGCAACACCCTGTATAATATCAACAACCATACTTCTTCCACATTGTCCTTCTAAATCTCTTTGTGCAAACACCATTAAAAAAATACCCACAACAACCTCTCTTGGGATAGTACCAGTAGTTGTTAAAAACACCACAATGTCACAGTCTTCTCTGTAAATACATGCTGGGGTTCTTGTTTTTCATACAAAATTCATTCATTCTGTCATTATTGATTGCCTTTGTTTGAGTTATTCTGTTGCATAAGAATTAAAGAGAGTAGGCGGACACATTGATCCAGAAATCGAATTGAACTCCCCATGACTGATTCTGGTAATGCCTTTTGCAACAGCTCTCTTTTTTTGGTCCACACAGGTGAGCAGAAAGGTGAGAAGGTCACAGCGAAGCGAAGGAAAGATCTAATCTTCCTGTGGTGGCTTAATCTGTTATGATCACTAGAGGTGGGGACACTGGGGGAACCTCCCAACTCCCACTCAAACGAACCCGACCTCAAGAGCTGCATTATCTCTATAAACCACGCTGGGACTTTTCTCAGAAACCAAGCATCACAAGATTTGTGTGAGGGCTTGATAAACTCAACCTCCTCACACTGCTCATTGTAAAGATTATTTTGAAATGTGCACCAGTCACGCAACAGGATATAAAGCTAATTTCTCTATTTGTGAATGCACACATCTCACTCTGAATGCGAGCTGTAAAATGAGAACTGCAGATAACGGGATTTAAACATAGCTCCCCTGTTTGCTTTGTCGCTCGTTTCATTTAATTTGCTAAAGAGCAAAAGCAATTGAGTCAGACGTGTCTGGAGAACAATGGGCATTTCTGTCACCCTTCTGCCTCTATTCTTGCTGACATTTTCACTCTATCACATAACGTACACAGACTCTGTTTTACTCTTTTCATGTATATCACTTAATTTGAAACAATTTGTCACAGGTAAAAAAAAAACGAATTGGAAATGAATGTTTACTTTACTGTCATACCTAAATATGTCACCAGCATCTACCTAAATGATGTCAGGTTATATGCTCACAACAGCCTGACTCTTTGTTTAATTCAGCCTGTCTGCCATGGCAGATGTGATGCATCACAGTGAGAGACTGGAGGTGATATTGTTGAACCCTGTTGTTGACTCTTCGTCCATGGAGCTTTCAGGTGTTGGGTATCAAGTTCTGGTAATTACTGTTGCTTTAGTCTGGCAGCCGCTGTGAGCAACAGAGCACACATGGAGTGGAGTCAGTATCTCAGTGAGATTACAGTATATTTTGTTGTATTTTCTTTCCTTGGGAATAAACTATGCTCTGTCATTCAGAAACTTTTTGGAGAAGAGCAGCACTGTTCTTCGCAGGAAATTGCTTCAGGATAACTTTGACAAATGATAGCACTGAATGAAGTTCTGCAGCAAAGTAGTCATGTCTCTGTCCCCTTATGATTGGCCTCTCACCTTTTTGAATGTCAGCATCAGTGTCTATAGCCTGCAACCCCGTTGCACCAATGTGTGAGGAAAATCAGGAAAGCCAGATAAGGCATTGTACTAAAAATAAAGCATGGATTTGGTAGGTCTGTCATACAGAGATACTATTCCGTGGGAGTCTGTGTGTTCATACTGGCTTGCACGATAAGCTAATGTACCATACTAGATCGCCTCTCTCCATGGAAACTGCAGGCCAATGGAGAGACTGCAGTTCCGTATCCTAAAATCATATGCACTACAACTAGTAGAAAGGAGACATCCATACTCTGATAAAATTGATTGATTATTCGTCATTTCTATCAACTTAAATCACAATGTCGGTATTTGGCAAATGCACAGTCAAATCAATATTCCAAATACTAGCCACAAGCAGAAAGCAACTATCATTTAGAAATCCTTAATAATTCCAAATTTATCTTAACAATAATATACCCATAAACCCTGATAATTGATTTTTTGGCAACTTGGGTGCAATGAAAAGCAGCTGTAAACACAACAATATTACACTACACACAAACTCAAATAGCCACTCTTCTTTTAGATCTGTTTTTGGTCTCCACCACGGGAATTATCTGGCTCTTCAGCTGCTAATTGCTTCCCTATGTTCACCAACTAGTTACTAACTTTGTCTGTTTGATATTATTGTGTTGATTATAGTTGCTTCATGAGTGAGACTGTGTTTATGAATCATTTTTAATTAAAGAGAGCTTCTAATTGAACCTTAAGCTGCCTACACATGATAGCTTTGCACTGGCCGTTCCATTGATTTCCTATGGGGAGAGCGTTGCCGCCCAACTATACGCTGCGCTACCCCTGGCATCACGCACCGCTTGGATTTGCCACTTTGAGCTGCACTCTAAGTTCAAATTATGTCAACTTTGACCTAGTTGCCGCTGACCTTTCGAAAGCGCAACCAAAAGGATGAGATAGAAGCCTGTCGTTACCTAGCAACGTGAAATAGCTTCCTTGCCACCCTTGATGACGAATACCTGCGCTGCGCTTTGCTCTCTGCGCTTTGCTCTCTGCGCTTTGCTCTGCGCCCTACATAGCGGTGCACAGAGAGCAAATCGCATATAGCCAGCCTGTGCATTAGGTCATTTATGTAGTCACATACAGTATTTAGTCAAACATGAAAGAGATCCAGAAGGAGAAGACAGGACAGGCAAGTAAGCAGTCTCTCCATGATGGTTACACAGCACCTCCATCAAATAAGTAATTTACAGACCATAGGAGCAGAATCTTGTTCTGCATCTGTAATTTCTGAGGGAATGGAAGAGATGTGCCTGGGTAAAACTTCCGTTCCCAACAGCAGATTTCTTCTACATCTCAATACATTGTAGAGTACTTTTCAGTAGGTCTTAATGAAAACACATGAAGCATCTAAAGGTCAAATGTACTATATGGAACTGGCTCTGATGCAGTGTGGAAGCTCTTATTGCAACATAAGTCTTTGAAGTCTCAGATAAATCATTTCGGCTTAGCATGTGAAACACTCTCGCCAACACACAAACAATTTAATCCTCCTCTCTGCAGTTGGGCAGCTTTTCTCTATCGATTACCGGCCACTTTGATGGGACGTGTTAGTTCCTTACTTTCTATTGATGTGTTTCCTCACGCTAATCAAATGGCATCAGAAGCATGTTTGAAATCAATAATGCTAAAAACCTCTCTCCGTTTAGAATAGTTTCATTATAGTCTGTGAGGTTGCGATTGCACAATGAAGATCTTCAGCCCAAAAATAGTATGGGCAGTAGTAACACGTTGTACCTTTATTGTTATCATTATATGGATGGTTTGTGTGTGGTTTGTGTAGAATTAACCTATACATAATCTATTTCTTTTTATATTTCTACTAAATATACATTTTTGATCCATCCGTGGATCTAGAGGGAACTGTTGGTCAGAGAACTGACTATAACAAGCTAGAAAATGAATCATCCATGCATGTTATTGAATATGAGGATAGCTATTATCTTGATGCATTTAGATGAATAAAACAAATATATTAACAGTTTTTTTCTATCTTTAGAATACAATAATGAGAGCTTGCATGCTGATTAGTTGGACTTGAATAATAAGAGGAGGAAGTACAAAAGAAGAAAACAGAAAAAAGAAGATGAGGTGATAGGAGAGTAAGGAAGAGACAGAGAGACTTTGGTTCCCTACGTCAGTCTGCCAAACAATCCTTGTGACTTTGTGTGAGCCCACTTGGTGATATATAGCACTACAATCAGTCAGGCAGGCAGCTGGAAAACTGTGTGCCATTGATTAGCGGTTATTCAAAACTCACTTAAGCATGACAGAAGAATTGCCGTCACCCAGCAACAACCCTTGAAAACAACTAATGAAAATACACTCCGTTGGATAGGCCCATGCCTGGCTATTAGCATACATACATACACAAATACAGTAAGAGAAAGGTGGGGAGGGAAGGAGAGACAGAAACACAAAGAGACAGAGGAAACTCCCAGAGACCATAAAATCATAGTGGCTGTACTGCCACGTCTCCTCTGGTCCCACTGCACTCCCCGTGACACAGCCCTGGAAGTTAGCATGAGTAGTCAGACTGCACTCTGCCCTCATGCAGAGCTATCAGCAGGCAGTGGTCCGTGGGAAGTGACACATCCTAGTCCCTCTAATGGCTGGTCAAGATGTGTCCTCACTTAACCAAGCTTGCCTTACATCTTAATGTGTTTGCCATCGATTTCCTCCTGTTCTTACAAAACGTTTTGAGCCAGGTTGCATGTGGTGAGTGTGCAGCAGGTAATAGAACACAGTGGATATCTCCACACAGAGCCATAGAAGGGTGCACAGAGCAATCTTCACAAACAACAAAGCAAAGTGCTTACAGTGAAGTCAACCGGGCATATCTGATGTGCGGTAAGAAGTGCAGTTAACTGCCTCTAGTCATGGCTGTCTCTGGCTCACTAAGAGGAGAGGTTTCCATGCAATTAGTTCAAACAGCCTCTGCCAAGGCTAGATAACTAAGTGTCAGTTTTTATAGCTCAGTATCCTGTTCTGGACCAATGCTGCAGGGCGTTTAGGAGACGTGTAGAAGTGTCAACAAAGTCTGTTAAGTGAAAGTCTGTAAAACTTAACAGGAACTTCACAATCAGAACCTGCACCTTTTCTGTTTGTAAGTTATCATTATGGTCAGTTAACGTTCATGTTTGTGTGTGTTTCTCTTTGATATGTTGAATCTCTTTGTTGTGTTGTATACAATCATTCATTTATAAAGAATTCACACAACAACAAAAAATAGTTTTCTCATGTTTTTAAGCTATGACCTGTAACTGATATCAACAATGTTAAAACAAAACCAAGGCATGACAAGAGTCATCATTTCACTCTAACCAATTCATCTTGGTTCCAATAAAGATTCTGGATGCCGTGAGCGTGTGAGATATGTGAGGTAAACTATGAGGTGTATTTCTTTTTTTCAAAATCTGGTTATAATTTACTTTAATAATAACTTTGTAATACAACTCTTTAAACAAATAGT
The DNA here is from genome assembly GCF_031162955.1 of Sander vitreus. Classification (NCBI taxonomy): domain Eukaryota; kingdom Metazoa; phylum Chordata; class Actinopteri; order Perciformes; family Percidae; genus Sander; species Sander vitreus. The sequence goes on along the minus strand of NC_135858.1, from coordinate 14,091,556 downwards.
AAGACCTACAACAGTGAAAGGTGACTTGATGTTATACTGCAGCATACCGCTTTTGTGAAACTAACTTTCTTTGTTGATAGTGGCCTGTCAAGCTAACAACCTCACAACTGTCACCACGTGATTAAAATTTAGCTAAATCCCGATTGGTGCATGGAGGTACATGACATCACTTTTTTTCCATCTAAGCCCCGCCTTTTCAAAACCAGTGAGACAAGCACAGACGAAACCGAACTGGCAGAGATCTCTCTGGATTTATCAAAACTGCTTATGACTTATGCAAAAAATGATGTGTTCATGTATGACTTAATCACTTATAGCAGACTGATTGAGGAAACAAGTGTTCAGCAATGACCATAAAGCCAAACCCCTGGGAGTGTAATTGATAGGGCAACTTTGATCCCTCCGAGACTGAGCTGCACCTTAGGGAGAATTGAGTAACAGAGACATGCTATGACATGCTGTATTACTGTTTTCACTCACAGCCCACTTACCATTTTCTCCCACTGGCCTGGGCCATGCTAAAAATGACGACATGGGCATTCATTCATTCATTCGTATCTTTTATTAATGAAATGATTACAGCAAGTTTTCTATGAGTTTCCAGGAGCCCATATTGTTATAAAATAACTAAATAATTTAGTGGGAAGACCCATGGTGGAAATGCAGACTCAAGTGGGTCTATCACTACTCAGTAACACCTCAACACTCCCAGACAGACTATCAAGTGCTGCACACATGGTGTCCCGCTGCTGTGGTCTGAAAAATGGCTTCTCTGAGAAAGCAGGCGCTGGTGCCTATGTGTATTTATATTATATTATATTATATTATATTATGTTATGTTATATTATATAAGGTTGAGGATGAGGTGACATCTGGAGCTATAGATATTCTGGATCACACTATCTTACTTTGGCATTAAGTCAAGTGTTGCAAATGTGCAATTAAAATTTCATCTCAGCACTGAAAAATAAATGAGGCAGAATATGTGTTTGGGAACAAGTCATTTCACCGATGCAACTCTTCAATTAAGCCTCAGAAACAAGACTGCTTTTAATGGCTGCCATTTAACCTAAATTTGACTTTTTTTCTGTCTCGTGGGAAAACTAAACCATGAGGAAATTGCCCTGTTTCTCAAAAAACGGCTGCTTTCCTAGCCTTTTTTCATTCAAAGGTTTCTGGGCCCCTTAATTGTATTCACTGTGCAGCTCTGGTGTGTTTAGCTGAAGGCGAAGAGCTTGCACGCTAATCCTATTTCTCTGTTGGACAGTGTAAAGAAAGTCCCAACCACAGTGAAGGAGAGACATGAGCCAACGCTAAAATGTACAATGATGTATGAAGAACCTGGAGGCACATCATGAGGTAGAATTTGTGATTGTTAAGATTTCTTTTAAACTGTTGTGTGATAGGTTTACAAAATATTGCATAAATGCAAAATGGAGCTGATTATTCATTAATGACTGTGCCACTGATCATGTCTTGAGCCTATTATTAATTTGCAAAATAAACACAATTACATTCTTATGTCTGATAAATAGGCCAGTCTTCATCATTGTTATGTCTCTCATATTAATTAATGTTGTATCTGTATTACATCTGTAGACCATATCAAGTCATTTTGGGTAGAATGAGCATATGAGAGTACAAATTACTTCATCTCCATCAAATCAAATGTGGACATGACGGTCCATTGTATAATGTTTTACTTTTTATTTTCAAAAGAAAACATACTTTGTAATTGTTTTGTACTGTGCATATATTCTTATTTTACATTTGAGCCAATCTCTTGGCTGGAAAAAATTTCGACCCAGCCAACGTTTTTGTTAAGTACATTAAATTGTATTATTGTTTGGATAGCTAAGAGGAAGAGCAACATGTGTGTTTGTGTAAACACATTTAGTCTAACATTTAAAACAAAGGATCTTGTGGACACCAGATGGTGTTATCTGCATGAAAAATTTGTCAGTATTCGAAAATGATGTTATTAATTTACACTGGCAATAATAAATGACCCAGAGTAGACTCTTGAGGAACCTTATTGTCCATTTTAGGTGGGGTTGATTAGTTATTAGATGCAATAAAGCAGCTGTTATCAAAATCTACCAATGTGACTTGCTAAATAAAAAACTATGACAAACAATATTAAAATCCTTCAAGGGAGATGGCTCAGGTAAAGCTATCTCTGCTGGTTCAAAAAATTCTGATTGAATCACTATGTGGCCAAACATTAAATTATGATAAACTGCTTCAGCTACATTATTTATCTTGGAGATAGGAGTTGTTTCATAGATAAAATGTGTGGAAGATGTATTAACATTAGAGTTTGACAGAAAGGACCAGTAAAACTCATTCAACTCTTTCTTTTCTTGTTAAGACACTGGTTTCCTCAGTCAGCATGAATACCAGAGGACCTGGTGTTGGACGTTGCTTTGTCTGTGTGGTTAATGAGAATTCTGAGGGGCACTGAATGTCATAAATGGATCATGTCCTGAAGCAATTGTGATTGAATATTAAAGAAAAGTGAATAAGAGCTTCAGTAATTCAAGGCCAGAGATGGAGCAGGTTCTCTTTCAATAGATGAGTTGAATACATTATGCAAGAACCCCTGTTCAAGGAGGTGTTTAAAATGTCTTTGAGTAATCATTTGACATGATATCTTACATGCACACAAATGTGACATCTTCAGGCTTTCTAAACTGATACACCAATGACACAGTAAAAATATTCTAAATTGCATCTGAAAATAAATGCTTAACATGCTCACTGGAAGTGTAGCACATCAATAGTTGAACTTTTTCTTTTACTCTCTGGGAAATGTAGAGTGACTGAAAAGGGCAAGTTCTCTGAAGGAGCAGACTCTCCAAACAGTTGTTGTATTGGTTAAAAATGCAATTGGGTAGTTATTTAACATTTTTAATTGTATATTGACCCAATCACCTTTTTGAGCCAGTTCACTTAAACATGCTTTTAACATGACTATATCTATTGATCCAGCAAAGTGAAGTACTCTTGTTCCTGGAGTGTGAGCTATGAGCCTGTTAATGAGCTCGATGATTGAATACTGGACTGGAAATGAGACAGGGGTGGCTAATGAAGCCAAGAGGGGGTGACTGTTGAAAGAAGGGGAGAATGGGGGCGTTATATGATGCTCTAAAAATATATATTCTGTGCAGTAGATTTTCTTGCAGTCAGGATTAAACTATTAACAATAAGTGTCACTCTTTTGATCCTCTCTGCTGTTACCAATGCAAAACACACATTCCATAATTACCCCCAGAGACCAGTGTGCAGACAACACTGGCTTGGGAACAACTATCTGACTGAAACCAATTAAGGAAGACAATAAAGGCTGTCATGTTTTCACCAACAAAAAAGGGTTTTAATTGAGTCACCAGAAAAGCAGCACCACCTGATTATTTTCTTCTCAGGATAGTACACCTAGTTAAGAATATTAATTTAAGTTTTATAACAAAAATAATTTCCAAAGTCATACTATTCAATACACACTGACGAATAAGCTAAAGTTTGCTGACAGCTTTGACGTTCACCTCTGAGTACAACAACATCCATTACTCATTCTCTCTCCCTCCTGTACTCCAGCTGCTGGAAGTGACAGATTAAAAGCACTGGTTCAGGTTAAAAGAAAGTCAGACAAAAGATCAAGCCAGTTTTAAAGAGCCTCTGGATGTTAAACTACATTTCTCATGCCGCATCTTTCTCGTTTTTACCTTTAAATGTTTTTCTAAATTTAACCCCTATTCATTAGGACCAAACTCTACTCAGCAACCTCCCCTCCACTTCTTGATGGAGAAATCGTTATTTAAAACTTAAGCAATATGGGCCTGTTGGCTGTATGCCAGCGTTACTCTCTCTTAGGTTACCCACTGCTTTCACTTGATCTGCCCTGGTAGTGTGGCTGTGTTGAACATTACCTTAGCAGCAAATGATGAGCTCGGCTTCTCCAAGAGGTCCCAGAGTTTCTTTCTCTTCTCGGAACAGCATGTGGTTGTAAACTCCTCTCCACCCCTCTCCCTCATGTTCTCGGCCTCTCTTTTCAGCTCTTCATTCATCTGCTCCTTTTTCTGGTGGTACCTGGCCTGGCAGCAGGACTCCAGGTAGATCTCGTCGATGCCCCAGAAGTCCAGCTCTTGACTGAACGACAGGGCGCACATTTCCTCCATCATGTGCAACTTTCCGGTGCGGTAGAAGTTCAGAATGGAGGTGAAGGCGCCGGGGTGTCTGTCGAAAAAGTACTCGTTGCTGTCCAAGCTGTAGTCGTCGCATATCTCGATGATAGAGTCGTGGGTGCTGCAGTCTCTCAGTTTGCCCAGTCTTGTGCGGGGCAGCCTGTCCAGCGTCCTCCACAGGACTTCGTGGAGAAGGCCCCCGACATTGAGTCTCACTCGGCGGGTGTTGGTCTTGCTGCGGATGATGTCCATGGCATCCGGTGGCAGCGAGGTGGCCGACCGAGACCCCTCTTTGATCATCTTCACTCAAGTCAATCGGTCACTAGAAAAGACTGGAAGATACAGTCCGTCAGATTAAGAAGACACAGTCCTGTTGATGACCGCATCAGGGTGCCTCCTCGCTTCTTCTTGTGGCTATAATAAAAGGGAAAAAAAAGAAATGATTTAGGTGCTGTTGAACAGCCAGTGCCTGTGTCCTACAGTAGCAATGTCAGGTGGTTTATCCACTCATCAGAGAACCAAATAGATATTTTAATCAGCTTTAAGAGGCACAGCCGCTTTTCTTGCTGACAAGGCTGGCGGTGGCGGTGGGGGGAGAGGGATGGTGATGTCGGAGTTCCGGGCCAATGATTAACTGGACTCCACTTGTGAGCGCTGTCCGGTGCTGAAACGCCTCTCTGTCACTCTGCAGACCGCTGTCTGTCTGTCTGTCTGTCTGTCTGTCGCTGTCCGCACGCTCTGGTGCTGAAAAGTCTCAGCTCGGGTGGGACAGCGATCAATCCCGATTCAATGGCAGCGTAGTTGTGAACGACACGTGAATTTGTTGCTGAATTGTTCTCTAGAGGGATATTAGGCTCGACGTATAATAACACCGATTATAACACCGTCCAGTTTCAAAAGACAATTAGAGCAATTTATAAAGTTGATTTTAGCTTAGGTAAACATGCCATAATAACTACATTATTTTGCGCACATCTGAGTCATGCAACACAACTGCATTTTGGGGAAATATATGAATACCTACATGAGCTGGCCGTCAAAGTAATACATATTGTAATGATGGTCAGCTACGCCAAATAGACATAAAATATCAAAGTGAAACCAAGTAGGCTATAAAACCCTATAGCCTATACAAATGAAACCTGATATGAACGCAATAAAGAAATATGATACATACGTTTCCGTTTCTCCCGATTCACCTTAAGGACGGAGATCAGCAACATTTCAAGAGAATACGCGGAAAAACTTATGTCCGTGCAGATCTCCGGTGCTGTGCTGGGAGCTGATGGAGGCATCATGAGCTATGTGGCGACATGTTACTGTTTTACACAGACATCACCATGTCCAGTCCGCGCTGTCCATCCCTCCTGGGGCGAAGCAACAAGCAGCCTCTGGAGAATACTCTCGGTCACCTCTACCTGCTCACAGTGTGAGTGCTTGCCGGCGCCTGTGACTGTGAACAGAATCCTGCAGGAGGCTGATTTCACTCAGGTTCCTCCAGCGGCTACTGCCTGTGTGAGTTTAACCCTCACAGAGCCAGTGAGCCACAGCTCAGTGCATCACATTGTGTTGCTGCTTTGTGCAGCAGTGTTGTAGGCCAGCAAACAATGCTATAGGAACTCATATACTTGGCCTGAACTGGATCAAAATCATTTTAAAAAGGCAGTAATTATAAGTATTACAACAAAACTGTAATTTGATCAGGATTACAAAATTCGAAAGTTATGTTATTTTTTGTGTATGGTGTTTCTTTATTTGGACAGGGAAAATGCAACAAAAGAACATTAACCTTATATAAAACAAGGAGAGAGTGTACCACGTTTTAACAAATTGCTATTTTCTGCCTGTAGTCCTTGGTCAGGTAGGTAGAATAATGACATTACAAGAAGATTATACATTAAAAGAGCACAAGTAAGGGCCCTAACACCATAATACCACACATTCAACCTACTATTAGAGGCAGACATACTGTAAGGCCTCCTAGGATCATAGTGATTGTAGTCTTCCCTGGATGGTAGCCTGTGCATGCTTACTAAACTGGGAAGCGGTGAAAAATACAATATCTAATATACAGTAAGTCTGGGCAACAGTATAATCAGTCTTGGCAGAGACAACCTACAGTAACTGGCACACAGTCAGGCTCAGTGGAAAAGGTACTCATTAACCCATGCAACAAGACTTAACAATTAGGACACACAATTAAACTGAAGCAAAATATATTGGGGACTTATAGGGCTGATTTAGTCTATAATTGTGCCCCAACTTTGTATGCATAAAATACAAATAAGAGCATGTTCTTTATTGTTCCTGCACTGTACCTTTCAATCTGTGGCCTATGGTGGATCTGCTCCTACCAGTAAGTGATTAGTTGCTTTCCAAAAGACATATATCTCTAAACTTTCCACTCAGCTTCACTCTGCAAACAGCGGGCATGTGTCAGTGTGACAGATGTGTGGCCAGTTCTGTTTACAGTACAAGCAGTCCCCTCATTATGCTCATGCTCTGTATTTAACATACAGAAACATGTGCCAAAGCGGAACTTTTTAGAGCTCCTAAAAATGGCACCTTGTGAAGACAAATGTCAACATCTTATTAGTTTCACTCATAAAATAATAATGTGGGGTGCAGCACAAACGTATATGACTGTAATAGACTCACCAATCACTTTACCCAAAAACCTTAAAGAAATTTGACAACACAATATTGTTCACAATGTATTATTTACATTTATTTATAAATAACAATTATATACTGTATAATAAAAATATGGAGTATAAAAGTACAAAGAGCATATTAACACTATAAATAATGTGCATGTGTTGAAATGTGCATACAAGATATGTGCTTGTTTTTAAAGTCCTAGTGTGTATTCCTAGGTTTGTATCGGACAAGCAGGTCTCCCTCTGGCTGTAGCATTCCAAATCCATAACGACTGGCATTTACCTCCGGCATCTGAGCATTTGGGTCACACAGCTCCAAATCATAGTTGGTCAACACCATGTAAACAAACCTGCAGAGTGAACGCGGATGAAACGTTAAATTAGAACATTAAAGCAGAAATTAAAGGTAACAAACTTCTCCATTGTGGAACATTTTTAGGTCTTAACAGATCATAAAGTTACACGGTGCACTACTTCTAGGACACTCACTTTCTGATGGTATTGATGGCAAATTCTTTTCCCACACAGCCATTGGTCCCTGCGCCCCATGGCATGGTGTAATATTTCAGCCGCCTCCCTCCTTTATAAAAATCTCTCTTCACTGATCCATCTTCATTCAGGAAGCGATCGTACTTGTATTTCTAAAAAGGAAACACATTTAGAGATGCAACCAATTAGAAAGCACATTTATATATGTATGAAAATTTGCTGGAGCATTCAGTTTGATGTCTGTTCATTTCTGGTGGACAGAGTTTCTTAATGCAGCCTAACTGCAATGTCCTTCCCACGCCTATTAGCCGTGTTTCTGTTCCCGTGCTCAGCTAATCCCTGAATGGTCCAAAGCTTGACCTCTCCCTGGGTAATACAGGGTCAGCCTTGTGTAGGTGTTGATTCCACCTTACATAAACAACTACGCTGTACAACATTTAAGTCTGCCTCCAAGTAGTCCCAAAGACAATTGCTACTATTCCTGTTGGCAGCACAAGGAGGTTTTGATAGACCAAAGAGGTTGGAAACAGAACATTTTTCACTTTAACAAGACAGGACAACTAACCTGTGGCTCGTGGTGAATCTCAGGGTCCATTTGAGGGCTGTTAAAGGGGAACAAACACACCCTGTCTCCCTTTCTTAGCATGTACTCTTGGCCATCAGCCATGTGGAGGATCTTTTCCTGCACAACCTCTCTGGTGATGAAGGGGGCAGCAGTGAGTCTAAGTGTCTCTTCCAAGACGCTATCTGGGGAGGGGCAGAAAAACATGTTAATAACAGCAAAAGAGCAGCAGTGGGTTTTTTTCATTTTTTTCATTTAGATTTCTCTAGGTTTACATAAGCATTGGGATCAAGCCCTCACCAAACACAGGGGTGTTCACAGGTCTGTCCAGTAATGAGGTCTCTGAGGTTTCCATCGGGGAGATCCCGCTTAACTCCCTCTTCACTGCTGTCAGAGCTTCAGGATTTGTCAATAAGTAGCCCAACAGCCAGAAAGCAGCAGGACCAACATTACCCTGAAAACAAACAAAGACTAACATGATGACAATGATAAGGTCTCTCTGACTGTGGCGTTGCATAGTGACAGCGCAGGTGGATATTTGGTTATAGCAAATAAGAACGTGACAACCATAGTACTCACGTCTATCTTCTGTTAGAGTTGCAACGAAGCACACATGTAAACTAACGTTAAGTTCAATTAAATAAAAAGCCTAATGAATCTTTAGTGCTGACGAGATAAAAAAAACAAAAAAAACAGCTTCCTTTCATGTGCCTGGGACGAGAGGAGCCATGCTCTGGATAGTCTCACTACTGGCAAAGCTCTGGCGGTAACCGTTTACTTAATAAGGAAAGCCGTTGGAAACCTGAGGTCCCCTGCCATCTGCCTGCGTCCAAGGGCAGGGCAACCTATGAAGCTATTTATTCTTTACAGCAAACTGCAGCGCTGTCTGCCAGGAGTAGACATATCAAGTGCACTTTGGAAATTTAACACAGCGAATAAATTACCACAGTATTGGCTCTTAAGTCACTGCAATTACACCACAAAGTGTAATTAATGCTTATGTTAAAATACATAAACACTGCCGATGACAAACGTAGTGTTAAAACATGCGTCACAAAAACGTGACATTGTCCAAACTTTTATGCAGAGGTATCACAGACCTGAGTGTGGGAAAGCTTGAAGTTTAAACCAATAACACTGTATTGACTGTGATCACAATACTGTTTGTCTTTACCGCAATGAATGTGTGTGAAATTAACATGTATTTGCATAACATACAGAGGATTTGTTGGATAGTTAACTATCCAACAAATACATGCAATTTATTTCACTTAAGTTTTGGGGAAATTAAAAATATGACTCAGAGATAACTAAAAAAATGATGACCCAAAACTTGTAATTAAATGGAAATAAAACACAGTAACAATTACCAGAAAAAAAGGATGAGTAAGCAGCCTACAGGGTAAGACAAATTTTGAAGGAACTATCTGATTAATGCCTTTGATGAAATAAACCCCTCCAGCAGGGCTATGGGCAAGACTGTGAGTAAGTCAAGACCAGTTCATTCAAGACTAAAACCAATGTAACTAATAACCTACTTTTTGTTTTGTAAATTTAGAAATAGCAATCATTTTCTTGGAAGAGATGCAGTTATGTATTACCTGACCTTTAAACACTTGACAAACCAATTGAAAGGTTTTGTCAGTTTTTCAGGAGAAACACTGTAAACTGGGTACTGTAGTGACACAGAAAGGTTGTAAGTAGACAATAATTTCAAGTCATATCCTTTTTTTTTTTTTTTGACGCAAGAAATAGTCATGAAGACATTCAGCCTAAATCCAAAACCATTACTGTAAAGTCTCAGGACATGTAATCCATTACAATACTCTAGCTTATATTTCTGAAGCCAATTCATGACTTGAATTCTCACTTAAAGGCAGAGTAACTGCAGTGAAAGCAGAAATGAACAGCACACTCATGTGCTAAATAAGAGTACTGCACGGGGGGGGGGAGGAAATACTCTGATTTTTTACTTAAGGTACCAATACAACAAAGTCGAAAATTCTCAACTACAAGTATAAGTCCTGCATTCAAAACCTTTTTTAAGTAAAAGTTAAAAAATTATCAGCAAAATGTATTTAAAGTATCAAAACTAAAAGTACTAAAAATAGCCCCTGCGCGTGATATATTTTGAGATAGATTAAATTACTAGATTGTTAATACTGATGCAAATGTATAAGTAGCATTTTACTGTTGGAGCTCATCGAGGTGGAGCTAGTTTTAACTACTTTATATACAGTTAGGTAGTTTAGTCCACATGATTTAGCCTAAATGATTAATGTGGTTGGAAAGAAGAAAAAACAAAAGTTCAGCTGTATAAATTCCTATTATTTTTGGGGGGGATTTTTCTCTAATCTTTGCCAGTATTTGTGAAATATTAGATAACTGTACCTCTTTGGGCCTCAAACTGCCATTTCATTTAAACTATATAAGACGTTTAGAGGGGAAATATCTCTCATAGACATCTGAGACATATTTGGGGCCCCAACTTCTGTTAGGTCACACAAGAAAAGAGTTTGGACCCATTGGTTTAATCTTTAACAATGTGTTGTATTTTATAAGCTTACCATATTTTGTTTTAGGTAAAATATCCATCTGCAAAGTAAGTAGTAAGTAAGGGCAGCTGTCACGTAAAAGGAGTGAAGTAAAAAGTACATCTAGTGGATCAGAAGTTTAAAGTAGCAAAACATTGAAATACTCAAATGTTTCTTCTGACTCACCTGTGTGGCCCAGAGTTGCATCAGTACAGCTTTCTTCTGCGTCTCTTCATCGGCCCCCTCCTCCTGCAGGAGCTGCCTGTAGGCGTGGAGCCAAGGGCTTGACCCCGAGACCTCAGTCAGACCTGCTGGAGCCAGAAGCTCCCACAGTCTCTGCCGAACACTCTGGACTGTCCTCTTCTCCTCTGTCACAGATAAACATCACAATGTGAGTGAGTGGGTGAATCACAGGCAGAACATAAACATTTGAGCCTAATGTAAATAAAAGTATGACAGGCACGACTGGAGGAGGTGTGCATTGTATTGTAATTGGCCGACTTGTATAGTCATATGGAACAAATGCAACTCTAAACAATGATACAGCACACAAAGAAAGACAAGGCCGTTGGGAAATAAGGTGTATCTAGTGAGCTACCGATACAAGTTAGATCACAATCTGTAGAAGATTATGATGATGAACTGTGAATTGTTTAAGTCTTCAAAAGCAAAACAAAAGGGCTCCTAGACGCTATGCAAGCATCTGAGTAAGTGAAACTCGCCATGGCGACTGCAAAAACAAATCAAAACATCCATCGATGTCGTCAACGCAAGTTAGTGACAGATGTAAAAAGTGAAAACCCATGCAACGCCATCTTATGACTCATGGATTGTAATGCTGATGATCCAAATCTAGACTTTGAGTCCTTGAAAAGCGCTATACAAATTCAATTTATTATTATTATTCTAAGTGACAGACTTTTTTTTTTTCATTTATTTCGTCACAATGCTCTCAGATAACTGCATTCTCCCTGGCTGAAGCTACTGATCAACTGATAAAGAATCTCAGCGGGCAGCGGGGACGTTTTGATTTAATTGTGAGAGGTGTTGTCAGTGTCACTACCTGGCTTTAGTGTGCCTCTCGCCATTTTGGTCAAGAGACCATCAAACTTCTTGTACTCCTCATAGATGCTTGAGGGATCTGCGCTGCTGTTGTTGTTCTGTTCTCCTCCGAACAGCGTCAGATACCCCGCCCTGCAGAGAAAGTAGAGATACAATAAGTGTGGGAACGTACGAGACTCTCCGGTTGATGAATGGCGGACATTTGTTTTTGTCTTGATGGAAAGATAACCAGCCCACAGTTTGTTTTTCTGTTTGAATGCACACAAGCCCTTTCCACTCTCCTCTTGGTGTCACAGGAAACATTACTATCATATAGCATTTTAAATTCCAGATATCTACTTGATTCTTTGTTTACTAATGATAGACAGCTCCATTTAGAGCCAAAATGCTCGACCGGAAAGGTGACCTCAAATATTTATGTGAAAGAGTGTAGTCATCCTACATTTTTCTTGCTGTGTTTACAAACAGAATACTACAGGGTTGACTGGTGTGTAAACTGTTTAGCGGAAGGTTTTTGACATGAATGCTTCTTTTAACATAGTTAAGAGTGTGTGTGTGTGTGTGTGTGTGTGTGTGTGTGTGTGTGTGTGTGTGTGTGTGTGTGTGTGTGTGTGTGTGGGAGGAGGCGGCACTCTTACTTGAAGAGTAAGCTGTAGGAGAGGTTGAACAGTCCCTCCTCTTTCCAGTCTTTCTGGTTCTGAGGCATCTCAGCTTTCAGTGAGGCCTGAAGGTGTCTGCTCATGGTGCTGTTGAGAGCGGACAAATCCATTCCTGTGAAATGCCTGCGGACACAAAACAAAACGTTGCAGTGGCGATAAGTAAATGTTAACTGCGGGAACATGGAGGGGAATTCTGTAAATCATGTCACACTGATTGATGGTGTTGACATGACATGCATTATTACTGCTGCTTGTTGACCTAGTTGCCTTATTTTCTCTGAGGTAACATAACATAGGTTTTACATTTAGCAAATGTGGGTAAAGTGGTAACACAATAAGCAAAGAAAGGAGGCGAAAGCTGCAAAGACAAATAACTCAGATGCAACCTGAAGAAGGCAGTGTGCCCAAGCGTTCATCTTATTAACCTATAAAGATAACATTGAGTATGTGCCTCGCCCCTGCTTTCTTTGATGTCTGCCAATATCACACTAGATTAAGATTTCTTTCAGTTCTACACAACAACTGTGTAGAACAACTGAGCAATAACAAAACAAGAGGCCCTAAAAAAGAAATTCCGAAAAATAGGAAGGGTGTTTTTCTGAATTACCCACAGTGATGCTATTCATGAGACTTGAATGGGTGGATTCCCACGAACAATTTTTCCTTTAACATTTACATAAAATGAAAATATACAGAACAAGCTTTCAGTTTGGAGTATAAAGTAATGAGGACATACCTTTTGGTCATTGCTTTCGCTTTAGCCGGCTGGTGATGCGGGAGCCGCAGGTTAAAGATCCGTTCCATGAGCACCTGTGCATAGCGAGTGAAGTCCAGGGAGTCTGAGTCATTGATGACCGTGTCGTATGAGTGCGGATCCAGCAGCACAGTCACGTAACGTCCAGCAACACGAACCTGTACATCATCGGTGCAAAAGTGAAAATACATGAGATACATGCAGCTATAATGCAGCAATTTATTTTGCATGCATTTCTGAAGGTTTAACTATATTGTATCCCAATACAGTAGATTTCTGATGAAATGCAGTATTCCTCAAATCTTTTGAATAACTTAAAAAAGTCAGGATCACACTTATTGGAAACATAATTTGTTAGTGTCACACAAAAAATATGAAACTGTTTCAGGATAATTTAAAAATCATAGTGTATCCTGATGTAAATTTATGTTGCATGGCGGTATCTGTAACATGCTGTTACATAGATATGAATATATATTCTTTAATCTCTAAAATGTATTTTACAGACACATTTGGAGATTCCAGATTATATTCTATATGAAAACAAGCAGAAAAGTATATTCCAGTGTGATTTAAAGTTGCTCTTTATTACTTTACAAACAGGACTTCCCTTTTTCTTTTGTTTCAATCTTTCTAAATGTAGCATCAGAAGTGACTACCAAGCATTCAATATATACAATATATTAAGTTAATTCTTGACTTTGGAAACAGCAGTTGCCAAAACAATCTCACCTCAAGGACCATTTCGTAGCTGATGGAGTTTTTAATTGTATTACATTATCTTCTTCAGTGGAGGGAGTTTGCCCAGAATTGTAAAAGTTTAATTTTTTTCTGAGAACTTTAAAGACTTTGAAGCTGAACGTTTACACTAATATGAAGTCCTTAAAAGTGCTAAGGGAAATTAAAATGTAAGTATTTACAGAGGTGAGATTGTCAAATGTACAGTACATCATCTTCAGGTTTCTTCTACTCACTGTGAAAATGTCACCATGTTTCTGCTTCATTCGATTCAAGAACTTGGATGCATCTTTTCCAAATTCAAGTGCATGGCCTAACCATGGGATAACGCCTTTGTCTAGAGGTGGATCGCTCTTGGATCTAAAAAAAAATAAAATAAAATTTAAAATTACAAATGAATGATTCAACTGATTTTGTGTATTAAAAAAGTTGGCTTATCTGATCTGACTGTAAGTTGGGGATACTTAAACACACAGTCCTGTGGACAATAAACAACACAGTGAATCTTATTTGACACATGCATGTCCTTCGTTTCTGCCACAGACTACCATAAGTGTTTGGTGTCAGTGTACACACAGTGCAGTCTGTGTTTGTATGATTAACCTTTTAGTCAAACGCATTAACAGGGATTAGTTAAAAATATAAATTACATCACAAAAAGGAGTACATCAGAGATTCATTTTGTAGGCCATTTGTCTCAGAGGAAAACAAAAACCAGTTAAGTGTAGACTCCCAAATAGGACACTTCTAAATTTAACACTGTAGTTTAACCACATTCCTTAGGAACAAGAACAACCCATTCAACTAATAAATGGGTTCACTTGACGTAATGATGCGCATGAGTCCTTTGTTATTATCATCACCATAGTCGTATTATCCATACACCACTTAAAAGTAGGCTATGCCAAGAAAACCAATAAAAGTCTGTTTAAAAAAAAAAATAACTAGGTCAAAAGGATTTTAAACCAGGCGCGAATTTACATCACAATTGACAGCAAAAACACATAGATGCTTCAAGAAATCAGTTGACATGAGCACATCATCAGATTCAGTGTCAAAAGGAGTATTTTCCCTGTTTTCTTTGTTCTGGCAAATATTACAGTATGTAGTCTACAACATGCATAGGACAGTAGGCTACAAGTGAATCAAATAAGCCTATTAACTCACCTCGATCTGTTTGTGAGGATAAAATAAAGCAGGACAGCTTGGGCAAACAGAAAAATGGTCCAGATCATCTCGTGCGTTTACCTTCCCGCTGCGCAGAGTCAATGGAGTCCCTTCAGCTCTCATGGCTTTTTATGAACTCACAGGCACGTCACTGTCATCTGCGCTGCTCATTGCTAAATCGAAGACGTTGACGTCATGCCCGTCATCCAGAGTACAACCTGCGACCCAGTGACTTTGATTAATACAAGGAAATGAAACAATACTTTAAATTCCCCTTAACGCATGTTTTACGGGTTCTACAGGCTGTGTACAGCTGCACGTATGTGTTCCTGGAGATTTGGGCTTTAGGTGGTGACCTATGCTGGGGAAGAACCCGCACTTAAAATCTGCCTGACTTTGAAATATGCTCGTGTTCAAACTATTATTAATATTAATCCTGTTTACAGCACAATAGTTAAAGCAGAAGTATCCTCCCATGTTAACTTTAGTTCATTCCTACTATCAAGACCCGAGTTAAATCTACATTAAATTCACCGCACAACCTTTCTGTGCGTCTTTGTTTTTTAGTTTCATGCTAACTCGATTTTCATTAACAATAACTGTTACACAATTATATACTATTTCCCCTGTTTGGGACTATCCCTTTGATGTTTTGGGTTAGGCAATACTTTATTGAAGGCCAAAGGGAGATTAATACCGCATGCAAATGTTCACGCACACCACAATTATTAGTTTTTACTATTACTCAGT
This sequence comes from Sander vitreus, assembly GCF_031162955.1. NCBI lineage: Eukaryota > Metazoa > Chordata > Actinopteri > Perciformes > Percidae > Sander > Sander vitreus. The sequence goes on along the minus strand of NC_135858.1, from coordinate 14,075,997 downwards.
CTGAGTTACACACAAATAGCCTTCCTTTTTTACTCAATATCAGTTGATATACCCATGTGTCCTGTCTGCTCAGGTCGGCACGTCACTTTTGGAGAAATTAAGGAACGAGTCTAGAGATGTGCTGGCTCGCAGGTAGACTGGAAAGCACACACCTTTCCAGCAGGTCAAATATGAAATAATATTAATAATAAATATAAAAGTACACCTTCCCATTTTACTCTGCACATCTTATTGCTGCGTGGCACTGACAAAGAATGTTTACATCAAATGACATTTTGTTTGAATCTTTATTAATCAGAACAATATGGCAATATGTGCGGGGGAGGGGGGGTTGGGGTGCAGTTAAAACCACCTTCAGCAGGTTTATGAACAGCAATATGACAAATGAACTGCCTCAGTCATATAGAGTGTGAGAACCAATACACTGCTTCTGAACATAAAAATAGCTTTTCTCTTTCCAGTTAGCCATTGTTTTACATTAAACTAAATGAGAAATAAAAATGTACACACAAATGCTTGGCAAGCTTGACCAGAGAATCTGAAACCTGAAAAAAATTATGAAAATATAAAAAATGTCAATCCATAATGGCCTTAAATATAAATTCAGAACCTAAATGCAGAGCAAGAATTAAGAGAGCTCCTTGTCACCCTTCTCATCCCCTTTTGCATTAACCGTCCCTCGTGATTCATAGACATCCTCCGGAGTTTGGCTAAACACGGCCCCGGTTCGCTTGAGGAGGTAGACTCCAGCATGTAAACCCCCGACATTGACCCAAACAGTGTGCAGCTTCCTCCACAGCCCTCCCATCCTCGAGATAGCCTGGAGACAACATAAAACATGTGAGGGCAAACTAACAAATTACACATTTGATTTGGTTAAAACAAAAAAAAGAAAGATATCTGTGCTTATACAAATACAGCTGGTAAGTCTTGTTCCATGACTCAGAGACTGAGCTGAGTTAAACCTACATCACTCAAACTCGTGGGATGATTTAGAGATTATTTCAAGGTAAATTGATTCTGCACGCAAACTTTTAAGCAGGACTATATTAGGTTGTTTAAACTTGATGGAAAGCTGCATAAACATAAAAAACACTGGCATTTACAAATGATCACACTTCAGTAGGGAAAATAAAACCAACACTGGATTTTTCTATATAATAATATTCATTATTTGAGTTTGACTAAATCTGGTAAAGCACATATAACACAAAGGGTCAACAGTTAAACTTTTGCAACCCATGACCCCATTCAAAGGTCCAACATTTTCATAGCACACTTAACACTCTTAATCTGATTCACCATTTTACTCACCATTTGTAACATTTTGTGTACTGTTATTTCTAAATGTAGATACAAAAACAACACCATCACCTCATTGGTGATAGTGATCAGTCCGTCTGTCAGTGCACCACTTTAAATATTGCTAGAAGATAATGAATGTTACTTTGCATAACTTGCATCATCGTGACATAATACACTGGCCCACCTACTTTACTAAAATACCTAAAACGCCAAATAGGTATGTCTCATTTATGTGTAAAGAACAGATGTTCAGTCTGCCCCTCATGAGACATGACAGCAAAAAGTCCAGCCACCTTAAGAGGTGTGCTCACAGTTCATTGTTGACAAGAGTCGTCTCAATGCACATCCTTTTAATTATTTTTGACAGATTCATTCAAATTTAAATATAGTTGATGGGCAGGTTTTGATTTTTCATCATGTAAAAATCAGGGGAATTGAAATTTTGTAAGTATTTTTTGTAAGGGTTTTCACAGGAAGTCAAGGAAGTAATGAGTAAGTGTGGCTTTTGTTTCTTGCACTTCCGAATGTGGCGTCAGACTGCCATTTATTTCTGCTGTGCTTACAGCAAAGGATGTTACGCATTTTGGCTACCACTATTTCATCTATTTACATTGTGGTGATTTCAAACCCTATAGGTGAAGTTTTAACTGCAATAACATGTATTTCATGTTTTTGCTAGACACACACACACACACACATGGAATATCCTGTGGGCTTCTGATTTATCAGAAATATAAAGAAGCACTAAGCAAAACACTGAAAGAAAAATAGATTATTGCATAGATGTATAGATTTGCAAAAAGTGACTGTGGTCAGCCAGTTGCTGAGGCTTAAGAATTAATAAGCCGTTTAAGAATTACAAAAAAGAAAAAAAAACAATTTGAATAAATTATTTTTAGAATTACTTCCATGGGAACAGGTTGTATACTAGTCTTGTACACACAGTGTACTATTTAGTTCAATCTTGACACGCCTCCATCCTAAGCTCCCTGAGGTGTGGAAAAAGCAGAACCATTGATTATACAAGGGGTGGAGATCGTTCTTGCGTGGAACGTGGTATTTATAGTGTTTATTGTCTTTCTGTACTAGGAACACATATCTACTCAACGCAAATGGCGGAGCATCAGTGGACGCGCAGGTTGCAGCTGCACCCGGTCCATTAATCAACAGTTAATGATAAATCAGTCCCTCTAGGAATTTGCGACGTCGCGATCGCAACAATTCACGCAAATTCAACCAATCACCATGAATTCGGTGAGCAATTTTGACCAATCACCACAACTTTACCGCAAATTTCACCAATAACTGGAGTTTCCCCGCAACTTCAACCAATCACAACAGTCCCACGTGCCAGACTTTGCGTCAGTTATGTGACACTGAGAGCCACTGACCAAGCGGGAGTGAGAACGGGTTGACGTAACACACGTACGTCGCCAAATTAATTTCCTTGTTTCTGATATGAAGACGAGACATGTTCTCTTAATACATCCATGGTGTGACTCCAACATCTCACATTTTGCTCTCTGGTGTCACACTAACTGCCTACAGCTCAACACCTCTAAGACGAAGGAGCTGGTCGTTGACTTTGGGAGATCCAGACCAAGACCGCGACCAGTCCTGCTAGAGGGAGCTGAGGTGGTGGCTGTGCAATCATACAAATACCTCGGGCTGTGGCTGGATAATCAACTGGACTGGACAACACACACCAGCCACCTGTACAGAAAGACACAAAGCAGGTTGTACTTCCTGAGGAGACTGCAGTCTTTCAACATCTGCAGCAAACTGCTGTTGATGTTTTACCAATCTGTGGTTACCAGCGTCCTCTTCTACACTGTGGTGTGCTGGGGGGGCAGCATGTCCAAGAAGGACACCTCCAGACTGGATAAACTGATCAGGCGGGCGGCTCTGAGTCGGCATGAAGCTGGACTCACCGGTGACGGTGGCAGAGAGGAGACACTGGACAAACTGCTGGACATTGCAGCAATGCCAGCCACCCCCTGCACACCATCATCGGCAACCAGGAAGGAGCCTGTTCGGTAGGCTGCTCCTTCCCAAGTGTAGGACCAACAGACTCAAGAACTCCTTTGGCCCTCATGCCATCATACTCTACAACTCCTCACTCAGGGGGAGGAGGAAATAGAATAAATAGGGTAAAGAGGACAGAACAGAAATTCACTATGCAATAAATTAATAATCTACTCACATACATACCTGGACACTCTAACTGCTCTTAACTGCTAATTTATGCTAAATTAATACTTGATTTATGCTAAATCTAATTTCCTTGCAGGAGTCATCCCAAAAGGATCAATAAAGAGAAGTCTAAGTCTAATTTACCAACAAAACGTACAGCGAAACACCGTGCAAAACATTTCAGACCATCCTGCCAACCTGTATACATTTTAACATCAATGTACGCTGTTTCGATCCTGTTGGCTCTCTGCAGCGGACGAGGCTGCTGCCAAGTTCCCCTGCGACTGGTACTGGTACACACACACACACACACACACACACACACACACACACACACACACACACACACACACACACACACACACACACACACACACACACACACACACACACACACACACACACACACACACACACACACACACACACTCTGCAGGAAAAACCTGAGCTGAGACATAGAGGATGACCTAAATTGAGGACAGCTACGCTCATTACAAACCATTTGCATATTGGAATACAATCCATTTGCATATTATACCAACATTAGCATCCTGAGCCTTTTTGGTAAGGTTAATAGGAAAACTCAGCCCAGAGTAGTTTTATTCTCCCCGAAATAAGTAATTTTATTTTTAAAGTATTATACCCCCAAAAAATGCACCCACTTACTCATTTCTGTTCAACATAGTGGGTTTAGTTGAAAACCAATGTTTACAGATATTTAGTAGTATTGTTGATGGATTCAGGTCCAAATCTTGACACTGTAGTGCAAAGTATTTGAATTCTTTATATTGTGTTATAAATATACCCCTTAAAACCCAGCTATTGCAATTAAATTTAGCTATTGGCTAATCTGGAGGCAGATGACATATATGGAGGCAGCTTTTGTCATACAACCACATGCCCCAACCCCGCTCTCCCGACCATGCAATCTGCAACTCTGAGCTCACAGAAGGGTGAGTGGGCATGGCTTAGCCCCCCTTCCCAGCACGGCCCATGTGGATACGTTTCTAATAGAGGCATTTCTTTCTTTTTTTAAGATTATTTTTTGAGCATTTTAGGCCTTTATTTAAATAGGACAGCTGAAGACATGGAAGGACATGCAGCAAATGGCTGCAGGGTGGAGCTGAACCCAGATGCATTTCTTTAGAATTTCGTTGACATTTGTTTATTTGTTGGAGTTATGAACAATACGGCTGCTGGGAAAAGCAGTTGTGCTGCATGCATAGCCTGCCCACAAATTAACATTTGGATTAAGCAAACAACAGCTAGCATGAATTGTCATCAGGACAGGATTGCACTGTGATTTACCGGTATTTGAAATGTTTCCCTGGAAAAAAAAAAATCTCTTATTTAGCTGAAAATCCTGTTTTCTACATGAGCTATACAGTTACCTTGGCCAAGCACTTCTTGTCCTGCGTCAACAAGACAGCCTTTCCTGAGCCTGGTGTGCACACACGGGCCATTTCCCTCAGACAGGAGGGGTACAGGTCCCAGTTCTTCTTCCTAGAGCCCATTCTTCAAGAAAACAGAAAGATTTTACCTCATGGTTGATGTGAAAAGTGCTTAAAGATAAATCCACTATTAAGTATTTTCTGTTTCAAAAATCTAATTGTCAACTAACAGCTATAGCACCGTGGTTACGTTAGAGTCAGATTAGACCTCGACTGGGACATTAAAGTATTCAAAACATCGACTCATTCAGCATAATTTACTGTACACCACTGTTATTGTTGTACCTCTTCCCAAAGGGCATGTCAGTGATGATAATGTCAACAGAGCCGGTCCTTATGGGTAAATTGCACAGATCCCAACGCACTGTGTCAATAGGCAATCCAGAAACACTGTTTGAAAGGATCCAAAAAGGATTTTAAATCGTTATGAAGATCATCAACTACACACAAAGTATAATGATGTCCAGCTGTGCACCCTCTCACCTGCCCTTGATTGCCCTCCGTTTCTGGATGTGACATATATTATTGACAGTGCGGTTAACTGCCATGTCATTGTTGTCACCGGCAACATAGAATGAACTGTTAAATTCAATGGCCCCCTGGAGAAGAAAAACAAAATTCAAGAAAGTACAAGTAAAACTGCATGTTGAGGAGTACTTTCTGACTGTTTGGCACTTGAAGTCTTCAGTCTGTAGTTCACTCATGAAATGAATTTGATGAAGATCAGAAGTGTTTATATATTGCACCTTTTTTTTTTTTTCCCCCCCCCATTTAGGCAACATTGTAGTCTAGCTACAGAAGTTACGTCTTACCTCCAATGGTATAGCTCCAGTGCCGCACATTGGATCAAGTATTATATCCGATGCCTGAGGTTTACACAGCCTGTCAAGACAGTATGAAAATAACTCCAGTGCAACATCATGTCAATATATAGCATCCACCAATTCTGCTGTTCTTCCCCTCAGATGTCCACAACATGTTTCTGGTCCTGACTGACATCACGCTAAACACCTGCTGCTCTAACTCATTAGACCCCGATTAATTTGAGCACTTTCCCTAACGACTTACATTACACATACATTTCTAAGTCCAGTCATGCTGTCTTAAAACTAGAATATTTAAGAGCCTTTTACTTGATTTCATTGTTTTTTTATCATCACAAATAACCAACTTTTATTGCAAAGTGAGAAAGATGTTAATTAAGCGCAAATCTACCGCACTTAGCAGCAGTGGACACAGGTTTGACCTGCCAAATTACAACAAGCAGAATCTATAAATGTAAAATTCTTGAATTTCATCTAAGTAATTTTGTATAGTTCTTATAGTTTGTACTGCTCTCGTACTGATTTGGAATGTACACAACAAATATTTTTGTTTCATGAAGTACCTGTGTAATTGCTGATTATTATTATTATTATTTATTTATTTTGGATCATATACTGAATGAACCTCTGAAACTCAGGACAGATAATACTGTTCTTGCGTAGTGTGTTTAAATGAACTATTAAAGTAATGACTCACATGTATCTGGGCTAGACAAATCTGCCTTGACAAACCGTTCTCCTCCCTGTATGATGCCTAAAATTGCTGAAGCCTTTCAACTTGGTCAATAACCTTTGCCAACTACGGTCTCTAATTCCACCTCTCTTCTACTTGTAATGTGTACTTAAATGCACCACAAGCCTCTGTTGTGGTCCCACTGCTACTCAGTGCTTCATCCATAAATCTGGCAAGCACTGTCACTAATATGCTGATGATGCCCAAAACAAACACAAATATTCTAGATAAAATGCACATATCTCTGTGTGAGAGGCTTACTAAATCATTTAGAAAAACTGGTGTTTCAAAACAGAAACATCAAAAACTGCTATTTTGACTGTTTATGTATGTGCCTATCTTCCTATCTTTTGTTAGCTTTGATGGGCTTGTGAATAAGCCAACGGGTGAACTTGGGTCCGTGAGCTGACCAATCAGCTATGGTCTGTGAGCTGACCAATCAGCCATGGTCTGTGAGCTGACCAATCAGCCATCAACTAGGCTGCTTTAGATCACTAGATTTACGTCTCCTCATGTCCCTTTTGGCACCTGCATCGGGACGTAGGAGGCTGCCATTATTCACTCGAGCGAAAGAGCTGTGCCTGAATCCACTGTGGTCACAGGGTTAAAGGCAGTGAATTACGTTTTAATAGTCAGGTTTTTGGTGGAGATTTGAGAAATGCTACGCAGGGGAGGTCCAGTCCACAGAAGGATACTGAACCACATCGACTCCTGAGGTCCCAGAGATCTCCAGAGTTTAAAAGATTCCCAGTCCAGTTGGCTGGGTGGCGAGCTACCTGTGTTTTATCTATATGTATGCCAAATGTCTGTGTATATTAATACACTTCTCAACAATCCTGGTGTCTTAGTTTCTTTATTGATGTTCAATTCTCTGGCTCTTAACAATCTAGTTTTCTTCTGATTCTGGTCCAAATTCACACTGATATTAACTACATAACACTACTACAAGCTATTTCACAAATGTACATTCTTACTACAATGTAATAAGGATTACATGTTACCTAGGAGAGGTGTTTTTAATTTCTCAATTTTGTTACGCCTTAAAATAAAAACTAAGGTGTGACTTGCATATTTATCTCAACAGAGAAGTGTTGTTCTTGGCTAGACTGGTGGTATTATATATGCCTGTATTCAGTCAGGGCAAGCACCTGCATGGTTACTCTTAGATAGAAGAATTGTTGCACAGCCCCCACAATGTCTTCAGGAAATATTCCATTACAAAGTATCAGTAAAAACGTATTGATCCTTTTATTGTCTCGGACTTTTGGCCAACTTTAATGTGAATACGTACACAGACAAAGACATTGTTCTCGGATTATGACTGGACACTTTATGGAGCATTGTTCAGATTTCAGCTGATGAGAATTTAGTATGTGTCATTATCGTTTCCTGTTTGCACCTTTGGTGTCTATTTGTTTAAGTGGGAGTAGCCTAAAATCTGCTGTAACTGTAGATGAGAGTCTGTGGTTGCAGCTTGGCGGTAATTTTTGTCATGGAGTCTTCCTCCTTCCTCCATGACTTTGGTAGCTGTCCAAGGCGTCACTATGACAGCAGTTTAAATGTGGAATTTGTTTGACTAAAACTTTGTCACATCAAAACAACCTTTACGTTGGGAACCAAAATGATCAGCCAATTAGACATTTGGAATTGCACCTTGTTTGAATAATATACATATTAATAAAACCCTTGACTTTTAAACAAATTCGGGGAATCAACTATATCCTGATTAAATCCCTGAGACATTCGAAAACAGAGCTTAAACAGTGTTGTAGAATTACCTGAGCATGCCATAGCACAAGGTAGACCGCAGAGTAGTGGGTCCAAAGTGACTGATGTTTCTCCTGTGAAGACTCTCTTCTGTGAGTGCAATGCCGATCACCACCTCTTCATTGTGTATGTTTAGTAACACCTACAGTACAGGAACATATGGTGCATGATTAGAAAGCACTTATCAACATAACCATGCATACATCCTTATATTCTATGGAGCTGAAATAATCGGAAACAAACATTATCGCCAACTATTTTGATGTGGATTTATTGTTTCTTAGGGTTAATATTCCAGTCTACAGTATTATCTTTAGTAAACTGAAACTTGCCAGCACAAAGCAAACACATACAGAATTTACAAAATATTTCAACATGTATCCAACCACCCCTTTAAATATCTGCTCACTCAGAGTAGGCACAACAAACATGTGTGAACAAACATTTTAGTTTTTGTAGTAAACTTGTATACATTTTAAATTATTTGTTCTTATATTCTATCCTATTATTATGTCATGTATATTGTATCCTATTATTTCATGTATATTCTGTATGTGTGCCTGATATTTTGCTGCTGCAACACTGGAATTTCCCATTGCTTTTGGGATCAATAAAAATCTATCTATCTATCTATCTCACACACACACACACACACACACACACACAGCTTATCTTCATGGAAAATGTTCTTTAACAGAGTTGTTATTTTTTCTTTTGTTACCCCTTAAACTAAACATTAGGTTATGCCTTGCAAATTTATCTGACCAGGCAGAGTTTTTTTTGGCCAATGCGATTGTATTCACTTTGTGTCAGTCTAGTCTGAACAAGCATACCTCTATGTCAAACTTCGTCATGTCTGCTTTCCACAGAAAGAATTCTTGCACGGCCCCACCAAAGTCTCTGGCTGCCTCGTTAGAGGAAAAGCTGTGTTTGTCACCAGCCCTGTTGCACGTCACACGAAACTTGATGGGTTTGGCCTCGGGTGCTGTCTCCTCTGAGTCCTGCGTGCTGGTCTCCGTGTCAGCTGTGCTCTCCGCCTTTGACGGGCTTTCAGCAGCAGACGTCGCCTGTGGTAGCTCTTGCTGCTCAGTGTCAGCAACGGCTGCATCAGTGGCCTCACTATTAGGTTTTACTTTGGTACCATTTCCTCCTTTCCGGTAGCCTTTCTTCTTTTTAAGGGCGCCATTTAGTTTCCAAACCTCTAAGGCATTAGTCCAGGGGAGTTTGGAGGCAAGCTGCTGCATCTCCATCAATGTCTCCTCCTGCACAAAACACAGTGTTTATTACCCCTTACAATAATGTGCTAAACATCAGCTACAAATGAATAACGCTGGCTGTAAGTTACCTTTGATTCTTTGAACTGGTAATGATCATATTCCTCAACCACAACAAACAGGTTGTCCACAGACCTCAGAAGATGGACCTACAGTAGGGAGTTCAATGAACAGGTAGACAGATACATTTTAGATGTAGGTTTTCTGTACCCATTTTTTCACCTGGCAAAATTAAACTGGATCAACATATAATCACTGGGCTCCATATAAACAGCTATTGCCATTCAGCATCAATGCAAAGTTTTCTGTGTATATAATGCAAATTGATGGTGAAGAAAACTTTGGAAGAGCAAGGCATGCATTGACTCCAGGTTTCCTACCTGATACAGCTTGTCAGTGGTTATTGGAAAGTATATGCGACCACGATCTTTGCTGATTCGTGCATCAACCCCAATCTTCTCATTGACCTCTTCTGCAGCAGTGTGCTCAAACCCTGTGGGCACGGTTGCTCCAATGGTGACAGTGATGATGTCCCCAGTGGTCTCATCATTCTCAGTGGAGGAAGAAGTGGATGGTCCCGCAGTGTTATGGCCCGGCTCTGCAGTCCCATCTTCGTCCTGGGAGGACATGCTGTATTTGTGGGCTGCACTTCACTAGACACAGAGGTATAACTGGCAGATGTGTATCACAGCTGGTGCCAAGCTCAGAGGCTCAAATGTAACCTGGTGAAAGAGAGGTATTCAAACTGTCAATCATGCATATTTTGCCCCAAGTTACTCAGGCATGAGAAGTCATTTTGCAAGAGAGCAACGTGTTATAGCTACATATCTATTGAGCATTATCATTTTGTCCTAGGTTAGCATGAACAACTTTTATTTGAACATTGTGAATAAACCTGTAACGTTGTTGCTGGAGAAGCAACGTTACCGGTTCACTTAGCTGGCTAACGTTAGCCTTAAGGAGCTAAAAAGTTGTTACGATTAATAACCATGCTAACGTTACCCACAGATACGGCTTTTATATTAAACCGCTGCCACATCGCGATACGCGTTTATGTGATATTTAGCAGCGACAGACAATAGTTTAAGAGTTAGTTATATTAAACTTGCTAACTGTACTGACCAACCTGTCAAACACGAGGCGGAAACATGCTTTCGCTCAGCTGCAACAATACCGAGGCTTCCGACGGGAATGCTCCAGAATAAAAGCATCATCTCCACAAATTTAATCTGACCAAAATTACTCAAAACCATGACCTGCACAAGAGTGACATTTTAAAAATACTGTACAGTGTCCATTGTACAATTATTGTTAAGGTTTTATACTATATGCCAAAAATACTCACACACATTAAGGTGATCAGTGTATGCAGCAAAATAACTGGCATGCACAGGAAACTGCAGGATCTTTACAACAGTTAGGCCTATTGGCCAATATAAGAAAGCAGAATCCATCCTGTCAGATTGTTTCAATCATTTGATTCAACAGTTTCAGTTTCTGCCATCAGGAACCGTCCCCAGACTTCCATTAGCTAAAACCAATACATTAAAACACTCCTTTACCCTCTGCCATATCCCTCCTCCTCTAGGAGGAAAAGGTTATTTGCATAATGGTTTGACTTACTGTTTTTTGACTGAGTATTTTTTAGTGTTTATTTATGTTTGGACTTATATTTATCTGCCCTTTGTTTTTTATGTTTGCTAAATGTATGCCTCCAACTGCTGCATAACCAATTATCTTAAAAACTGTTTTGTTTTGAAAGCCCATAAAGCCCAAACAGGAAACCTAGTTGGTGCCGGTGGACTCATATACTGTCTATGCTCTTAATACCATTGACTATACGGTAATTCCTCTACTATGCGACAGTAAGTCGCGTGGTTATGACACAATCGTTAGCCTGTTTTTACAAAAACGTCTGCTACGGAGCCATAACGTGAGGTACAAGGTAATGGAGCCTTTTATACACTGTCGTGTTTCTTTAGAAATAAACGATGGACAAAAAACGCTTCAGATGTAAAGTTATTCGCTGTCAAAGTGACGTCAAAATGAATGGCAGTCAATGGAATGCTAACGGGAGGTGATGGCTTGGTAGCATCAAAATGGCGCCATAGGAGGTTCGCGGTCCGAGGAGAAGCTTACCCCCTTGCTTAATACATCCATGGTGGACTCATCTTGATCTAGTGTTACGGTTAATTTTCACTACTTCCGGGTACATGTTTCCCATAAGTGATCGACAGAGGGCGCCATAATATAACTTTTTGAGCTTAGTGGAAGAACGCCTTATAATACGTCACCTTATATGTAAACAACAAGCAATATAGAAGTTGAATTAGAGAGGTAGTACATGAAAAGAGAGACCCCACCACTATGAAAGTAAAGAAGGCAGGATAAAACATATGCAAGAGACAGCAAAAAAAACCTCAGTAGATCTAGTGGGAGAGAATAAAGACATTATGGAGAAATAAATTGATAATTTATTGTCCCTAAATTTCTGTCTTATGTTTTTTTCTGTTATTATGGTTTGTTAATCACATTCACCAGTGTGTGTTTTAATGCATTTTATGAACATTGGCTTGACAGAGGTACAACAGTTTTCTGTGTTCAAAATAACTTAAGTATGTCAAGTATACATTCAAGTCATTAAGTATACATTTATCAACAATGTTCAATCTAATAAACACATATCACATTAGTTACTCATAGTGACGATTTGAGCTTTTTAGTGCCTTAGAATAGCATAGCCAAATACAATATATGAAAAATATTGGACATTTACTGCATATTAAACACTCAGTGCTGCATGTCTGGCAGCCCTGTAGATTCAAATTAGGGAAACCTGTTACATCACATGCTGCCTTTATCAAGATTCACACAGGGCAGATCTTTTTAATTAAAAAAGGTGCAATTATGTGATATGAGAACTCACACATGTCCATACAACAATTCATCTGGATGAAGAAAAAGGAAAATATTAGGAAGAAGCAGCCCTATAAAGGCTTCTCTGCTGTCTTCTTTCCCACAGTTTTGATAATCACTCTGACACTTTAGTTGAGCACCTTCACATAAAGTCTCACTAATGCTTTTTTTTCCTCAATATACTATGTAAAACTATTCTCTAGACCTTTTCAGATGCAAGTGTGAATTTAGTGGTAAAACATATAATGTCGACATGAACATGTAGTCACACAGTCATGTTGTCACTTTTATTTGACATACGGTACACGTAAGCAATCTGAAGTATTAAAAGCAATACTACAAAAGGCAATTTACAGTACGATGTCCTGTTGACCGAGTGGTCTAAGATGCCTGTAACCATGACAACCCTGATTTGGGTCACCAGGCAACCTCTGTTAGAAGTCATCCCTAAGTTTCCTGTCACTTTCTACTGTCAAATGATCAAAGAAATCAAAGAAATGTTCTTTAAAAATCAATTAAGCAATGACATTTCTGACTAATCAAATCTGAGAAATTCATTATAATTAGAAATATTGCATTTGTTCCATTTGTTGTTCTGCAAAAACAATAGTCTGTATGCATTTGCAGATTCACTGAAATATTTTTTAGCTGCCAAAAACAATTAGCATGCCTCAACACTTACAAATAATTATCTATTACAGCATTCAGGCCCAGACTGTAGCCCAGGGTGCCATTTCTTCACATGTTGAGTATGGAGATAAGAACAGTTCCCACTCTTGTTCTATAGAAAGAAAAAGTAAAATGATCTCACAATGGATCTTTGTGCCATAAAAACAGTTAAGTCACAGTTTCCCCCCTGAGATGCCTGATGAGAGAGAGGTAGGGGTGAGGAGCAGAGGGATTGTGGGAGGGTTGACGGGACTGCAGAAAGGTTACCCCGCTGACTTCTCTATGGTAACAATCAACAAATCAACAAAAGCAAAATCCACCCTGCTGTCACTCTGGCCCTCCAGCAGGCCTCTCTTCTGTCACAGCTGATGTGTCACAAGTGGAGTGTGTGATCTCTCGTTGCTCTACTCTGTCCTCAGACATGTGGATGATACATAAGGCCTGGCAATCAACTTAGACTCACCGACGGAACTGCAAAGATACAAAAGAGAGCGTGATGCAGTGGGACACATAACACAGAAAGACACTTAACCTTTCTCTGTCTCTCTCTCATATCTAGACTCGCTAAAGACAGACAGATAGGTAATGTAAACACACACATTCACTGCCAGAGGCCATTGAAAAATCCTCAGGGGCTTTTATTCCTGCGAAGAGGGCTGTGCATGCTGTGTTCAACGGCCAGAACTTTGTACATCACAATGCCAGCTAAGAATTCAAACCTGAGTTCCTAAGTCATTACTGGTGGGAAAACAGGGGGGCAGGTGTATGCCTGCATTTGTGTGAACAGATATTCTTTGAGGGGGGAGAAACACTAGACATCTTCCTCATCTCTGTGATTGTTCAAATGGCATTGTCTTTTAAGTTGGTGTTGCTGGCTGCATATTAACATTAGACTCTAGCTTATGATAATGTGCCTTATACTGATGTCCTTTTAGAAACATGATGTTTTTTCAGCTACATTCTGAAAACCATTCATGTCCACACCATGTAAAACTCGATAGAATAATATGCTTGTCGAATAGACTGAATTATTGTAACAAAACTCAGAGATGTTAAAATTATAGTACAGTCAATTGTAAATAGTTTACAGTTGTATCATTAATGTTTAATACATCAATAACTAATGGTTTATTAAAGATCAAATATACGCCATTACAAACAACCTGGCTTGCCAGGTTGGGAAAAATCCTTCTCTTTCTTGTTTCTTTTTGGTAATAATGCAGTTAAGTGTGTAGGTAATCTGTTAATGACAACAATGAAATAACTTTCTCATGTTCTAATAAGCCATCTGCAGCCGTTGCATTTGTTTTATAAATTGTAAGTGGGACGATTTAAAAAAAATAAAAATCCTTTTTACCTGTTTTTTCAAATGTGGCAGAAGTGTCCTCCCACCTGTCAGCTTGAAATATGCACTGAAGCCTGTGTGGTGCAGATGGAAATGAAATGCAGAAGACGTCTACAGTGTGGCAGTTTGCAGGTTTCACAGCCTGTTCCCTCCTGAACTGAGAAAAGCTGAGGTGACAGGCAACAAACCAAGTTCTATGGGCTGTTAAAAGCACAGTGAAGTACCCAGATGACAGTATCTGTCAGGAAACACGCTCAGTCCCCATCACTACAATGCTTTGAAAAGCTGCTTTTCTTCATGATATGAATTTAAATATATATACAGTGGGGAGAACAAGTATTTGATACACTGCCGATTTTGCAGCTTTTCCCACTTACAAAGCATGTAGAAGTCTGTAATTTTTATCATAGGTACTCTTCAACTGTGAGTGACGGAATCTAAAACAAAAATCCAGAAAATCACATTGTATGATTTTTAAGTAATTAATTTGCATCTTATTGCATGACATAAGTATTTGATACATCAGAAAAGCAGAACTTAATATTTGGTACAGAAACCTTTGTTTGCAATTACAGAGATCATACGTTTCCTGTAGTTCTTGACCAGGTTTGCACACACTGCAGCAGGGATTTTGGCCCACTCCTCCATACAGACCTTCTCCAGATCCTTCAGGTTTCGGGGCTGTCGCTAGGCAATATGGACTTTCAGCTCCCTCCAAAGATTTTCTATTGGGTTCGGGTCTGGAGACTGGCTAGGCCACTCCAGGACCTTAAGATGCTTCTTACGGAGCCACTCCTTAGTTGCCCTGGCTGTGTGTTTCGGGTTGTTGTCATGCTGGAAGACCCAGCCACGACCCATCTTCAATGCTCATACTGAGGGAAGGAGGTGGTTGGCCAAGATCTCGCGATACATGGCCCCATCCATCCTCCCCTCAATACGGTGCAGTCATCCTGTCACCTTTGCAGAAAATCATCCCCAAAGAATGATGTTTCCACCTCCATGCTTCAGGGTTGGGATGGTGTTCTTGGGGTTGTACTCATCCTTCTTCTTCCTCCAAACACGGCTAGTGGAGTTTAGACCAAAAAGCTCTACTTTTGTCTCATCAGACCACATGACCTTCTCCCATTCCTCCTCTGGATCATCCAGATGGTCATTGGCAAACTTCAGACGGGCCTGGACATGCGCTGTCTTGAGCAGGGGGACCTTGCTTGCGCTGCAGGATTTTAATCCATGACGGCGTAGTGTGTTACTAATGGTTTTCTTTGAGACTGTGGTCCCAGCTCTCTTCAGGTCATTGACCAGGTCCTGCCGTGTAGTTCTGGGCTGATCCCTCACCTTCCTCATGATCATTGATGCCCCACGAGGTGAGATCTTGCATGGAGCCCCAGACCGAGGGAGATTGACCGTCATCTTGAACTTCTTCCATTTTCTCTTTCTCATCGAACAGGTTGTACGATGAAAAGATTTTATCCCCTTTTACATGCGTACAAGGCTAAAGACATTTCTATTAGAAGCCGCCTAGGCCAGAATTGAATACTTCACTTGCACATACATATATACTGGTACTAAACACTTGCACATACATGCATACTTCACTTGCGCATACATACAGTATATACTTCACTTGCACATACAGTACATACCGTATATACTTCACTTGCACATACATGGATCCTTCACTTGTAGATACAAGTATATATGTATGTGCAAGTGAAGTATATATGTATACGCAAGTGAAGAATGTATGTGCAAGTCAACTATATATGTATGTGCAAGTGTTTAGTAGCTACCAGTATGTATGTGCAAGTGTTTAGTACCAGTATATATGCATGTGCAAGTGAAGTATTCAATTCTGGCCCAGGTGGCTTCTCACACATTTCTGTCACTGACATTCTTGCTATCACATCTTTATTTGTCAGCCTCAGCTCTGCCAACAGAGAAAAAGAGGTGTAGTAAACAATAGGTGCAACGAGGGCATGGTGATAGGCTACACCTGCTTGCAACAAAGAAAGGTGGTGCAAAAGACAATTCATTGTTTGTGCACTTTTGCAGCTACCACAGCAGCCCCTTTATGATTACCCAGTGGTGGTGTTGGTGGTGACCACTCACTTTGCAAAGTCTCTGCTGTGGGTGTGTGAGGGAGCAGCATGTCAGAAATTATCCCTCACAGCCTCTGCTGAGATGTGCTACATCTCCTAAACAGTCGGGTGAAAGTAATGCAATGGTAAAAAAATGTGTGGTTTCCATGGCAGTAGAGCCTAAAGAGGGGGACGTTTTCATACAGGAAGTGATAATGATGATGATGATGATCTCTATGTGTATGTCAATATATGAAAAAGGATATTACATTTGAATTACATAAATTGCATGTGTGTGTGTGTGTGTGTGTGTGTGTGTGTGTGTGTGTGTGTGTGTGTGTGTGTGTGTGTGTGTGTGTGTGTGGGCGGGGAGAAGGTGGAAGGACGGGTGGTTGACAATATGAAGAGGCTCACGTGACGATCTTTTAAATTCCTGTTCCCCTGCAGCGCAATTTGTCAGAGTACGAATGGTGTCTGCTTGCCTCGCTGCTCGTATACGCATGTCTGTTTATTTTTGGCCACAAAAGCTACAATAAGGACTTGCCTGCTTGAAAACCCTAAGCGTCGCTCCGCTGTCTTCATCATGTTGTTATTACAGTTTTGAGCTCGCTTGTGTCTTTTGTTTTTTTTTTCATGCTGAAGCGTTTGAGTTGACTGTCTGGTACCAGGAGGAGGAGGAGGAAGAGGAATCCTCTGCCAGCTCTGCCAGAGAGAAAAACTGAGCAGAAAAAGAGAAGTATGCAACATTGGACTGCTGCTCTGATTGTTTCTGCACTGATAAGGTGATTTAAACTGTGTGGACTGCGGGAATACAACACATTTAAGCTTTTGTTCTCTTCGATGCACGGCTACTAGAAAAGAAAGGAGGAAAGCGCTGCGACGCTACAAGTCCGGGATCATCACCTAAGACCCAAGACAATCCTCGAGTTACAGGGCATCACCCTAAAAATCCGAGGAACGATGTCTTCTACGAAATACAAGAAGGATAAGGAGATCATAGCGGACTATGAGACCCAAGTGAAAGGTGCGGTATGAATGTGATATCTGTGTCCGCTATGTGTGCATTGTCTGTGCAAAGGCTGTCCGCTGACCAAGAGCCTGTTTATCTGCCTGACTCCTCCGTGTGTGTGATTTTCTTTTTCATTCATTCTATTCATGTAGGCTAATAAAGTGCAATCCATCTCTAGCTAATGGTGTTAATACTGGGAGCATTGACAGACTCTCCCCTCTGATGATGACAGGTAAACCGTGACTGCCAATCCAATGGCAAGAGCATCCGAGTGCAAGGAGCGAACCCCGGTTTTTAATTATTTCTTCCTCTCTCGTGTGCAAAGTTTTATTAATTCAACAACAGCCAGAGGGATTTCTGTGTGCTGTATTGTTTTGATTTGTCATAATGTGGTTATGTCACGGTTGTGCAGCTTTATTGCCGGGTAAAACAATCCCTGTGTTGAAATCAATGCAGGATGGAGAACAGGCTGTATTATTGCCCCTCATTCTTTCACATTTTGCGGCCTGTATTTGGCTTACTGTGGCTGGTGTGGTTAGAGGTGTTGATGAAATATTCGGGAATAGATTGAATGCATTTAATACATATTAATTTGACATATGAATCGTCTAATAATGGCTTGTAATGCCAAGGTGGCTTCAGCTTTAATATACAGAGCTGATCACACTCAGCCAGGCGCGTATAGCACAACATCCTGGACCCTGTACACAAGGATCCTTTATGGGCCAGCCCGCATCCACGAATATTAATTCTAGTATTTTTGTGGGTCCCCTTCTCACGTGAGGGCCCTATACACTTAGTACACTAACCCCCCCCCCCCAGTCCGATGCCTCTGCAATCAGCTCACGTTTGATGTGATTGACTCTCACCTGGCAGCATAGATCAAACACTGGCTTAATGTCACTATTGTCTCCTTTTGCACATTCCACAGCCCCTTTATTTGCAACATGATTTTTCTTGGTGAGTATTTCAGAATCCTAACCTCCTAACATAATCTAGAATCTGGGGCAGATTATAGACTGGTTGGTAGCAATATGATATTCAATATTACTGAATGATGAAACTGTGGATACAGAGCTTGCTGAAGAACATTGTGTTAGACATTGGGTCAATTTGCCTGTAATGGTTACAGAGTCAGACTATGATGAACTGTGGAGCCAGTTGATTATGTAAAAAGCAAGAGAATCGATAATATTTTCCAAGTCCATGCATGCAGTAGCCTAACCGAGGAAATACAGGCCACCCACATAAACAATCACTAGATACATAAAGTGACAGTTTATTCTGCCATGTAGTGTAAAGATGAAGGGGGCATAGACTTTTGAGCAGACATTTCACTAAGTGGAGCTGGGGTTCAGTTTCAAGGCCCTGGACCCATTGCAAGCACTCTCACTCTCAGTGGTTTCACTAATGTTACGCCTCAGGGGCTTCAGCTGATCATCCCTGAGTCATGTAGCAGTCCAGACCTTTGGATATTCTGACTGTGAGTGGTTGGATTTGTAGGATTGATCTACAGAAGCATTATTCTTTGTATGTGGACAATGTTACAGCTGCTTCTATAACCTCAGTTTTCTCTTGTGACATGTGCTGGTCATTCAGAAAATTGCATGTCTTGTCTTTCTACCATATCAATGTGCATCTTATTCTGCTGCTTTCCACTTTACTTCAGACCATTTTTTGATATTTCAGGCATCAGTTATTCATCTTAGATCCAACTGTGCCATGGGAGAATTACTCTTGTTTCATAGAGCCAGGCCCTGTGTGCTGCCTCTTTACATTAGACAGGGACCTTGAACTCTGTGAGGACAAAGTTAATATTAATTTATGGAGAATGCTGCTTGTTTCTCATTCACAGCTGGTGTTTTGCAGAGGGCTCTGCTCCAGACACCCACCACCTCACAACAATGGCAATGTTATGAATCGAAGCAGGCAGTGAGCGAACCATAATGAAATTCAGATTGGAAATTGCACCTGTCTTACTCTGAGTTATTGCTTTATGGTTAATGTGTACATGGCAGAAGGGGGCCAAATCATCAGTGGGTTGGGATTGGGTCCTAACAAGATCGCAGGCTTATGTATGTGGGCTAAATAATTAAAAAATCCCTTGGTTTTAGCAGCAGTCTAACAACAAAGAATAAACGCTGCCAATACATTTGCTATGGTGAAATGTTGGGTTTGCTTAGATGTAGTGGCTGCACATGTGAAAGCACATCATACTATAGCATTTAATTTGTTTGTTGCAGTGTAACAAACCACTATGCTAAAATCCTAACCCACGGCTATTAATGAATTCTTGATGACCCTAGAGGCTGGCTGCCAAAGCTGAGGTCTTTGAAGGACCTTGGGAGATGGTGTTCACTTTATTCAAGCTGTTCAGCTGGCAGATCCTGCATTAGCATGTCAATAGCGAGGGTTCGTACGCTAGGAGCTTGAACTCTGTTTTGTAGCTTACCACCGTGTGGTTGCTGGATTGCAGCTCTGCTTCCTCGTGTTTTCCAGTTTAAGAGGCAGCTTGTGAAGTGTTCCTCTCAGGGCTCAACCAGCAGCAGCTGTTTGACATTTACCCTCCAGGTTCTTAGACTGAAATATGGCTTCAGTAAACTCATACTTCCACATCAGTAGGACGTGATGAACTGAACCTTCAGTCTTTATTATATATAACTAGATACTTTGAAAGTCCAGTGATCATAAGTTAACTAGGTGGTTTAACAGAGAGAGAGAGAGGCAGTGAAACAGTACATGCACAAGATAAGGCTTTTAACCAAACATGAACACTTAAATTACACGAGTAAATGTCAAGACATGGGTGCACCCAAGCAAGAGTCCATTGTCTTCAGCACTGCTCAGTTGTATTAAATTGGTCTTGTGTTTACAACTTTTTGCTGTATTGTACTTTGACTTGAGGGACAGCAGATTGTCTGTTCTGTTGGCTGTGTTCCCTGAATCCCCCTCTGCAAAGAATTTCTGATTCATTGTACTTGGAGTGCAGCACCATTTTACCCCACTCTCCCTTTCTGGCATACTGCACCCTTAGTAAATGTATTTTTCCTGCAGTATTTAGGAGATAAAAGTCAGTGTGATCAGTGCTTTAACTTGTTGGCTTAGTTTGATGGTAGTCTTTTCCTAGATGTGACCTATTGTCTAGCTCAGGCACGTCCACCATGGTAATTTCTTGCACTGACACCAATACACCCACACAGGCATACATATAGACAATAAATGAATTGCATTTGAAAAGAGGCACAGTCTTGATGTGATAAAAATTACACAAGAGATTTGCCTTTCCTTGTTTTTCCTCCAGCCTACAAACAACTGCTCTAATCAGGGAAATAAATGCAAGCAACTGCTCTTGGGAATTCTTCTGTGTCCTCCAGATGTACAGGGTTAAGGTTAGGGGTTATTACAAGGTGATACCAAGGTGATAAGGTAGCAGGGTTTTTGCACCTCTGGTTCATGTTTCTTTTTGTTGTTCGTCTGTGCTGGTTTCTTTCTGCCAGATTAAATGCAAACAAGTTTAACCACCTAAGCAGACCTAAAAGTAATTTGATCAACATACATTTCTAACAGGACTGTACGTCACAGCAGAGTGCAAACGTAAGTGTCTTATTCACAAATTAAAAGTAAGTTTAGTGCCTTCACAGAATTTAGTATGTGGTCAAATTTTTCTTCGCAGCTGTATATGCATAAATGATCATCAGTCTGCAGTATGTGCAGTACCTAGTGTGATCACAAGCACTCATCACTTACATGGAAATAAAACTACAGAATGTCTTGTGTTGTATACTGATCCTTCTATTGACCTGAAAAGTGTTGTTGGTTTGGTTAAATACTGATGAGAATTATGTGAGACACTACTAGGTGTGTCTCTGTTTGTTTTTGTGTGTGTCTGTTTTGTTGGCTACAAACAGCTCTGCGGAGGTAGATAAATGCTGCTTTTTGTTTTAGCAAAGCAACAATGATTACTGACCATGTAGTCTCTTTGCACTCTGAAATAACTAGGACTAGTGATGTCAACTCAGGTTTATTACTGGCACTGAATGTGAGTTGGTCATTTGATGATGGAAATGTGTCTCATAACCAAAGCTTGTTATCATCATGGTGTGATTTGATTAGTTATCTGTTAACATCCTGCTGGACAGCATGAAGCTGGCTGTGTAGAAACTGAGATGTTGGGAGTTGGGAGAGAAATGGTCACACTGACTCACCGGCAGCTTGTTTGGCAAACCTGCAGCTGACTGAGAGAACATTTGCAAAAAAAAACATCTACTAGCTATTTAGACAGAATAATCTTTAGTGGGACAGCTTGTATATTCTGCGGTCCAATACATTTTGGATTTCATTCAGGGTTGGTTTGTTTGTGTGCCGTGGCAGTGACTAGTCAAACAAACAGGCAGCTCAAGTTGCTCTGTTGCTGACTCAGTAAAAATTGCATGATTTCATTCTATTAATATACAGTGAAGTCTTCAAGGAACATTTTGACATTTCAGGAAATACAGTTTTTCATTATCTTGCCAAGAGTTCTACATTCCTGAGAGGCTACATAGCTTAGCTTAACATAAACCTGGAACAGGAAGAAACAGCAGGCCTGGCTGTGGCCTACCAGCATCTCTAAAGGTTACTAGTCAACATTGCATCCTGTTTAATTCACACAAAAACCAAAGTGTAAAAATGTTTTTGCTAGCTGTTTGCCCCTGCTTCCAGTCTTTATGCTAAGCTAAGTTAGCCGGCGATAGCTTCATACTTAATGCACAGACATAACAGTGGTATCAATCCTCTCATTAACGCTCTGCAAGAAAGTAAATAAGCGTGTTTCCACAGACATTGAACTATTTCTTTACCTATTTTTGTACCTAATCACATTTTATTGAAGAAACCTCAGAAGAAAGCAGAACATAATGTGCAATTTCCATGGCAATATAAGAGCCAACAAGTCTACCCCAGTATCTTAGACTCTCAACTCTTCATTTGTCCATCAAAGAAGTATAATATGTTAAAGGGAATATTCACCACATTTACCAGTGTCACTGGTGTAGGAAATAGAGCAGATTTGCTGGCTGAGCCCTCAGAGACACAGAGAACATTGGAAAGAACTGCAGACTTTTTTTCACAATATCCCAGATATATAGAGACAAGGTTCAAAAAATAACTCAGCATCGCTGAATTATCCCTTTAAGCAAGTGCGACCTGTGGCTGTAACCATTTAAAAAACTATCTTTTCATGTCATACTGAGCTATCATCATGCCCTCTGCCATCATAAGTCATATAGTTGGCTTCAGTTTTCTCAACTTTGCTGACTTTGCTATGGTCTCTATAAACCCAGTATGATGAACACAGCTGCCACTTGATAAAGTGAGAGTTTGTTCTGTCCATTTTACAAGGATTCAAGAGATAATCAGCCTTTCATGAAACGGGTGATCTGCCAGGCATAGTTTATCATTGAACACAGTCTCAGATTATTTATTTGTTTGGTTTGTGTGTTGGCATTGATGAAGTAAACAAAGGTTCATTTAAACAGAAAAACCTTTCTTGGTTATTTGGTGCTAGTCGGTGCATGATTTCACTTCTCGTTTCATTCAGTTGTGTATGTTGAAAGCATTTTAATCGACACTGCCTGGAGAAGTGTAGCTGTCAACACCATGATTGTATTAAAAGTCCAGTAATGCACTGTTGTTTGCTGGGGGACTAAAACCTAGTTACAGGGCTGTTACATTTAAATTTAATTTAAATCAAGAGTGATTGGTCTGACATACCAAAAATGAATTACATGTTTAGGTCTCCAAAATGAACAATGAATGGATGCTGTTTTGATATACAAACATATTTGCTGATGCAAAATAGCAAAAATAAGAAGAAAGGGAATTTAAATCTAAATTGAAATGTATGTGAAATGTTGAGCTGTGAAAGATACTCATAGAAGGTGGTGGTGATGGCGCAGTGGATATAACACATGCCTTTGGTGTGGGAGATCTGGGTTCCATTCCCACTGCAATACATCAACCAATGTGTCCCTGAGCAAGACACTTAACCCCTAGTTGCTTCAGAGGCGTGCAACCTCTGATATATAGCAATTGTAAGTCGCTTTGGATAAAAGCGTCCGCTAAATGAGGTAATGTAATAATTTGCTGTTGGAGATAGACACTAATGGATAGAAAAACTGTACAAGCTCAGGTCCCAGGGGATTAAGAGTGTTTTGGTTCAATCCTCAGTAACTTTATAACCTGGCATTATGTAATTAAACAACGCATTCTCATGACAGGGTCCGTATGATATCGTACGAATATTATGCAAACCAAAACGTATGATATCCTGCGAAATTGGGAGACCGCTGGCTGGTCACGTGACGCCAAGTGGTCATGTGACGCTGGCTGACTACGAGCTCCATGACGCCGAGTGGCAGTTGCTAGTTGTTTAACGGTACAGATCCATTTTTGCGACACGACTGTAGTGTGGTGTCGCGACGTAATAAATCCATGGTTGATGCTCCACGCCCCTGACCGGCAGCTGATTGGACGAACGTGTCACGTGGGTCTGGCTGCTCGAGAATTTCAAGCCACTGTCATGGCGGCTCGGACGGAATACGATCTCATATTTTACGAAAATAGTGTCAACATTTTAAGCGAGAAATAGGCCATACAGGTGCTGAATCTGTCTTAATTTCAGATCGACAAAAGTTTGAAAGATTTTCATCTATCATCTACTGGATAGTCGCGTCACGTGCAACGGATTCATATGCATAAAGATGGGCATTGGCCAGCTTTTTTGACGCGCAGCATTTTTTCAAATGCAGCGCCACCTTCCCGGGATGCTTTACAGGCGCGTTAAAGTCGCTTGACGTCACCCATAGGAATAAAGTGGAGCGAAAGAAGCGTCGCACGGACAAATGGATCAGCACTGTAACGGTACAGATCCTTTTGTCTGACACGACTGAAGCGTGGTGTCGCGATGTCATACATCCATGGTTGATGCTCCATGCCCTTGACCGGCAGCTGATTGGACGAACGCGTGACATGGGTCTGGCTCATTGACAGATATATAATAGACCAACAGATCCCATTGCTCTGGACGGAGACCAGTGAAGGATATTAGAAGCACTTTTCCAGTGATGGCTGAGTATTACTGCACAGCCTCCAACTGAGAGAGACGACGTAAATGTGACATGAGCAACCTGTCTGAAAGTTGTAAGTCTTCTGGTAGCTGTGCCAAGAGAAATCTCAATCATTCTCAATCTTGCAGAGACGGAGAGCGTAGGGATATGTAAGGAGATAAAATAGGCACAGGCTAATTATTGCTAACTAAAATGCTAGTTAACATTGCTAATTACACTTAAACAGCTAATGTGAGTCGAAACTGCCTGGGCGCTTCTCCTGTACTAATTTCTCTACTGTGCGACAGTAAGTCGCGTGGTTATGACACAATCGTTAGCCTATTTTTACAAAAACGTCTGCTACAGAGCCATAACGTGAGGTACAAGGTAATGGAGTCTTTTATACATTGTCGTGTTTCTTTATAAATAAACAATAGACAAATAGAGTCTTTAAACGCTTTGGATGTAAAGTTATTCGCTGTCAAAGTGGCGCCAAAATGAATGGCAGTCAATGGAATGCTAACGGGAGGTGATGGCTTGGTAGCATCTAAATGGCGCCATAGGAGCTACGCGGTCTGTGGAGAAGCTTACCCCCTTGGTCTGCCTGCTCGAGAATTTCAACAGAGTGTCATGGTGGCTCGTTGAGAATACGATCTAGTATTTTACGAAAATAGTTCACCGAAACGTGTCTGAAAACATTTTAAGCGAGAAATAGGCCATACAGGTGCTGAATCTGTCTTCATTTCAGATCGACAAAAGTCAGTTTGAAAGATTTTCATCTACTTCTATTGGATAGTCGCGTCGCGTTCAACAGATTAATTTGCATAAAGATGGGCATCGGCCAGCTTTTTGGTCACGCATAATTTTTTCAAATGCAGCGCCGCCTTCCTGAGATGCTTTGTGGGCGTGTTAAAGTCGCTTGACAACACCCATAGGAATAAAGTGGAGTGCGGCGCGACAGAAGCGCTGCACGGACAAATGGATCAGCACTGTAAGCCGCTACAGAGCTTCACGACATGGGCTATGGACCTCCGGCAGTTCCGTATCAGCGGCAGTTAGTAGATGTGTTTAGCCGGCTTGAAAGTCCTGTGTTTTAACGCCCACCCATCATCCCCGACCACCTCCGCCTACATTGGCTGTCAATGTGGTGAATACAGCAAAAAAAACGTGGAATGCTTACGAATTACAGTGCTTAACTTTTTGTAGCTTTTTGAACAAATGGTTCAGGAGAACAGGCTGAATTTTAAATGATGTCAGTGTGTTATGTGTAAATTCGTAAAAAAAAACACTATATAGTTTTTTTTATCGTCAGATATCAACTTTAGTGGTGCCTTTTATGTTGAATTCATTGTTCAATTTGTTCGATAAAAGAATGTTAGAAATTATTTCCTTTTATTTGTTTCAAAATCAACAAGCAATTTGTTGTATTTTAGAAGAATACTGAAAGCAGCAACTGAGTACCTTTTTAATATCCATTTATTTATCGCAAGTAATATCGTAACGTTTTCACATATTTTCCTCATATCGTCAGGCCCTAATAGAAAATCCAAATGGAGAAAAAAAATTGAGAATAAGAAACTCACAGGAAATGGTTACATTATTTGCCTTTATTACCCAACAAGTACCCATGGTGAGATGAAGCAATAGTTGATACAAGATAAATTAAAAACAAACTTCCTGTTGAGAGATGGTAACCTTAGAAACAGAGGAAACAGGGCAGTTGTGCAAAAATAAATCTACAATGAGAGTATGTAAAAGTGACTATTTCATTAAGTAATTAGTTAGGTTGTTACAGTACTGGCTTGGGACGTGCTAAATTAACTTTATTATGTACCCGTGAAGCACAAGTCCCACTACAGACTTTAGATAATTAAAGAGTGTACCTATTTGCAGCTCACAAATCCCTCTTGCCCACCACTGTTGGTAGAAATAGAAGCATACAGTATATGGCACAGGCTCATTATTATTATTATTATTATTATTATTATGATTAGAATCCCCAAACTGTGATATTTGTTAACTCTGCTTTTATGAATTATTTAATGTAGGGCTGCAACTAATGATGATTTGTTTGGTCTGTATGTCAGATAATAGTGAAAAACATAATTTTCCAAAAAGCCCATGGTGTCTTTAAATTGTTTGTTTTGTCTGACCAACAGTTCAAAACCCATAGCTTCATTTCTAGTTTACGGTTCACTGTAATTGCAGTAGGCTATATGTTGTCTTAGGATATAAGGGGCTCCTTAGGTTGTGACTCGTAGATACAGTATACAGGTATACTACTCTCTCTCACACTCTTTTTTTTCCAACTGAACATGACTCTTAGTTTTACCTAAAAAGCTAAATATTGTTGCATAAATTGAGCGATTTAAAACTTCCAGTGCATTTTTAAATAACATATGCAGTGGTAGTATTTTATTTTAGATTGATGCAATCAGTGTTCAGAAGGAAATTGTGAAATTAGTTTTATTGCTTTAATCAGATGTTGCTGCACAATGGTTATCTTTTCAGCTTCACAAATTCATATCATGACGCAGTGCATAAATCCGTACATGGATCTTCATTCAATGCTGCCACCTGTCCACATCCATCAGACTCCAGCTCTCCTCCAATAAGCTGTTCCCCGGGGACTGGTGCACGCCCGTGTTTCCATGGAGACACCTCTTAGCATGGTCCTGCAGAGCTGGATCCTGGATACAGCAATGCTGGGCAGCTAAACTCTGAAAGGGCGTGTTTCCGTATATGCTTGGGCTTCTCTGAAGCATCAGACTCATGTCCGATGCTGACGTGATGACGATACGGTCACCAGAGAGGAAATCAATGTCAGCCAGCAATGAGAAAGTCTGGGGTGATTTTCCTCTCCTTGCACTTTGAAGCAGAGTGACAATTGATCGTTAATGTTTATTTTATTTTCATCAGGAGTTGAGTGTTTTCCTTCAAAGCAGTGCGGTTTAAGGTTTATTACAGTTTAGGAGGCTTTCATGAGCTGTTTATCATCAAGCTTATTATCACAGATTGTTTTAGATGACAAGAAGCATATGCCTAAATAGAGTTAATTTTCAAGAAGAGGCTACACACACAAGTTAGTGAAGATATTGCAGGAAACAAGTTCATTTGATTGATTTTTAGTTTGACAGAACATCCAGTGGAAAATCCAATAAACCAGCAGATAATTAGGAGGGAGGATTAAGAGTGAGGGACGACCCAGAGACTGACAGCTGACATCTTGCTGTAGGACGCTCCATCGGTTCACCTCTGCTCAGCCATTGATTGGTCTCAGCTCCTGTTGTCTTATCTTTGAATACATGTGCTGCAGCAGCCTGGGCTAATGAGGGAACAGGCGAGATTGAGACGGACACAGAAGAATCTACACTGACATCAGGAGCAGGTCCTCGTGAATCCAAAATTGCATTAATCATTAGGGGATTTTAAAAAGAGAACAAAGAAGTGGGGGATTAGTTCAATAACTAGAACTTGTATTATGAGACTCAGTGCAAGGGGCATAGAGAGTGAATTAAGGTCTGGATAAGGGTTGCGTTTGTCTGTGTGTCTGCTTTTCATGTGAATTTGGCTCTGCAGTGTAGAGCCCAGATACTGCAGCGCTGAGTTGGGGATTAGGTTAGTGAATTTGGCTCGAAGTGGCTTTTGTCTGGTGTGTGTGTCTACACACTGTATGTGTGTCTTACTGCATGGTGATGCGAACGCCCAAGGATGTTATTTTCCAATTGTTAAATACCTTCTGAGGCTGGTTATGATTTATAATTTATCCCCATTACACAGAGACATGTAGTTCTTTCCTCCAAACTCACTGCACCAATATCCAAAACATGAAGTGGAATCTGTGCTTGGTACTGATTCATTGAAACACTTACATGCATGCTAAACATGGCTGTAATTATCTGTAGAGAAGGCACATATACTGTACCATCACACCCCAAGATTATATGTTATATTATATGCCTTATTGCCCTGCAGTAAAATGATCCATCTCTCCTGCTCCTCCTTTGGCAGCCTGCTGCCCTGTTCATCCTGGCTTCCCTTGCTGCCCTCGGGATGCTGTGCAGAAAATCCCTCTCATTCACTGCACTCCAATTATATCTCAACTTCATTGCGTCAAGACATCACATGGCCCTCTTAAACAGCAGACTTGCAGTAAAATGCTGCCCCAATGCAACACCACTTGTGTCCTGAATTGACTTCAGGAGGAGAGGCATGTTTCATTTTTATAAAAATAATGAGTCACATCTTGTTCTCAGCCCATAAAAGTGTCTGTAATACATCAGACGCAATGATACCTTAAGTGCATAAGTGCTGAGAAAAAAGTCGAAAGTCCTTTTTAGTGGGGATCAGTTTTACATCTGTTTGCATCCGTTGGGGAAGTTGTTGACAATGTTTTGCACTCAGCTGCTTTTTGCCTTAGGCAGAGAAAAAAATAAAACCTTACAGACACTGTGAGTTCTGTTTAACGGAGGAACATTACCCTGGTTTGAGCAACAAACACTCACTCAATGTAGATTATAAAATGTTTGTAGTTTTTAAAAACAGAGGGTGTATTCAGCTTGAGTAACAATATATTTCAACAGTCTCAAACCACACCTGCAGCATAATCCATTTCTCTGATGTCCCTCTGTATCTTCCAAACACTTGCCATATTTTTTGACAAAATATGGCACACTGCCTCTGTTTAAATTCTCAAGTTTTCCTCTTCCATTGGTCAGAATCACTGTCTTTTTCACTATTTGTTAATTTAAAATTGCCAGTATAGTAGAATATGTATCGATTTGCTCAACAAACAGCATTTCTTTTCATACTCTGTGAACTAAACTTTTTATAGACACTCAGACAGGAGGTGACTGTTCAGTTCACAAAGGATTTTGGGTGGAGTGCAATTCCAGTAGATGGTCTTCAGTTCATTCAACCTTTGCTAGAAACATCACCATACTGTGCTTTTACACAGCTGCCTGCCAGTACAAGATTTTGTCTGTGAGGTTCAAAGTTCAGGAATCCCCAACATCCTACTATTGTTTTCAGAGGGTTTCCTGTGCTGTGAGGACACAAGTGTCCACTGCGTTTTACCATCAATTCCTGTCCTGGCATCAGGGAAATTATATTGTGGTATAGTGTGCCTGAATCTGCACTATTAAACTTTTTCTTCAGAGTAATAAACTGTACTTTACCTTATTTTGAACATTTACTTTTTTGTCCTGTACAAGCAACATGGATGTGCACAACATGTACAACAATGTGGAGCAGGTGTCCGGTGGAAGGGGTAGGGCTCTTTTATAACAATGATATATGGACCTAAGATCAGGAATGTTAAGTGTCTGGCATGATTTTTTGACAGTCTGCTCACGTCAAGGACTGTCTGCTCTCATAATATGTCATATACTGTATGTCATAATGAACCTCAGAGCAGCAGTAATGAACCAGCCTGCATAACGTTTGCAAAAAAAAAAAATAGAAATAGAAGATATAATACTGTCTTTCATGTCACATAAATTATCAACCTGTAAGGAAATGGTCTTGAAGTAGATTCCTTTTTTTTCTTGACTGTCTCTCATTGACTTGGACTCAAACTTGGACTCAAACTCTTTGGACTCACACACACACACACACACACACACACACACACACACACACACACACACACACACACACACACACACACAAATTATCCTTTATCCCAACATACTTACCTCAACTTAAAGGCATACTATGTAACTTTCCCCTCTTCGGTCCCCCTACAGGATGTCTCATTGGAACTACAGCCTTTAATGAATTGTTATAAACAGACTGCATTTTGCTTCATATGGACTTAATCCCATTTGTCTGCACACAACTCCAGTTCAAAAGAAAAACACTTTTGATTCCAGTAGAAGTGCAATACAGTAATACTGCTCCATCATTAGTTCAGTTTTTCGAAATGTTATTGGATTAATGCAGCTTTTGGGATTTATTTTTGCTAAACTTTATTGAATGGTTTAGACGGAAACGTAGTGACTTTTATTTAGTTGACATCAAACAGTATCATCGACATATATCAAAAAGTTTTTAACAGTTTTCATTGCATATCACTGAATTGGTAACAAAAGGTTCATATTAAGCTTAATTACATGAGCAAAAATTACTTCAGGCCGAATGTCTTCAGGCAAAGAATGTTGGTCTTTATATGCATGATCCCACAAGAGTTTGACCATATTTCAGCTGCTCCATTCTCATCCCCCCTTTCTCTATCAGCCTTTTTGTCTGAAGATAACCCCCACCTCCCTTCTCCAAAAAAAAAGAGAGAGAAAAAATAAACACATGGCTTCATCTCTAAATAGAAAGACACTCGGGTCCGCCACAGATAATAATAACTGATGCTTAATCATGCAGCGACATTAAAGTTTTAACTTGCTCACTTTGAAATAGAGGAAACGTGTTTTTGGTAGTTTGCCCAAACAATCCCATCTGCACTGGGAGTACTAAAATCTGTGTAATCAAAAACACTGTTTGAAATGAATGGGCAGCATCGTCAAATGAGGTTTATTACATTGACTGCTTTGTTCTTGAACAATGAGCATGCTCCTAGCTAAATAGTTAAACTGACTGCTAAAAGTAATTTTTCATTCCATAAACTCATTTGCATATGTAACTTTATTATGAGACCTATCTGGAACTGTTTCATTCATTTCTTTTAAACCAAGAAAATCAGAGCAGCAGAGCTGAAAGTGGGGCAGCCATGTTTAGCATCCTTGCACAGAGATCTGGGTTCAAAGCCTTGTTACATACATTTCACAAAGGAAGGGAGGTATGAGGTGGTGGGTGTAGACACATTTATACTAATATTATGTATTATACAGATAGTATAGAAATTGAGAGGTCTCAATATTTTTAACAGCTTAAAAAGCACTTGATTTGTTGGTGGTTTGAACCACTAATTATTCTTGAAAGCAGTTAAGACAATTATGGATTTCTTTATTGAAGGAACGTAATAATAGTGCACAGGAAATATGTTGGTGGTGTTCAAAAAGATAAACAATCTTCATTTTTACTTCAGGCCTACATTCACATTCTCCACAACCACAGAGGGGTCCCTCACTTTGTATAAACCACAGCCAATGAAGCCACTCAGAGAGTTGGGAGTACTTGGGGAATAATTCTCCAATTGCTCATGGTTTCTGAGAGGGAAGGACATACTACTGGTGTGCGTGACCTATTTTTCCAACCTCATCTGTCAAATGTGGAGCTACAGCTGGTGGTTCAGAGTTCCCTTTTTTGTGAAATACTGTTTTCAAAAGTCCTCCCTGTCACTCCTGCACATAGGTGTCACATTTTCCTGGGGCATTTCTCTCGACTCGCCGTTTTTTCACTTTTTAAGAGAAATAATATAAAACAAAAAAAACCTGTTGCAAACAGGGAACATAGCTGCATGTTTGCGAAAGCAAGGCATTCCTGTCAGGCGTAAAGCAGTTAAGTGGTATATCTCCCTGAGCTCTGGTTCAGGGCTCCCACTAAAAACTATGCTTTAAGTCGTCAGAGCTGGGAAGGAGAGGGAGGCCCCTGATGAAGAGGAGGCTGGGACGGTTAACCACAGAGCGAAGCATGCCGCTCGAGGCTGAGGCCAGGCGGCACGACATCACAGGGAGAGAAAAGGATCGCCCCCACAACATCAATGTTTCAGTTCAAATGGCAAGCTTCCCTAGAAGTGAAATCCATGAGGAGGGCTTGGCTGACCAAATTACACCCTCAACAGCATGGAAACACAGTCTGTGTCACTGAAGTGGTTTCACCATTCAGTCAGCAGTTCATCTGCGTGGCAGAGTGTCACTGCCATGGCTCAGATATCTATAAAATCCATCCATGATCCTTCGCTTTTAGGATTATAACTTGCAATAACTCATCAAGGATGTTGCAACATGCAGTGACTTACATTTAGGAAGTTCCTTTTTCCATTGCTGCTTTCAAGTGCATTACCATGCAGACCTTTTGAAGACTGAAATAAACACAAACAAGTGTTTTAGTTGGAGGAAAAGCTTGAATGAGCCGGACACATAAATTCTGTGAAGTGCATAATGTGATAGATTGTGTATTACTGGCTGATGTTATTGTTATAAATGAAGAAATTCAACATTTTCTAAAGAAACCTAAGATGCTCACCATTTCATTTTGTCACCACACTGTTGGTTTGAAGAAATCCTAAAGATCACAAAAAAAACACTGAAAGCATACAGTACAAGCGCTATGATAAAACCACTGCTGGATGTGCTGTAATCTGGAATTCTTGTCATTTAAGTATACTGCTAGACTTGACTTAGGAACTGCGCTAAGGCAAATGGTGTTTGTATGTGACAATAATACGTCTTAAATATGAGATAATCAAACAACATTTTGGTTTCTAATAAAGGATGCTCATTAGTTCAGGAGGTTTCCTTCCTCTTGTGAAGTGACACCACTCATCCTGTTTGTGGTAGCTTCTTCCATCAGGTTGTGTTTCTGTTCTGCAAAATGGGTTTCTCTATTCCTGAGCAGAGGCATCATTGCTGCTGATGACAGCACTACACAGAGGAATCAGGTTTCTGTTGTGGGTTCCCACTGGCATGAAAGATCTGTCGTCTGCCTGGCAGCATCAGGTTCCACTGAAGGAGAAATAAAACTCTTCTACTCTCTCCAAGTGGATCTATGAGAGGTCATACACACACATGTCACTTTACAGCTTGGCATGGAGCCTCACTGGTCATTCTCACTTACAGCTAGAGGCTTTATGTTGCTGCTGGTCTAAAGGAGTGTAATAAAATAGCTTAGAATAACGGCATTTGATTATTAGTAATTGCATACACCAACATTGTAATATACTGTAGATTGTAGATGATTGGTTTAGCAGCCCTGCTTGACGTGTTAAATGTGTTCCTATGTGACTGTGACATGTTGCATTTTGTGCTATAATGCTTCTCAGATAATGAAAGGCAAGTTCAAGCTCTTCACATATTTCCCATTAAATATTATTAGCGCTCCCTATATGTACAAACCTCCTGTCTTACATGGTAGCTTGATCAAAAATGACTAAATAATCTTAAAGGTGCTACAAATATGATGTTATTTCAATAAATTATTACTGTGTCAGTTAATCGTTAGGCAGCATTTGTCTGAAGATTGGCATTTGCTACAAAAGTCATTACACAGCATTTTAGTGCATGTTGAGTCACCATGTTAGATTTTAAGGAAAACCTGCCCAAACTGCTTCATCTTCCTTTAGTCAATCAACATCTAAAACATGCACAGGCTCAGTAAGTGTCAATGCAGAAACCATCCTACAACTTCAAATGAGTGTGTGGAAAATGAATACCTGAGAAATACCTTCTAGGGCAAATAATGTAATACACTTCATAATAATGCTTGACAACATCATGGCATATTGCTTTTGACGTTGTGTACTGTTGTGACAGCAGTATAAACAGTTGACTCATACCATTTTTGTTTGGTGTTTTGATGGACAGAGATCCGTAACCAGCTGGTGGAGCAGTTCAAATGTTTGGAGCAACAGTCTGAGTCTCGTATCCAGCTGCTGCAGGACCTGCAGGAGTTCTTTCGCCGCAAAGCAGAGATTGAACTGGAATACTCCCGCAGCTTAGAGAAACTGGCCGAGAGGTTCTCCTCCAAGATCCGCAGCTCCAGGGAACACCAACAGTTCAAGTGAGTTTCCCTCTCTGCCATGCAGCGACATGTGCTGCTAACTGTTGCCTGTACAGTGTTTGTGCATTTGAGAGGGCGTTGGTTTTGGTTAAGTATCTTTATCTATCCAAAGGAATGTAGTCTCCTGAAAAAACAGAAATGCTCATTTGCATCCTCTCCAAATTATGGCCTTGTTTGTGTGCTGTTGTTTTAAAGCAGCAGCATTTTCACATTTACTTTGCTTATTGTTGTTTACTTTAACTGAACAGATTTTTGTTCATCAATGTTTGTAAAGCTACTGTCCCTTTTTCCTTTTAACGTGTACCCAGACCACAGGCATCCATATGCCAAGTGACTTTATCCCCCTTTAAACACGTCAGTATTTATAACCTGGCCGTAAGACCCAACCCTGTTGCTAATCACAGTGCCTTGTTTGATTACAGTGCAAAACTATACAACAAACTACTCCAATATAATTATGTACTGTAAGGGAATATCTATTATTACAGTCAAGCTCTTTATGACGTCTTCAAAGGTCAGCTGGTTCTGGCAGAATGATGAGGATGCAGTTCATTAAAGAAGTTGAGAAGAAGGCTTTGAGTTAAGCTTTATGCTTTATTATGTTTTAAATGGCATCCATTACATGGCAGACTCTCATTAAGTTCTACATCAGGCAGAAACGTGTTTATTAAATGAAAAAACACATCATGATTTCAAGATAGTTACTTATTAGTGAAACTAGTACGGTAGTTATTGGTTGTGTACATGTTTGCTTGATTGTTGACAAGTTGAACCTTTGTAGTTGGAGGGCTAACAGCAAAAGAGACATCACCGTATTATAGAAATGTTATTGACTAACAAGGATGGATTAGTTGTTATAGATTAAAATGTGTGCTCAAAGTATCTACAGTATATTGTACCAAATTATAATGCAATATTATAGAATTGTAAAACTACACTTAAACAATATACAAATGCAATTATAGAGTAAATTACTTCCTATTACCTTTACTGGATTTAATTATTTTACATTTAATATTTTGTGAAGGAAAGACTGAGTCTGTTGAAGAGAAAGGTAAAGCATGGTGAAATACAGAAAAGCCTGAATAGACCTTAGCGAGGGAAAACAGTGAGGGAAACCGTGAATAAGAAACACCATTGAATGTCATCAGATCACAGTCAGCTCACCTGAGCCTTGACCTATTTAGATTTGTAGCTCTTGAAAAACTGAAATGTATGCTGGTGAAAAAAAAGAGGGATCGTCTGCAGAGAAACCACACTCAACACATTGGTACATGACTCACGCAGGGCATGAAATTAAGTGCTGCCGCTCCCTAAATCAAGCACCTCAGGCAAGCAGGGAAGCTTAGTTCAGTCTGGAAACATGACACAAAGACAGCTTTGATCTGGCAGCAGATCTCAGAGATGAATCTACCCCAACATATATATAGTCTAACCCCAGCTCTGATTCCTGCAAATAGAAACAGCAGGATTACATTCCTTACATTAATATATTTAGAATCCTGAAATGTGTATTGTGTCATCATGTGTAGTATGAAAAGGTCTGTCTAGCTCTGAAACGCTCACTGATCTGCTGCATGATAAAATGTTATTAATAGCCTGCTCAAATGAAAACAAAACACAGATGTTCAAGTCTCCTGCTCAGGGTGTGAAATCTTTTTTTGTTTTTGGACTAACACAGAAAATACAGTAAATGCTGTAAATACTACAGTAAAACAAAACCCCTGTATGTTTTTCAGTAAATACAGTAAATGACAACACAATTAATACATTTAATTGGGCAGTAATGCAAACTGCTGCATTTGCATAGATGGTACTGTAACATTATGCACAACATGCATAGTGTATCCACACAGTACCTTTCTGCTCATATTTGACAGTTTGGACAATAGGGCTTTCCTAAGGTGGTAATTGATCATATGATCCACAAAAACAGATACGCTTGCTGTGGCCCCTGTTTTGAAATGTTGCTATCCATCTACGAGAAGCCAATTCACCTTATTAAATAGTTTCAATATGAAGAGAAGTAGGTTTGATTATTAAGTATCATTTATACATGCCAACCAAGTGCGTTACAGTTATTTTTACAAACTGAAAGTTTGGGGATATGAATGTGTGTTTCATTGTGCCTTCTGTTCCTCATTGGTAAACAAGATAAATAACTATCAGCAAATCAAAGTACTTTTATTTGAGTTGGGCTTATTGACACTCTTGATACAGAATAAGATCATGTAGAAGTGTGTAGATATGTACACATACTGTATTTAGGAGAGCAGTGTGTGTGAAGTGAATGCGGATTTGACTGGATAATTGAGTCCAGATGTGTTAGAGGAGGTGTGCATCACTGTGGCGTCTAAGACTTGGCTGATAGTAGACAGAACTGTGCTGCTGCTGCTTCTGTGACACAGTGGCTTACACTTTTGACTACAGTTGATCCTATCCACATAGCAAGGGACAGGTGTTGGAAATAAAGCCCTAATGCTCAGACACATGTTCTAATAATATTACACTTTACACTGCCTAGATCATGGCAGACTTAAAAGCCCGAAGTCAACAAGTGTCTCAGTGCGGTGTCTTGACAAAAAGCACACAAAAGCACACAAACTCCATCAAAAACATTAAAGAGACTTAAAAACATTTTAAGTCTCTTTTTTTTGTGAACATACTTAATTGATTTTTAATCTATGAAATTGTCATCTATATGTCATCTATGATATAACAAATCTGAACTATCCTTTTCCCGACCCCTGTCAACATGCCTGTGACTGTCATTCATTGCAGTAAAAGTTGTGCTCTGTAAACTATGCATTGTACTGCAGAAAAGTACTTCAGAAGCAGCCTAGTATCTTGTGCCTACTTATACCTTTTATGTTTTCAAGTAGCAGTCAAAACAGAAAAGTAAAATAGAGTAATTTTGACCAGGACAGACATCCATATGTGCTGGATTACAGCCTTTAGCCTGTTGGCTGAACCCTCCCAGTGCACATTCATTAGCAAGCTGAATGCCACAGTGATTTACAGATACTGCAGCTACAGCTGCATGGCAGCAATCATTGTGCTCTTCCACTTTACCTCACTTGTCACAGTGAAAAGACACACCAAAGGGTTACTGAGCTGCCCTATACTGCAGTTGCTGTGCCAGATAGTGCACTACTTCCTTTATCTTACTGTTTCACAGTTCCTGAGAGACAACAGCTACCCCATCAAATAATGTATAATGTACCCCATCAAAAGTGGATGGGTTTGTGTGTGTGTGTGTGTGTGTGTGTGTGTGTGTGTGTGTGTGTGTGTGTGTGTGTGTGTGTGTGTGTGTGTGTGTGTGTTAATCTCTTTGTGTGTGTATCCAGGCAATTGTTTGGGAGCAACTGGGGGAGAAAATTGCTTGGTATCTTTACAGCGCCAGATCTTTTCACTACATACATACTAGTATATGTGAGTTATTTTAGTTTTAAAGCTGCTTTTGGTCATTTTCTCTGTTCATTTCATGGTCACCAGCTTTAAAAATGAATCAACGTGTTTCTTTTAACAACATTTAAGTGTCCAGAACACAGTTGTCTTTAAAGAGCCACTATGATAAAGAGTGATGCAATGCTTTTGTTATGATATAATTATGATGAATGATGTCTGCTGCATAGTACCAGATGCTTTAATGGTGCTTTTTGCATTGGCACCATACTACAGCTATAGTTTTAGTCCCATTTTGTGTAACTATGTAGTCGAAGCATAGCGGCTCTCAGGAGCTAGGGGCAAAGGGTAAAAGGTTCAACTATATCTGTTTAGGCCTGGTTTGTTTGAACACAGCAGTCCATTCCCTGCTTTTGTCAGGTTGACAAGTCCAGCTGATGGAAGTCAGTATGTACAACATCAAAAGATTAACTGGTTTGCAGTTTGTTTTTCAGATCTTGTCAAACCCTTTATTGACGCTGCACTGTACTCCGCTCTGCTCTGGCCCCTGTGTCTGTGCAGCTGTGCATTATTAAATGTTGGCAGTGTGTCTGTTCACAAAAAAAAGAAAAAAATGCAAAATGATGTGCAGATCTGCGCTGTAGGATATTGAAGCCCTGCTTGAAAACTGAGGCAAAACAAATTTAAATGGCAAAGCTGGCTGCATGTGCCCACGTGCCCCTTGTCTTTTGAAACTGTGTTTGGCTCCTTCTTTTCCTTGGCTGTTTCATTGATAAGCAGCATGCAGGCAGTGTGGAGGAGATTAAAGGCCTTCACAGAGCCTAGTCCTGGTTTGATAAATACACACTTCCTTCTGGAAATCCTGGCTCAGACACATCATAGGCCCTGGGTGATTAGATGGTGGCATCCAGTGCAGCCATTCTTAAAGCACATGCACTGTTGTATATAATGCTTACTCATTCAGGGTATGTACACTATGGAACCAGTTTGCCATCAATTAATCCTTGAATCAAAGGATTATTGCAATATTTTCCAACCATACAGTACACTCTTTTCTCTGTTTATGAATTCACTTCCACTGTTTCTGTTTCTGATCTTCTTCACGCTACTTAATGCATTCACAGATTATACGGCATGTGTGTGTCTGCCTCAGAGAGACAGTGATGCAATGCAGAACATGTAAAAACCATGGAGACAGCCAGGCAGTGCTTTTCAGGACGAGACAGATGTAATAGGATGCCATAAAGCTGCACTCGTCTCTCCTCCTCTTCCTTCTCCCTTCTCTAGAGACTCTCAGAGCTCATTGCTTGCCTTCTGCATGTTAATGATATGCTGTGAATAAATACAGAGGGCATTGAGCCATCCAAAACCAACCCTTTTGAAGCCCTCTAGATTAATTGAACCGCATGCTCTCGACTGATACTCAGCCTTTTCACGGGAAATCAGCGAGGAGAAGTAGGCACAGAGTAGAGATGAATGAGTTTAGCTGCATGCTGAAGTCGATCCTTTGTGATGGATAGGCCACTGTATAAGAGCCGGTATAGAAAAGGTAATGTCTCTTTCCCATAAAACAAGTCGAGGAGCTACATTTATTACTCTGTTAAAATACTCCCAGAGATGCTGCTGGTACACAAGCCTAATTACCAACCTTCTGCCTCAAATTCCTGTAAAATGAGAACAGCAACTGGTGAAAAGAGATCTTGTGTCCTTTGTCTGTTTCACTCTTCGAGACTTTAACCCTGAGCATTAAAAATATATATCTGGTCACTTTTTTAGACCTTTTTAGACCATCTTATTCATTTTTCCCTTAATTATCATCCTTGTTTCTTTCCTTCCTTTCCACCCTTACATTTTGATAATTTTGGTCATCCTCTGACTTTTCATTTCATTCATTTTCATTTTTTACAATTTTAATTGGTCTGCTACTGTTTGCTGGTCTAAACTAATGACATTTTCATCACCCTCAGCTGTACTTTGTGTTTGCTGCTAATCAACAAATCTCAGCATGCTAACACTAAGATGATGCACATGATAAATATTAAACCTGCTAAACATCAGCAGCATTGTGAGCATGTTAGCATTCTGCATGTTGGCATTTAGCTCAAAGCACCGATACACCTAACAGAGGCGCTACCATGTCTATAGACTCTTAGTTCTGTTGGATGCATTATGACCATCACTTTTTTAATCTATAAATTGCTGGCTAACAAATACTTTTATGGCCTTTATGTTCCAAAATTGTATATTAAATTCCAATATTATCACTGTGGCATAAAAATAAATATCCTGGTACTCTAGTCAAGTAAAACACCTAATAATCTAAAAGGAAAGAGTGATTTAAGCAGCAGATTTTGAAACAGTGTTACATTTGGGACTACAGGTCCACAAGCACGTTTAACCATAAGAAAAAGGCCAAGGATTTACCTGAAAAGTGTTTGAGCGGAAAGCAGAAGAGCTAAAGAAAGCTAAAGAAGGGACTAAAATGGGATCCTGGTTGTGCTTAGGGATGTGATGAAGCATCTCTGATCACTTTTAGGGATTAGCAGAGAGTATGGTGCTTGCTTCCTAAACCTCTCAACTACAATTATACACAGAGGAGCTGCATCCCTTACAGGCAGATAGGTCAGTCAAGCAGAACTGGTACAAAATGAGGGATGGTGAGACAGTAGAAATAGGCCATCCCAGAGGAGCGACGGAGAATATGCTCTACATCAGGGCCGCTATTGTTAGTAAAACCTAAGCCCTACGCATCCTTTGAATAGTCTGTCAGTCGGGTTCAACTCATTTTGATACAGCAAATTAATGTTCAGTTTAATCATTTTATTATTACCTCTTGATTGCAAACTGAAATGTGGTGTGAATCTATGGTTGGATGTTCTCTGCTCTTTCAAATTACCGTTACGTTTCTGTAATAGCAAATTAATTGACTCGCTTTTCAGACAAAGTGCGTCTTAGGACACCATTCTCAATCTAACGTTGACTAATGATGCAGACCCAGTAATAAGTGGATAGATGAAGTTTTTGACACATGCCATCCTGTTTTATGCCCGGCACTGACGTCATGAGAACAATGTGCTGATGTTTGTGTCCTGTCAGCTTGGTGTAAGTGTGTTTAGGGGCAGAGTTAAGTAAAGGAATAATCGGAGAAGCACTCTGGAGTAGACAGATATCAACTTTATTAGATGTGATTAGCATTATGGAAGCTCTCTGAAGGAAGGCTCTTTGATGTTGGTGCTGCTCATTTCTTTTTTCTGTGCCACAGTGAAACCCTATCCCCCCTGCTCTGCCTCTCTCCCTCCTTTGCTCTCATTTCCCCCTCTCTCTCTTTGTCTCCTCCTCTGGGTTGGGTGATTGATTATATAGTATCCAGACAAGGTATGGGTTTGAAGGGACAGTGTTTGTGTGTGTCTGGTTCGATGGTTATGTGCCTTGGTCTTTTCTATTTGAAATCACCAGAGGCGGAGACAGTTTAAACTGAATATGCAGCAATCAGGGCCCATGACTCTCTAGATCATTATGGTCACCAGCCTTATACACCTACAACAAGTTGATGCCTTACTAGACTG
Source organism: Sander vitreus (assembly GCF_031162955.1). Lineage (NCBI taxonomy): Eukaryota > Metazoa > Chordata > Actinopteri > Perciformes > Percidae > Sander > Sander vitreus. Next base: position 14,034,705 of record NC_135858.1, on the reverse strand, counting down.
AAGCATTGTTTGGAGTGTGCTGAAAGACATACACCAAAAAAGAAAAGAACGAAGGAGACATTGTGGTATTTATGCCACAATGTTTCCTTCTTTCTTTCCTACCCCAACACGGTGTCTTCTTTCAGCAGATCATATTTGTAGCTATATTGTTTCCAATAACTTCAAATACTTTTATCTTTATTATTACTGCATATAAAACACCATAGTGCATTATTTAGTCCTGTTTGGACTCACTTATTATTGCTATTCTTCCAATAACCATTTAAGTATTGGAAAATAAATAATTCCGTATATTTTTAGCGGCATGGCTCTAGGGATGGCAATGTTAGGTAAGCGGACAGTCGGCCCACCACTTTGGTCTAGACTGACATATCTCAACAACCATGAAATCTTGTACAGACATTCATGGCCTGGGTAAAAGAGATCTTGTGTCCTTTGTCTGTTTCTTTCTTCAAGGCTTTAACCCTGAACATGAATATATACCTGGACACTTCCAGACCTTCTTATTCCTTAATTTAGAGTTTTTCTGATTATCAACCTTGTAAAAAAAATTTAAACTGTCAAATTCACCATTTTGGTCTAGACTGAAATATCTCAACAACTATTAAATGAATTACCATGATAGTTTGTATTCATGGTCCCCAGAAGATGAATCCTACTCGCTTGTTTTTTTTTTCCTTTAGTTTTTAGTGAATGTCTCAACAACTATTGGATGGATTATCAGGAACTTTGGTGCAGCCATTCATCACCTCACAGGATGAATTGTAATAAATTTGGTGCTGGTATCTTAACGTTTCATCAACGCCACCAAAAATTCAAAACTTGACTTTCTCCAGTACATGCAAAACGAATGACATTCCCATCAGCCTCAGCTGTGTGCATGCTAACACACTATACTAACATAGTAAACATGGTTAACATTACACATGCTACACATCAGCATCCTAGCATTGTCATTGTGAGCATGTTAGCATGCTGATAGCATTTTGGTCAAAGCACTGCTGTGCCTAAGTACAGCCTCACAGAGTTGCTAGCGTGGCTGTTGACTCATAGTTCTGTTTAAACTGGGATTATGCAAATGACTATTTCAATTCACTACCACCTGTCCATATTGTAACAATCCTGCATTTGTCCTGTTTTTATTTTTTTTATTAGAAAAGACCAGCACCTGCTGTCCTCAGTAAACTGCTGGTACCTGGTGCTGAACCAGACAAGGCGAGAGAGCCGTGACCATGCCACCCTCAGCGACCTCTACACCAACAATGTCATTGCCCGCTTGGCCCAGATCAGCGAGGACATCATCCGCCTGTTTAAGAAGGTCAGTGAGACTATCATCCTTCCCTCTTTGTTTAATGCTACCATCTTATCACCACAGTGCACACAATTTCAGAGTTAGAAGGACAATACAAATACCAAGCAATTTGCTGAGGAAAGTGTTTTCATCTCTCTGTTATTGTAAACTTTGGGCCTCGTTGTCATGCCTTGGTGTTGCTATAAAGTTGAACTTGCAAGGTACGAATTTGCAACAGCTAAAATGAAAGCTACTTCTCTACGTTTTGGCTTCAGTTTGGCCTAAGCATACAAACTGATGGAAGCCCAAATAATTGTGGTTGCTATGAGCTCTGTCTCAGTGCAGATAGATTTAGTAGAAGGTGTACGAGATCTGTCTGGCAAAACAGCATGAGGAAAAGTGAAGCTAAGAAACCCCTCGTCCAACACCCTGCAACCCCTACAAGTGTGAGCAACATCTGGCTCACTGTCAGCACATAGCAGAGATTACTGAGGTCTTATCCAAACATCAGAACCCTGTTTTCACCTTGCAGGCCCTCCTGTATGTGAGCTGCACTCTGCTTACTAGGCTCCATTCAGAGGTGTGTGTGGACGTGTGTGTGTGTGTGTGTGTGTGTGTGTGTGTGTGTGTGTGTGTGTGTGTGTGTGTGTGTGTGTGTGTGTGTGTGTGTGTGTGTGTGTGGACATGTGTCTGTGTGTGTCTACTTGTGTGGATGACAGTGCAGTGTTGGTGAGAAACTGTGCCAGATCTGAAAAAGGAGAAACACTCTGTCCTTTTGAAGTCAGGTGCCCTCAGGTAGCTTTTTCTATATTTAAAAGAATGAATGGATGGCTCTGCTGCTGACAGATATATTGGGAGGCAATAAATAATGCGTCAAAACGTCATGGAGCTCTGCAGAAAATTTAAAATGTTAAACAGAAACGAAGAAGAGTAAAAGAGCTTTGGATGATTGACTGTTGGACATAACAAGGTGATCAAGGGCAAAAAGTTGTTGACAAAAACTTGATCAAGGGCTTGTTTAGCATATAAATGACAAACAAAACTGTGACTTATAGTGGGAATGTATCATATTACAGAAATTATATATTGTATTTATTTGTGATGTGAAGATCAATATGTTATGATACCATACATGTATAAATGGTAGTCTATTCTCCTCCAGTCTCAAATGCAATGCAATTACTACAGGAGTGGCAAATGTGAATGTACAGATGGCACGGTTTCTGTTTCCATGACTCTCAATATAAATTAATTGCAAAGAGAATATATTAATACATAAATTACAGCCGGTCCAACTGTGCTACTTTCTGCCTTTCATAGAGGGGAGATTTTAAGAATGTATACTAACATGCGTTTCTATAAGGGCTGTTACAATACGACCCGCCACAGCTCTTACAGTGTGTTGCATCACAGTGGTTTACTCGCTGGTTGAACCCTTCTGCTCTCCCTGAGCCTCTGCGGTACAGGCTGCAGTCTGTCTCACTTCAGAGCAACTGATGCATACAGATGCCGTTCACCAGCTGCTGAAGCCCTCTGAGGACATTCCCCATTTATCACATTCAGTCCAGTGCTTGTTTGAATAGGACTTAATGCCTGCACTCCAGATACAAACAAAATAAAAAGATAAAACCCCTCTTGTATTACTAATGTTATTACTCTTCTGGGTACATTTCATAATCTAATTTATTAAAGAACTGTTGGAGCAAGATTTTGTTTGAGGTTTTCCCATTTTGATGATTAGTTAAGTTTGTAGCCACTAAAAGTTTTTGCAATTAGTTGCTCAGCATTAATAATCAAACGTTTCATGGGTGGTTCTTTGGTGGCCTGTTTTCTTTTTTTTAATTCACTACTTTAATGGGGCTCCGCTCCCTGACTCACAGTGTAAGGAAAAATAATTTATGCAACACTTTATGTTAATAGTGTATAGTATGTTTTGTAAAAACCTTAAGTGAATATCCACTAAATCAAATTTACCAAAACAAACTGAAACAGAGAACCAAGTGTTGTGATTTAAAACTGTAAATTTCATGATCCCACCACTATATGGTAACATTAAAGGTCCCATATTGTACAAAGTGAAATTTCAATGTCTTTGTTAATTATAAAGCAGGTTGAGGTGCTGTTTAAATACTGTGAAAGTATCAAAACGCTCAATCAACATAGAAATGAACACAGTCCAAATTCAGAAACTGCCTTTAAACGAGCCGTCAAGACTTCTGTACTATTGTGATGTCACAACCATGGGCGTAAATCTGATCTAACAGTAGGGGGGGGACAATAAACATAACATTTCTGAAGAGCAATTTTTGAAGGGGAAACAAATAATACAGCCACATTTCTACTCGTAGAGGACATGTGTACACATGGGAAAGACTTAATACTATCGTTAGTGTAGCATGGAGACTGTACCATTATCCTTCTTTTCAGTGTTTCTCTTGATTCAATGAAAAAGCTGACTAAATTGACCAAAATATTCTTCTTTAAAACCATGTATTTATTTTAAGTTGTTTACAATCAAGCCACAAACATACCTTAAAACATAATGACTTATTTTGAAAAAGTGTCCCCATATAAAGGAAATACAATACTTTTGTATGCTTGTTAAATTAGCTGATCATAATGTTAATTAGCGAGCCACTGGTAAAGCTCATCTGCTCACCCTGACAGCCACATGAGCCACACTGTCTGCAGCAAACCTATCGATCAGCCACTTAACATCATATTGAACAAAACACAACTGTAGATCTTCAATATTAACCCTAATGTCAGTTCACACACATAACGTTAGGCTTATCGGCGTGGTAACGTTAGTTGTAGTGGGTGCATTTCTATCCAACAAGCTATTAAACAAGCTAGGTAACGTTACATTATATTACTAACATAGCAAATTTTTGTCATGACTAATTCATTAATTACTCAGCATCATTTCCATTTGAGAAAAGAACAACGTCATCCAATGTTTAATGTGAATAAAATAGCCTTGAACCGCCTACTTACTAGCTACATTCCTGTCACTACCGAGTCGAGTGCAGATCGATTCCTGACGTACAGCAGGCAGTGGACCAAACCACTGTGAGGCAAAGGAGGGGGAACTCAAAATGTTCCTAAACTTAAAAAGCATTTTTTGGGGTTTGTATTGTTTTACTACTTACACAGATATTGTAAGTATACATTTTTTATTTACAATACACAGCATGGTTTTCTAGGGGGGGGGGCAACCCTTAGATGGGGGGGGTCCTGACCCCCCCGACTCCCCTGGGATTTACGCCCTTGGTCACAACTATACTATATATAGGTAGAAAGTGCCGGTACAGTGCTGTTACTGTCATTCCCTTGCTGAAATGATGGTGCGGAGACTCCAAGAACACAGATACTGAAGAAGTGGAAATGCTGGCCAATCAGAGCAGACTGGGATTTTTTGAGAGGGGGGCTTAAAGAGACAGTGTTTCAGACAGAGGGTGAATACAGGTATATTCAGACAGACAGTATGAGAAAGATAATGTGTTTTTTTTAAACATTAAAGCATGTAAACATGTTCAAGTAGAAACCAAAAAAAACAAGTATGAACCTGAAAATAAGCATGATATCGGACCTTTAAGGACAAATTAAAAACAAATGTAATAGACGAATAATTATAGTCACATTTTAGGGAGTAGAATTAACTGTGCGGCTTTATTAGGTGTTTGCTGAATCTCTGGCAGTTTCTTCTAAACAAAACATATTAATATAATGGTAATGGCAGCAGGAAGAAATTGTGGCTTAAGCAATCTTTTCACTATTAAAATGAGATATGACGCAGGAAATAGTTGTTCCTCTTGATGCATTATTACTTTTTATTTATCTTTGTAGAGCACAATGACACACAATTGGACAGTGTTTTTCTTTGTCAGAAGATATCACACATTGTTTTCACCCCTTGATGCACTTCACACATGCACACACTGCAAAAGTCTAAATATGAGGTGTGATGTAATGTGCAATATTCACAGGAAGTTAAATGCACATGTGGCAACAAGACATCATGTCTTTTCTAATCAACAGCAGAGAGATACAGTAAGTTTGTCAAGTAAATGTGTACTTAAGATGTACGACTAAGAAATTTAAAGCCCAACAATGATTGCTTGTACATTGTACCATAGATTTGTGAGCCTCAGTATTACAGTAATTTTATTTTTGAGATCAGTGTCTTCCATATTTTCATTCCTCATTTCATTTCCTCATGCAGCCTGTTTCATGCTTGAGTGGAAGGAAGAGCCGATGAGATGGAAGAAGTGGTGTGCTTTTGGTTGAGAGAATAACATTTGAATTCAATTAGTCTGACTTAGTAGTAATAGAACATGTATGACCAATAAAAACAAAAATTCTCAGTCAAGACATCTGGGACTGTGGAAGAAGAAGGTCTAAATAGACAGGGTTTATCTTTTGGTGAGCATTTACAGTAAGTGTCAGTCATTCATTTCAGAGGCATCTTGTAGTGTTGGACAAGTGGAAATTCTGACCTGACGGTGGCACTATTGGGAAGTCAGATAATCACCAACGTCATTAGGATTTATATCCAATAGTTGTCGACATACTTCACTATAACTCGCCAAAGGCATAGTGTCAGCATAACCAACTGGGCTTGTTCCAACAGGTTACAGCTAAAGGCTGAAACATTATTTGTTGTCTAACCCCTGTTCTTTCTGCTTGCTGTGTTGTAGAGCAAGGACATTGGGATCCAGATGCACGAGGAGCTGGTGAAGGTGACAAATGAACTGTACACTGTAAGTCATGTTTTCTACTACTGTGTCTCCTACAGTTGGATCCCTCACACCTTATCTCATCATTGAGCTCATCCAGTTAATTTTCCTCTCTCTTTCTCATCTGTCTGTTTTATTTCATGTTCTCTCTTTTTGTATTCTCTTTTATTGCTTTCTTCTTTGTGCATTATGAACTACTTGTGCTTTCCTCGATTGAATAAAAGTGTATTTTCTTTTGAAAGATTAGGCTTTGCCCAAGTGTACACACCAAGTAAAGCAAATACAAATGTCACTCTCATGCTGTCTGTGTTTCTGGAGTTAGTTTAATTCTGTCTTTATTATAACATGACAGGTTCCAGTTTATTAGGTACAGCTAGCTAAAACTCATACAGTCAAATGCAACAGCAATGAAATACATCCTACCTTCACATGAAATTTATAATGTTCACTTTTTGTCCAAAGGTGAGAGAAGTGTTAATTCAATTCCAAAATATTCCATCCCAAATAGATAATTTCATATCTCGATAACAATATATCATAAAACCTGTTTTCTGGTAGTTAAATAAATAGATTGTTTATATAAAAACAACCACATGGTAAAGCCATGAGTATTGCCATAGCGCAGTTTGGCTGCTAGTTTTTTCACATTGCGATAGAAACAATATAGAAAAATATACTCTATAGGCATTTTTATATCACTTTGACGATATATGTTGTCATATCGCCCAGCCCTAATTCAACCTCATGGTCATTTCGGAGGACGTAATTTGTGCTGCTGTTGTATTGCATTATACTGAGAGGAGAAGCTCATGAGAATGTGCTACATAAAATATTTGAAATTGATGTTGTATTACAGAGATATATTTATGTATTTATTGTATACAGCTTAGCACAAATGGGGTTGTGATGATGATGATCAGGTCCCTCTGTGGAGGGCTGTGAAATATCTGCCTGCCTTAGTACATGACTATCATTCGTTAGTCTGTGTTGTAGAGAGGTAAAGAGCTTTTTAGGAGAAATAATAAGCAGATTGCATAATCTGCATATTTTTTTTCTTAACAATGGATTCGCTCATTCATTTTAGGTCACCTGTTCCAGCTCAGTTGATTTGTTGTATCAATCACCACTTTGCTTTTCTCTTTGGATAATCAGTTACTATAATGACCAGTTTCTCTACTGCTACAATATGTAATCATTATCTTTGTTGTTGTTGTGTTGAAACGGTCTTGTGCTTCATTTTGATTTGCCAGTTGACAAAAAAAGTAGTCCATATAATTTTATACCTTTTACAGACAAAGTCACAAAGTGCTTCACATGATAAACACTTGTACAACTACAGTACAATCCAACAGAAAATATTATCATTCACTTCTCTATAAAGCAGCTTTTCTTCTCAGCCCAAATAACCATTTTTCTCTTTCCTTTTTTTATTTATTTATTTTACAGCGACCAACTCTTGGGCATCCTGCAGCTGCTTCCCATACGTTTTAATATAAAAAGGGGCTGAATGGATGTATGGATGGATGTTTCCTGTTGAACTTTATAGCCAAGAAGTTTGGTTTTCAAAAATTAGTATAACACAATTAGAAGGCAGTATTAAAGGCAGCATGTCTCCCAAGACCACATTTTCTCGGTTCTATTTTTAAATGAATTGTCAGCATATTAGACTGTGTTGTTACAACACTGTCAGATAACATAAGCAATAATCTTACATACTTAGTTGTTGTTTTTAATAAACATTGCCATCTTTGCGAATTCTTTTTACTTTTGTCTTCACTATTTCTACAACCATTTACAGTTGTATATTTATTCTATAATACTTCGTAAGAACTGAATTGTTAGTATATGGGATTTCCTGCAGATAGATGTATGTTAGAGATTAAGAGATACTGTACAGGTGCTGCACTGAGCACTCTGGGATGAGTTTTTATTGAGGGAGGTTTAGTGCCCAAAAACTGGATGAGCCCCATGCAACTTCAGCAACCTTCTGCCCCCTGAGGTTAAACAGAAGAGATGGCAGATTTGCCTTATATGACTTATTCATCCGTGCAATGTGATGAGAGTCAAACTACCAAAGGGCAGTGCTGGCAACTCTCCCTGATCTTGCCATCTGTACATTTGGATGCTCCAATAGATCAGTGTTATGGAGAGCAAGTGATAACCAAAAGTGCATGAATCCATATGCATTTTAAAATGACTGTGTTATTGGCCAAATACATTTTAAAGACTGACGAATGTTGCTATACTCTACTCTTGACTTTATCTTAATAAATTAAAATGCAATTATTGTTTCCAAAGGTTATACCTGCCAGCCATTTCCAGCTTGGTTTCCAGTGTCAGGCTATATTTCAGGTTCAGTGAAACCCATGGAAATGAATCATTATTCTGTACCTTTATACTTTTTTACTATATATCTGTTTCACCCATTCTCCCCTCTCCGGCTAAGTTGAGAACAGTTCGATGCTGCATAGTAAAACTCATATGGTCCCTCTTCTCATGCTCTACTTGGCCTCAGCTGCAGTCTAGCTGAAAATTTCAAATCCAAATGTTGACATTTGGCCTTTTTCTTTCCGAACATAAGAATTGTGTGAAACTAAGGTGGAAAATTAATCCTTGTAGCAAAAATCACTTCCTATGAAAATAATAATACAACAAAATAAAACACCTACATTTTGACACTTAGTAATTGTTTTCTCACTCTAAACTATCCATCACATCATGACAATGCTTAAAAGCTTCTTTTTTTTCCTTAATGACTTTTATGTTTATTATTCTCAGTCTTGGGTTAGGGTATGTTTTATATATTGTTTTTTGTAATGCTGCCATTGTAAAGCTCTTTGGAACCAACTGTAATTAACGACAAATGAAGCTGACATGCCATTATTTATATAAAAGGATTTTCCAAGTTGCCATCATAATGTATGACAAAGTTTGACAATGCACAGGTAGGCATAGAAGTTATTTCACAAATGACCCTCAGGCAGCAGTAACGCTGTCTGTTGAAGTATAGTCTTTCAGGACTGCACCCTTGTTAGTATTTGATTGTACAGAAATAGCTAAATCAATAGCGTAGCCACATGGGGTTGCCTTGTGGTATTTTCTAACAGTTTTCACTGGCTTCCAACAAAACACATTATGGTGAAAGAAAACTGTGAAATCCCTTTTGGATCACTTGTTTCTCAGTGAGAGGTAAGGCTGTGAGCTAAAGCTATTTTAAAGAATGATGCTGCAGCAGGAGTGTTATTGAGATTGAAGATCCTGTTGTTGTTTTCGTTGTTGTGGCTTGTCATCAATACCAACACAAAATGAGAAATAGAAAAAGCCAGAATGTATGAAGAGCCAGCGACATATATCTCAGGGAAACTTGTTTTAATTTCCTGCCGCACTGACTTAATATCCCCACTGGGATCAATAAAGCTTATCTTATCTTTCTGATCCACCACCTTTTGTCTGATGTCTGCTCTTCAGTCTCAAACACAGTTATTCTTTTATGACAATCTCGATCTCAGGCCTGGGTGCTGGTTCCATTCACTCACTCATTTGTAGTTCATTCATTGTTTTCTCAGCAGTATTTAACAACATTTACTCACAGCTAGTTGGTAATGGAAAAATAAATATGTAAATATATCATAGCTGCTGCATATTTGGGGGGAAAAAAACATCAGATTTTTATATTTCAGATATATATATATATATATATATATATAACAAAAACAGATTTTTATTATTATTATATTTATATTGTGCATGATTGGTATATTTTAACCTTCTTAAAAAGTATCTACAATATCATTTGGTCTATTTAAAAATATTTTCATACCTAATCAGGTTGCTCTTGCATTGAATATACTTCTTTGGGCCTAATTTTTATCCACTGTTTTAATAAAGATGGCATCAAATTTTCTTGAGAGTTGTTTTGCTCATGTTTTATGTCCTTGCCAACTATATTTATAGATGATGTTATGGTCCCTAGCCAATTCCCTAGAATATTTAGATGCATGTTGAATAGAAGCCAAGCTCGCCTTGCATTCATTTTGAAAAACTTCTCACTGTTGGGTTTCTTTCACCAGCTCAGAAACTGCAGGAGTTAAATAGCCCTAGGCTGTCATCAGAGGACTCAACTATACACACACTTCCTGTAGACACAGCTGAAGCTCAGTCTTCCTGCAAATGAGTTTGTGGCTTTAGCTGCAGGTCCTGTAGTCAGATGGTTTAAAGTTGGCTGCAAATGTAGCACGTTTTCAGAGGAATATGAAAGAAAGGGTTTGACAGTTTGGGGAGGAACAGAGTGTTAGCCTAGTTCTCTCTTCATGGAGTAGCATTGTTGTCGAGCTTTGTCACTCTGAGAATAGACTAGTGGCTTTTATTCTATCTATTTACGGTACATTCAGGTGTTTGCCTTGCAGCTTTTTGTCACTCTGTTGTTCTTATTTTTCTAAGAGTTTCTGCATCACCTGGAGAGGAGTACTATTTATTCACACAGCACACAGAGGGGAATAAATAGAGCCTCCACAAGTGGCAGCACTGGTAAATATATTACTATAACAGGGGTGGAGGTCAGTGGAAAATTATAGTTGCAAGTGACCGAATGGAAAACATGTGATTTTGATGAGCAGCTCTTATAGAGATAAAAGGAAACCAACTGCTTAACTTCAGCACCAAGTGAACATTGCTTACTTGCTCACAGGAAACAAATAAATTACTGTTTAGGTTGACTGTCTAACATCCTGAGGTGAAAATCCTGAATGCTTGAGACGTTGAAAGACTCGGCTCACATCTGGACGTTCCTTTACGAGGCTTAAGAAGGGTCTTCCAAGAGGAGAGACTCTCTCAATGAGTGTCTGGGACGAGTTAAAGACGCAGGATGCTTCTGTCTTGTCTAACAAGGGCTTTCTGTCACTAAAGTCTTGTCATCGCCATGTTTGGAGTGGGGTGTCTGAGTGTCAAAAGTGTGAGCGTCTAAGTAGAGATCAAAGTAAAGAGGTAACTGCAGAGAACACAGAAAACAAATGCCGCCACTGCTGCACAGAAGAGCTGAAAATAAAGAAGTTTGGGGAGAGTTACTGTAGAAATGATTTACAGTAGAGTCAGGGAAAGTCACAGTGAAGAGGGGATGAGGGGGTGAGTTGAAGATTTGACAGCCAAGCCCTTGGATTCACTTGAAGTATTCCACATGTAGTGACATCTGTGTTACCGCTGCATCGACACCCAAATTGATCCACCAGGCCACCATGAAAAAGCTCAAATCAAACCAGATTTTGGAAAGAAATGACACAGTGGAACTTGAGAAATGTGATCTTTCCTTTTTATCTCCTTATTGTTGGTGGGAATATGACAGTATCAACACAGCAGTAATACTGTTGTAAGTCAATGTAAAGATGTGGGGGGTTGTGTGTGACTGGGTATATGAGCACAAAAGCGACATGTCTTTGTGGTATGCTTTTTTTTCCACGTTTGGCCTACCATGAAGCTTGTGAAACCATCTATACCACTTCTCAAGTCGATACACCAAGTTTCTATGATTGGTGGTATCTATGTCAATCATCAAACTGAATCAGGGCTTACATGTCCTTTTACAATTCCCAGCAGTGGCCACCTCTACATATTTATGGCTGACTGACTAAAATACTACTAATAATACTGTATAATAATACTGATTTAGATTTTAGACAGCTGCCCCTGCATTTCTGCATAATGCACAAGTCCATTCACTTTTTATTATTTTATATAGGACTGCAACAATTAGTCTATAAAACATTTAAAAATAAACTGGAAAAATGCAATTCACAATTTCTCTGAACCCACAGTATTGTCCTCAATTTGCCTGTTTTGTGTGACCAACTGTTCAAAGCCCAAATATATTTACATGTGTATATTTACTTTCATCATGACAAAGACATGACACGTAATATCTGTCATGCTCCTCTTGCAGGTGATGAAAACATACCACATGTACCACACTGAGAGCATCAGTGCAGAGAGCAAGCTGAAGGACGCTGAGAAGCAGGAGGAGAAGCAGTTCAGCAAGTCCGGAGATCTCAACGTTAACCTGCTGCGCCACGAGGACCGCCAACCAAGACGTAGCTTCGTCAGGAAAATTGAGAAGATGAAAGAGAAGGTGAGTATAAAGGATGGATAGTGTTGTGTTTTTTTACATACAGTAATAAATGTAGCGCCATTAAGCTTCAGTCTTCTTGCTAAAAATCTAGAACCATCAGTTGTTTTTTTTTTTAAAGCTGCTGTAATCAGTATTTTTATAATAATAATAATAATAATAACAATGCATCTAATGACTATGTGCAATGTGAAAGGGGTCGCTCATAGTGAGGAACCCACATTGAATTAACACTGAAATCTGCAGTTCCTCACAGCTCTATGGAGATTAAAGCCCCTTTTAGCTCATTGTTTTGGTTTTCGGGCCCTCAACTTGTCACTGTACACTGCCCAGCACCACATGCAACGGCATATACAAACAAATTTAGCGACCAGCTGCTGAACACAATGGCACATTTAACAGCTTGAGTCAGATATTTCCCTCAGGAGTTAGTAAAGAACAAGAACAGTGTTAAAAGGAGCGTAAATATTGGACTTACATTTGTCAGGTAGTCAGAAATTGGACTCCAAATGAATGATGTTGCTCCATGTCTGCTGGAAGTTTGCTGACAAGTTCAATTACAGTAAAAGATGATAATATGCAAGTGTAATATTCACAGTTATTGCAGTTTAGTATAATAGTTCTGTAAATGGAGAACTAGCTCTATTTGTTGGGTTCACTTGGAGAGAGTGAGAGGAATAGCGATAGACCAGCAGATAGGCAGCAATATAATGTCAGAAAGTCTCAGGAGAATACTGAAGGTCTGCAGCCAGATACGCACTGAGCAAACTGCAGTTCTCCCAGCCAATAACACAACTCTCTTTCCATCCTACGCAGATTTCTACTTTGTCTGCTAGCAGTGTAGGGCTGGTGGTCTCTGGAGCATGATGCACTTTAGATGCACACCTGCCTTTTTTATTCTGGATCTTCTTCTGGAATTTCTTCATGCAAATGAAACTCCCGTTATCTCTCAGGTTCAGGAAATCAATATGCTTTTGTCTCATTACTTTTCAGAAAAAGGAAGAAAAAAAAAGTTAATCTTCTTTCCTCTAACCCACTGCTGTAATTTGCATCATAATGGTTTTGTGGAATTGTAAATAAAATGTCCATGTATTGTGAAATGTACAAACAAACAAATAATGGGCAAAATTACTCTGCTTTAGAATTTTTATGCTTTAGTTATATTTCAAACAGCAGTAGCCTAACGCCTTTCTGAGTCGGGTGAAACTACTTGTCCATACTGTTAGGCACGAGTTTGCAAAATCAATGTGTTGTGTGTTTTCAGTACAAATGTCACTTAATGAAAATGTGGTTATTTTGTTTATATTTTTAGTTTATTTTTATTTATTTGCATGTATTTATCTAAAGTCACATTGGAAATACAGACACACAAATACCCAATCATCTAAGTTAAACTCTTAACATTTGGACTTCTATCATGCAGTCCGTGTAAATACTTTCAGTTTCGTTTTTTTTTTTCCTGGGAGTTACGCTGCTTCCATTTACCTGGGAATTAACTAAATCAGCCCTGTTGTTGTCTTTACACTTTAGTTTTTGTCTGAGTTAAACAAATGATATACAACATGTCAATTAGTGAACTTTAGAGTTGCTGGTAGTCTGGTGGTTTTTTACCTTTGGACAAAGCCAGGCTAACTCCTTGCACCATTTCCAGTCTTTATGCTAAGCTACGCTAACCAGCTGTTGGCCCCAGCTTCATATTTACTGTACAGACTCAATGTTCTCATTTAACTTTCTGCAAGAAAGTGAATAAGCGTTGTCCCCAAAATGTCAAACTGTTCCTTTAATTCTACATTTTACTAAGCTGTTGAATCCTTTCATACATACCCATACATACGTATGTATGTATATATGTGTATATATATATATATATATATATATATATATATATATATATATATATATATATATATTAGTCAACTAACACTCATACGATTTTGTTGACTAATCGATTAGTTGATTTAATCGACAGATCTGTAAAACTGAGTGTCTCTGTGGCCGGGTTGGGTCAGTGGGTAGAGCAGGCGCACATATACCGAGAGGAGGTTTATGCCTCGACACAGAGGTCCAGGGTTTGAATACGACCTGTGTTGATTTCCTGCATGTCTTCCCCTCTCTCTCCCCTTTCTCACCTAGCTGTCCTGTCAAAAATAAAGGCGGAAAAGCCCAAAAATCTTAAAAAAAAAAAAAATTAGTGTCTCCACAACGATTAATGAAAAGCAACACTTTAAATCTTGTGTTGACAAGAGATGTGCTCATAACATTCTTGGAAAAAAAGTCAATCAGCATTAAAAAAGCATAAAAAATGACTAATTGACTAAAGAAATCTTAGTCAACTAAGACCAAAACAGCCGATTAGTAGACTAATTGAGGGGGCGGCCCTAAAAATAAGCACCTTTTAAAACTGTACAACTTAGTAAAGCCAGAGCCTCTTTAAGTGCTTTGTGAGCATCCACACTCTGCATCCTCTGGTACTTAAGTGTTTAGAGACAGAGTAATGACTAAATGCAAACCTGGCTATGGCACTTAACACGTTACTATCTAGAGGCAGCTTCTCTACAGCCTGTTTCTCCAAACTTTCCCTGCCATCTCTACCTGTCTGATGGTCCCAAAGCTGCAGCTGCCTGAGCACACACTCAAACCCTCCCTACTGCTTGATTTTCCTGCACTGATGGTTTTTCTCCTCATCTGCTGTGTCTCTTCTCTCCTCCTCAGAGGCAAGCCAAGTATTCAGAGAATAAGCTGAAATGCACAAAAGCCCGGAATGACTATTTGTTGAACCTGGCAGCAACAAATGCAGTTGTGGCAAAATATTACATCCATGACGTCTCTGATATGATTGATGTAAGTATGCGCTAGGCACGTGTTTGTGTACATCTCCCAGCTGGGATTTCTAATGTTGATTTAACTCTGCAACACTATCGCTCTTCTCACCATCTGTTCTCAAGTCTTATTCACTCTCAGCCTGTTAGCTGTTTGTTTCTAAGCTGCTCTGTTGGCCCCAATGAATGTATTTGCCATAATTTTTCCATTTTTAATCCCTGCACAACAGGATTAACACTGATATGCGAGTGAGTGACTGACTGCTGTTGACATGAATATTAGTCCAGCGATCTGCAGTATCACGCAGCTATAGAAGGATATTTTTGACTGATTCTTTCAAGGGACTCCATCAGTGTTGACTCCGCTGTCTCATCCTCATTCATTTGTTTTCGGTTTCGATGCTGCTTTTGAGAACTTTGCTGCGACAAACACAGCATGTGAAGAGAGAGAAGAGACAAGACCTTGTGATTGTCTTCCTCTAACTGTCACCAAGTAAAAACCATGACCCAAGACACACACTCACTCTCTCTTGGCTTTCCTTCTGTGGTCTCTCCTTTCATGGGTCAGAGCAGAGGAAGGAGCATTTCAAACGCTGACACTATATTCCCTATATTATTGCAAATATACCCTTTTTGTATGTCCAGAAAACCTACATCTAACACTTAAATTTAAAAGTCACTTTTATTCAAGTCATGAACCAGTAGCGCTGCTGGAAAGTCTTGATTACCAGGGTTTAAAAGGATGTCTTTGTTTAGCAAACCACTAATGGTTGGAAGTTGGTTAAAGTCAGCTGGTGAGCAAAGGCTGTGTTTATGCAGGCATGAATTCGGTTAATGTGGTTGGGTGACCTGCTACCAGTCACCCTACACAGACAGATGAACATTGAGATGAGGAAGCCTTTATTGACCATTTTAGACAGAATCATTCAAAAATTCTGTATACATGTATTCCTTTTAGATGTGCACACACACACACACAGCTCCCTGTTAAGGGAGATGAAACTTTGTGACTTTGTGATGTTTTTGTTTTACTGTCTAATCTCATTGCCTTTACACAGTTCATGTCTGTTGTCTGTTAAGTTTTTTTCATTCCCCTGGTTTATTTTTTTCCATCCAGATTCGTATCTTCTTGTGTCTTCGTGAAGGTTTTGTTTTCAGAACCAATGTGCTGTTAGTTACAGTATTGTAGTCTGTGTTATTTGAATTAGTTGTGCAAGCAAATTAGGTCTTTCTAAAACTGTATTTTGCGTTTTTTTGTTATACTATGTTGCATACTGTATTCAGTCTTGTTTTTCTCATTAACTGTTAATGAGTAAATACCAAGGTTAAATCATCCCCATGAAGTCATACTTTGTAACAAAGACCTATTTCGCAGAGTTTAAGAGACAGATAGCAGTGAATGTGGACTTTGTGACTGTCGATACCAAACAAAAGAGTTTAATATTAAGATTCCGATGTTAACCTGTCAGCCCTTCAATGTTTCCCCCCTTGTCTCTGTGCTAATAGCTTGGTTGTCACATTTTTCCTTGAGGCCAAACCACCATACGCCACTTCATTAGTCACAGTGATAGATGCACATTTTCCAGGTCAGGCATGATAAGATGGGATTTTAGTGAGCTCTCTGAGAATATAATGAACATTACATTATTTCAAACAATTACAGTTAAAATAGCGTTAAAAGAGTATGTCTCTGCTATATGCAATGTAATGGTGATATGTTGGTGGTAGCTGGACACACCGAGTGACTGATGATAGTGCCCTATCCCTGCCACTTTGATGGATCCAGTGTGTTCAAACTGAAAGGTCCATGTCATCCCAAATATTGCTGAGCTGCAAGGATTGGGATTGTGAGCTTGACTGGTTTGGCTGGCACAAGCAGGGCAGAGGAGGATAAAGGGTCCGTTTGTCATGTCAGAGTAACTGACATCTAACATCAAACCAGACGCTCACGCAGCAAGAAGTCAGCTTTGTCAGTCAGCATCAGTGACTTTAAACTGTTGAAGTGTAGTTCTGAACAACATGTGGAGTTTATTTTGCGCTACCTAGAACTGATGAAAGATGTGAGGAGTGAGCTTGGTCAGTGGTGTGATAAAGTATTTAGACTACTTGGAAGATAAGATTAATATGGTTAAGTTTAATTACCTCCATGGATGAACTTATTTTTTACAGCAGAAAATAGTAAGCTATAGCATACAGCAAAAAAAGAATAAAACAGTTATTCAGTACATGGTGGTTTTGCATACATTACGCGACTGAGTTAAAATTTAAGGATTTTAAGTTGATTGTGTGAGGTATTATTGATGAGGGTAAAAACATTTGAGTAAACCTTGATCAAATAAATAAAATGCAGCCTGTATAAACATGAATATATTTCAAATTAAATGAGTGGCATACAAAATAAATGAGAATTATTTGCCAATATTAATATGCAGTGTATATATATATGCACTGTATATGCACTGACAGTATGTTTCCACAGCTCTAATGGGAAAGATGATAATATAAAAAACATGAAAGTGGTAGGATTAAAGAGTCTATCTAATCTTCCTTCCCTGGTCATCTGCTTCCTTCAGGCTGCTGCTGCAGATACGAATGTGTTCTCACTCATTGTTCTTTTTAAAAAGAAGCTGATTTACTCCCTTTAGTCTTTAGTCTATTGAGCCACTTTGACTAAGTGGTGTAATGAGGCTTGTGCGCCAAAATAGAGAGACTACTTCCTCAGTGCTTTAGAGTGTTTAAGAGTGTTTACTTAAGGATTCACAGAGCTGTCAGCTGCCTCAAGCTCCTTCTAAACCTCCTCACTACCATCCTCTGCTTAATTAGGTTACTTCATCCACCTCTGTATGATAATGCTCTGTAATTATCCCTGGTGTCCTACTGTGCTAGCTCCTGTAATTCTGTGAACTCTACTTCTATTTTTGAAAGTTAACCCGTATCAGGATGTAATTTGGGATTTAGTCCATTAAATAGGTCTGAACATGAAAGGTGCTCAAACTAACAGAATTCACAACTAAAATGATTCCACATTCCCTGATAAATTTGATTGACCAATTGATTTGTCAAATTAAAGAGCAACTTAACACCATGTTGGAAATATTTTGCTATTTGTTTCTAGCTTCCAGTAGCATAACTGTCCATGTTGCTGCAGTGATGTAGAAGTGTACTCCAGGGTGTGGTCAGTACACCAGGACATCACTGCTGGCTGTGGTTACAGGTGCAACAGAGCACACTCTTGAAATTTTAACGGAGAGGGCAGTTTTTCAGCGTATTGTTCATTTTTATTATTTTAGATTATATTTTAAAATTCCATCTACCACATTTACAGAGTGTTTTCCTGGTTATTTATCAGATTTTTTTTTTTTTTATCTCCGCAGTGCTGTGACCTAGGCTACCACGCTAGCTTGGCGCGCACCCTCAGGACCTACTTATCTGCAGAGTACAATTTGGAGACATCACGCCACGAGGGACTGGATATCATAGAGAATGCAGTGGACAACCTGGATTCCCGCAGTGACAAGCACAAGATCATGGATATGCATAACCAGGTGTTCTGCCCTCCAATGCGCTTTGAGTACCTGCCACATATGGGAGATGAGGTGAGATGCTTTAAATGCTAAAGAATGTTTTTATTTTCATTTATTTTTTAATTTTTTTTACAAAGTAACATTTTAAGCTTCAGATGGATCTATTTTAATTGTTGCAACCCATGATTCCTCCTCCGCCTCCTAAGGTGTGCCAGGTGAGCGCCCAGCAACCTGTCCAGACTGAACTCCTGATGCGCTACCACCAACTGCAGTCTCGCCTAGCTACGCTAAAGATTGAGAATGAGGAGGTGAGGATTTATGATGGCCCTGTATCTGTCCAGCACCCCCTCCACCACCACCTTTTGCCCCACCCCCCTAAACCAGAAAGCCCTGTCTCATTTACCCCAGAGCCAAGTAGGAGGGACACATCACCATCTGTTCTCATTGCAATTACACTCCAATGACCCTTGCTCTGCGGGAGGCAAGAATATATTAAGATTGTCACAGCGCCAATGTTATGTTTTCTATGAAGTTATATATGCAATTGTCTATTTTGTGATGAAGGGAGGACTGAAGGGAGGAAGAACAACTAACACAAAGGTGCAAATGGAGGCTATAATAACCAGGGTCTGTTAGACTCTTCTGTGACAATGGCTCTGCCTCTTCCCTATCTCCCTGTGTCTTGTGTTCTGGAGGATAATGGACGAGCCCTGCCATTACTGGAAATGAGCTTTATCAATCTTAGCCCTAAACCAAAAGCCTCCTCCAGTAATTACATACAATTTGTCTACCAGACACTTTTCATTTTCAGGTCTTAGTCTGATATATGCCTGATGTGCGGGTCGCTCTGGACTGATGACAAATGCTGCTTGACGTCATTTTAGTGTAATTCAAGGTCATGTATTTTTCAGGGGTCAATTTGTCTTTGTGCTGTAAAACACTCACTCTTGTCCTTGAAAATGGCATCAGTTATTTTGGTTCCATCAAGGCTTGGAAAAAATAGCCACAAAAATGAAGATATGAGCAAGACTGAGTAAGATATGATGCTTCATTTGTCATCTACTTATGCTTTCTACTTTCCCCCATCTGTGCAGGTGAGAAAGACCTTGGATGCCACCATGCAAACGCTGCAGGACATGCTGACGGTAGAGGACTTTGACGTGTCGGATGCCTTCCAACACAGCCGCTCCACTGAATCCATTAAGTCCGTGGCCTCCGAGTCTTACATGAGTAAGCTGAATGTAGCCAAGAGGAGGGCGAACCAACAAGAGACTGAAATGTTCTACTTTTCGGTGAGTTCATGTCAATTTTGATCTGTCTATCGTTCCAAACTGTTAATGGCCGCCGGCCTGCTAGAACTCCAGCTTTGTGCTGCTTTTCAAAATCAAGGCATCAGTCATCATTTCCACTTGCTCTGAAAATAAAATTTTTATTAAAACTTAGAACAGATTGAATTTATGCTGATTTGAGCGACACTGAATTGTTTGACTGGGCTCATGTTACAGTGGATTAGTGTTGCTGCTCGCTCATTGTTGCCTTCATCTCTCTGTGTAGAAATTCAAGGAGTACCTGAATGGCAGTAACCTCATCATTAAGCTACAGGCCAAGCATGACTTGCTGAAGCAGACACTGGGTGAAGGTAAGGAGTCTTTTTTTCTTCGTCTGTCTTCATCTGTGACCCATGGACTCCCACCACAGCTCTGTAAAGTCGCTGCCTTCAGGGTTATAATGGTGCAGGTCTTATCCAATACACAGCAGGGAATGAGGTATAGGAGGCTACAAAGACAACAATCTCTTAGAGAAGCAGGAAAAAAGAGGAAATGGTCACTGCTATTCAAATTGAAAACTATCACACCAAAAGCAGACCACATCTATTTTGAGGTATCCATTCCCCTTTCTACTTATCTCCATTAGTTAAAGCATTATCCGGTTAGTCTCTATATTGTGAAGCCGCAGGGAGGGTTTCCATTTCCAGGCTGTAAGAGAAAGGCTTCCCTCGGCCCCTCCCTTCCCCAGGGGTCCCCTTGTCACCTCAGCCGTGAACAGCTTACGCCCAATCAATCAGCAGGACCAGACCCAGGCCCATTTCGGCAGCTGCTCCTGCATCAGGCGTTCACCTTATAGAAAAGGGCATCAGGCACAGACAGCTGAGGCCTTGCAACACAAATTAGTAGTCTTTACTTATTCATTTATTTTGCTCTGTCGAGCTTTCAGGACCCCAAAAACTCAGTGGGATTCCCTTTGTGGCAAACTACCAACTGCATGCTTTTGCACTGGTAAACACTCACTTTATAGTTCAATTCAGTCTCTGGTCAGATCTGTTTGTATGTCCACGTTGGAGCAGCTGAGAGTGTGTATGAGCACGGCATATGGCATCTCCAGGTACCACCCATGTTTAATTATTCATGATCAATCAGGGTTGCTTTGTGCTCATTAGCTTGTTGCTTCATGGCCAAAATAGCATGTTTGTGTATGTGCGTGGTTGTTTGTGAGCATGACAGAGGGAACAAGATGAGACTGGTGTGTGCCACATGGCGTTTATATCTTGCTGCATGTATTAATAAAAACATAATGCCATGCATTGGCGCCAGACAAGAGAGGCTAGGATATCTGCCAGCCCTTGTTTCCCAGATAAGGAGTCATCAATTCCCTTGTTCAGTGAATTTGATTTGTACTCCTTTTATGTTCATAAAATACATATCGCTCTATCATTGACGGACTCTGGCTCTTTTTTATATGAAATTAGGGGGAAATCATTGTAACTTTTTGCTTGAGAAACTCTTGTAATTTTGAGGTTGGTTGGTCAGAGGTAGACAGAGGCTATCAGTCAGAGGAATGGCATCTGAGAATTGTGCTGTTGTTTCTTCACATGAATGCTCCAGAGACCTTGTCCCATCTGCCAGAATTATGTGTTGAGAAATTGGTTAGCCTTTGCTCTTTCTGTCCATTGTTAAATGGAGTAAAGAAATAATGTTGAAATTTCTTTCTTTCTTTTTTTTACATTGACTGCCTTCCAGTTGATAATCCAGACACTGGCAAACAAAGACACACACACACACACACACACACACACACACACTACTCTCAATTCATGAAGAAAAGCTGGGTCATCTTTGAATTAACTGACCGAAGGATGTGTGTTATCAGTAGAAACATAAACATCAACGTATTCTTAAATGAGTACAAAGGAGCACAGCTGAGTATAATGATGACTTTGCAAACTGTGTTTTCTCTATGGATATGCCTATAACATGTGCATGTGTTGTTAGAAACCTATGACAAAAGGCTCAGTGAACCAGCACAGACACCCCCAACATTTACACACTGCAGCCGCCACCCTCCTTTTCTTTGCTCTGCGAGGAGGCCTATAACCCCACAGGGTCCTCTGGGTCCCCCGTGGTTTCAGCGGCGACTGCTCAATAGCTTTGTCCAATGAATGGTGTTACCACTGCTCCATTCATCTCTCTCTCAATAGTCATGTTGTGTCTCATCAAACCCTTCACTGACAGTGGTCACTGGAGTCTGTATAATATGTACCACAAAGATATAACATGTCCCCTCTTGTGTTTTTGTTTTCCACAGGGGAAAGGGCTGAGTGTGGAACTACAAGGTATGGTGTCCTTTCAGCCATTAAGCATCTGCGTATAGCATTTTTTCAGATTGTTATAATATTTAAGACAAAACATGTAAGTTGTTGTTTGAACACCCAAACAGAAACATATATATTTAAATAATTACTTTTTTTAAATTGCAAAGAAATAAATATTTCTGTTATATGTTAATTATATTTGACTAGATTTCATGGGCGACATTGCAGTCAATGAATGAAACAAAGGCCGTGCTCAGTATGTTATATGTTAAATCTATTATAATTGGCATGAAATGGCCATGGTTTTACAGTTGCTATTGTCCTTTCCAAAAGTGACACTTCCGCTTGCACATGCAATCTATTGCTATTGTAGTTATTTTTATGAAGGATTGTAATACACATTATTAAAATAACTTTTAGCTGCACCTAGAGTTTACATATGCATGCATTATTTTATAATGTTGGATAAAACTTTACAGCATATTTTTGCATATTGATATGTGTTATTCATAGAATGACATAGGAAACATTGTATTGCTTTTTCAGTAAGGAATCATGTAGTATGAGATCCAACGTATCAATATACAATATGTTTGGATTGTTAGTTAAATGCTACATTCTGTCTGACAACATGACATATCAACTAATAATTCTAGTAATAATGCTAATATATGCTCAATAATGCTGTTCATTTCTGCTGTGATTTTAGTCAAGTCAAGAAATGTTTTTTTTATTAAGTCAAGAAGTGTTTTACTGAAGATAGACACCTAGAGTTTTGAACAACACAACCCCTCAGTAGTAATTCTAAAAGGCCGAGATACAAGATAAAAGGTTGGGGTTTTGGGTCAACTTTTAAAAGATTCTTCTCTATTTTAAATTTTTAAATGGGTTTGTTACTGCTCTGTTTTAGCAAGCTGTTTAACAAAGTTTTTTCATACCTGCTTTTGAACCTCCGTGTTTGGTTCTACAGTGTTCACAGAATATGGTGTTTTTGTACCCTTTGTCCGTCATTTCACAGGCCCCCCACCCTTCCCCCTAAACCACAGAAAATGCGGAAGCCTAGGCCACGCTCTATGTATAACCATAAGCTGTTTAACGGCAATATGGAGACCTTCATCAAGGTACCTCTGGTGGTGGAGTATGACTGAGCAGCCCCTGTGGAGCAGGAGGGGAAGGCAGCTAGAGCCTTCACTCTTATTCTCTTCCTCACTTTGGCCTTCTGTTCCTCCCTCTTCCAGCTGCCCTTGATCATGATATAACGCCTCTGTTTAACCTCTAATCCTCTTCCTCCCTTCCGTGGTTCTGCCAGTGCGGACAGAGCGGCAGTCAGCTGTCTCTTTATTCCCCTCCAGAACCATTTACCATCTCTGGCTTTATTTTTAAATCCAGCCACACTTTAGACAACTGAGAGGCAGGAGACAGCAGTGGATCTGCTTTGTCCCTCACTGCACCCAACCCTTTACTGCATCTCTGTAGCTTTCCTATCGCCAGTCCCTGTGCTTAGCCTTCTTTAACCTCCAGAGGGGTCATTTGTCATCTGAGCTTTTCTAACTTTGTGCTTCTCTGCCCTTTCTTCCTCTGCTACTCTGTGCTTTGTGACTTTCTGTCTCAGAGGAAGAAGGAATGCCCGTACCCGCATTCAGGTATTTCTGTGGTTGGAGAGTATAGGTCATGATGCAAGGACACTAATACTTTTAGACTAATAGTAGAAATCTTCAGGCTACTGCTCGGGCTGCACTTACATGCTGCTAGTTTACAACAGTTTTTATTCTGTGGCATTGGGTTATTAATAACAGTTGCTTGTATTTTGGATGTTTTTGTTTGTTTTACACTGCTTTTACTGCTTATGACATTTGCTTGATAAAATGTTTATGAGGTATTAGGTTTGTGATGAAATGAAGCATTAGACTTTTGTCTTGCTTATCTTTATTTAATATGAACTACAATAGGGGATTCTTTATACTGAATGTTTAATTCATTCATTTATTTAGACATTGTATAGTTAATAATGGTGCTGTATAAAGATTATACAAAATAGTATATATTACTTACTCTTTTAGTTATGTATTCTTTTATTGCTATTATTTGTCTTGCCTTGTCTGTATTTATTTATTTTTCGCATCATTTAATTTCAGGATTCAGGTCAACCAATCCCACTTGTTGTTGAAAGCTGTATCAGATACATCAATCTATACGGTGAGTCTTAAATCATGTTGCTGTGACGACTACTTCTGAGTGAAAGGACAGAAAAACAAGGCAAACTATGAAGTCCTTTGAAAACTCCTTCTGCCTCATAAGAAGTGACAGCAGCTATTGGACAAGGCAATCTATTTCCACAAATAGCCGCAGGTACAGAGACTGACCTGCTCTGCTCTGCACAGCTGCCAGCCAATGATTTGACAAGCTCATAACAATAGCTCACACACAAATAGATTTAAAAGTCCCATTGGTCTTGGTTTAGTCCGTTCAGCCACCCCCCAAAAACCCTCTTTATAACTCCTCCCTGTCTATCTTCACATCTGTCTTCAGCTCATTGCTGTAGCCTGAAGGACTTTCCCCTGGATCTGGACCTAATGAAACTCCAGAAAACTGATTAGGAGCCCTCTAACTAAAACCATATGCTGTAGCCTCACTGAGGGGCCCTCTCATGGAAAAATACGCATCTCCCTTTATGACTAGATTACATTTCCTGCTCTGGTTTGTGTGTCTCCAATGGGCTTTCGTGAAGCTGGCACTGTGGTTTGGAGATAATGGTAGCTAGTGTAACTCTGAATCTCCAATTCTGGGTTGTATTTCTTTCAGGCTTGCAGCAGCAAGGCATATTTCGTGTGCCTGGATCACAGGTGGAAGTCAATGATATTAAAAACTCATTTGAGAGAGGTGAGTCAAAGACAGATGGCGATATATTCCCCTTTGTCCTGTCACAAATACTTAAACAGGATGAACCCATCAAATGTCACCACTGAAAGCACACATTTTTCTTAATCAGGTGAAGATCCCCTGATTGACGACCAGAATGATCATGATATCAACTCAGTGGCAGGGGTGCTGAAGCTGTACTTCAGAGGACTGGAGAACCCCCTCTTCCCAAAAGAGTGCTTCCTGGACTTCATTTCTACCATCAGTGAGTCACACACAATATTAAGTATTCAAAACAATCAGAGTTGTGACTTGACTGGTTGAATAGAAAAGAGAAAACGCACATAAAGTTTCTTAGAAACTCAACTTTACTGGAGAAGAGAAAGGCATGCAGTGTAGCACATTGAAGCAATCTCAACACCAGGGCTCTCTGCCTGATATTTAACAGAAAGCCAGAAGGAAGAGGAGAGTGTGGGCCACATCAGTCTGCCGTGTGTGAGTTTACCACAGAATAATTTCCCCGCTGTTTCTACAGTAATAGTTTGATCACTCAGTGTGCCTTCAGGGTCCGGTGAAAAGCAGGAGGGGGCATCTACTAAAGTGTCAAATAACAGTTTTCAGAACATATGTTATATTTCAGTGGACAGTGTCACATATACAGTATAAAAGTTTAAAAGCTATATATGTCTTGTTTATTGCAGTGTAAACCACTGTTGTTACACCTCTCTATCTCCGTCCTTTGTGTTTCAGAGCTGGAGTCTGGAGCCGAGAGAGCGCATCACATCCAGCAGATTACTGTGACTCTTTCTCGCACCATCATAATCGTCATGAGATACCTTTTTGCTTTTCTCAATCAGTGAGTTTGCACTGATTACATTTTAAGCCACAGGTCCTTGTGTGTACAGACGAGCATTTAGACGAGTTTATTCTTTGTACTAATATCAGTGATGTGATTGAATCTGAAACTTAACTTACATGTTAATTTAATTCTATTGTGGAAAATCCATGTTGAACAAACACAGAATAGCTACAGTCAGTTGAAAAGACAAGATCCAAAAAGAAAAAAATCAAGAAAAAAAACCCCACCTGCTATTTATTGCTACATCTGTCTGCAGTGTTTTAGGAGTTATTTATGGGCTCAGAAACTCATTCCTCACTGAAGTAGTATACCTGTCCCCTTATAATGGATGTTATTAATGCTCCTTATACTGGGTTTGCCTGCAGAACAAAGAGTTTGATTTCATACCCCAGGTTTTACTGGGCTCCTCCTCCTCATTGTTGGAGCTGTTCCAGCTGTGGTTTTACTGCTCAGCCTCAGCTTGTTGATAATGTACAAGGACTGATTATGACTTCCTCTTGCAGCACTAAATGATTTGGTTACCCAGAGTGGGTTGTGGCATGTGCTGGTTTAGACGATTTGTTTAGAAGGTTGGCTGATCAGAGTGCTTTTAAAGCTAATGTCTAACTAAGCTGTGCAATGAAGTCTATAATACTGTATGTCAAAATGAAATTCAGTTGAAGCAGTTATGTGTCTCATAAATAGTTCATTTTCAGGCAGTCGGGATTGATCACTTAAAGCAGCTATAATCAATATTTTTACAATGGACCACATGACTACTTGTATGTAAACAGGGTCACAAATAGTGATGAGCCCACAGAGAATTATCGCCTCAGTTTCCCTCTACTCCAGGTAGCTTTTTAGCATCCTTTAGCTCAATGTTTTGATTTTTTCGGCCTGCAACTTCTATCTTCTAGTTCAGTCTTTTTTGCGGCCGCAGCAGGCAGCGGTTTTCAGCGAAAAAGCTCTAAAAACCAGAGGTATTCAACGTGCACATTTAGCAACTAGCTGGTAAACATAGTGGAGCATTTAGCAGCTGAAGAGCTGGACATTTCTCTCAGGAGTTGGTGGAGACCAAAACAGAGCTAAAAGGTGGATAAATATTGGACTTACATTTGCCAGATGGCCAGAAACGACTCCAAATAAATTATAATGTTGTCCCTGGTCTGCTGGTTGTATAAAGATGCTGTTTACTCACACATTCATCATATCAACTCAAAAGGAGATAATACAGGAATATAGCCGTATCACTCCCAATTTGATTGACTATGTCTTTTAATACAGACTACCACTGGACAATAACTTAATCTATATATACCGTATTTTTCATCTGGTGTTCTGGTGCCTACATCATTAAACACACAATGCTCCCCTGTCCCGTCCTCAGTCTCTCCCAGTACAGTGACGAGAACATGATGGATCCATACAATTTGGCAATCTGCTTTGGTCCAACCCTGATGCCCATCCCAGACGGACAGGATCCTGTAGCGTGCCAGGCACATGTTAACGAGGTCATCAAGACCATCATAATCCACAATGAACTCATCTTTCCCAATCAACGTGAGCTGGACGGCCCAGTTTATGAAAAGTGCATGACTGGTGGGGAGGAGTACTGGTGAGTATTGGTGTGAGCAAAGTACAATTGTACAAGTACAACAAATGTATATTAAGACTACAGTTTTCTTTGTTCAGAGTTTTAGAGAAAAGGCTAAATTAATTTATTTCATGTTTATAATCCATTTTCTCACACAGTGACAGCCCACACAGTGAACCTGGAACTATTGACGAGGCTGACAATGGAACTGAACCACACACCAGTGATGAAGGTCAGTTCGTCATAGTAGTCATCTACATCTATTTTTTATGAAGGGGCTTTGTTTTTACCTAGGTACTCTATGTCCCCAGGGATGGCAATTGTGGTGGTCGGTCTGGTCCAGACAGAAATCATATAACATACATACCCATTAGCCTCCGTAGCTGTACTTTGTGTTTAGTGCTAATTAGCAAATGTTAGCATCCTAATACGCTAAACTAAAATGTTGGACATGACATATTTTACCTGCTAAAAGTCAGCATTTTAGCATTGTTATTGTGGGCTCGTTAGCATACTGCCCTTATCATTTAGCTCAGAGCATTGCTGTGTCAAAATGCAGGCTAATGGAGCCACCAGCATGCCTTTTAGTCATGTTTGTTTATGTAGGCCTTTTTTCTTGTTATTCCCTCCACCAAGGCAGTGATTATTTGGGTTTGGTTTGTCCGTTTGTTGGTTTGTCTGTAGCATGGGCCAAGGAAGAACCCATTACATTTTGGAATTGTTCTGAATCACGGGGCGGATACACACATTATTTTTCAGATTGCATTTGTGCTGCATTCATGTGGTGTCGGAATAATCTGAAAAATGACTTCCTGACTGGGAAAATTCACACTGTATTAATATTGTGAGATAGGCATGCCTTGGCAAAGTTCTGCACTCTCTGAGTGCCCTTCTAGTTGTATCCAATGTTAGTAGCCATGTGAACTGTGGGTCTTGCCTGTGTGCACTGTAGTCAGTATCAGAGATAGGTTAAGATGTTACCATTATATTTTCTGATACAACCGCATGCATTTACACTTGTAACCATTTTATGTTAACTTTGCACACAAAATAGAGACGTTCACATATTGGCAAATAGTATCACATGGATTTCACATGAGAATATATATGATGTGATTTACTAGTCTTTGTGGATAAGAAAGCCGTACAGACTGCCCTTTTTTATTAAGTGCTTTTGACTGAGAGGTGAGTGAAGTTTGCGCTGCAACAGATTATGATGGAAAGGTTATGTGATGATTGAAGCTGAGTAAACAGTGTTGGCATGCAGCATCTTTGATCTGTCTTTCTGTGTGTGAGTCTCTCTCTTTCCCCCCTCTCCCTCCTCCCTCCTCGCCTGCTCACTCTTTGTTCAGTGTAAGTCAGCAATTCTCCTGAGACTTTCTCCTTTGTGCAGTATTTCCCCAATTCTCCTCTGAGTTTTGAATGCAAAACTGGGTCAGACACAAAAGCCAAAACACGAGTGATACACAGAATAATATCTCCTGTGCCATATGTGAAGAGTCAGTGGACAGGTCTATGAAGTATGGAGTGTGTGAGGTCAGACTGGGGTAACCCTGTGTTTGAGCTTCATTTGTGCTATTGGCTGTGTATGTAATGAGTGCTGACTTGAAAAAGACAACAAATGATGATTGCCTGCTGTAGGTTCTGCTCCTGCTTAATGACATGCTGAGAGTCTTATGTGACATTGTGGGCTCTGGTGTTGCACTGTAGTTTCTGTAGCTGGTTCAGTTAGTGTCCTCTGGCAGCAGTTCAGTTTTCATGGGAAAAAAAAAACAAGTTGGTGTCAGATTAAGAACGTGGCAACCATGCAGTACCATTTCTATTTTCATTACTTTGGAATTGAAACCAAATTTGGACAAACCGTCTTTTTTCTTTTCTTTATTCACTCACAACTTTGACTGCCCTCTTTCATGTCTTTGCACCCCTCTTTTAGGTTTTTCAAAATAAAACAAAATAAAATCAGAGTTTTTTTTCTCGGTGAGAGCTGATTGTTATTAACCATACAGTTAAGTCTGAGTGACCCCTGCTGGCTGGCATGTAGAAATGCACTGCAGACAAGACCAGGTTTGAAATTTAGGCAAAAATCCTTTATCAGACTTGTTGTGACCTAAAATACTGTAGCTATTTTCCAAACAAAATGTTTAAACAGTAGTGGCTGTTTGTCAAGCAATCACTAGTTCAATAATAACGCTGCTGGTAAGTCATTTCTTCACACACGTTTGTAATATTTCAGCTGTGTGACTCTGTAATATGTCTCAGGGATTTACACTGTAAACTGAGACATACTTTTTTGGAGGTAACATCATGTACTTAATCACAGCAATGATTTAAATTCAGCAAAGATTGAACTAGAAGCACATATTCCAAGATCTCTTGATTTTTTTTTTTATATTGATTGTTTTAGTATTATATGTACTTAATAAGATCCAGGATTGTGAATTATGTTGTTGATCATAACCATGTCGGGCTCTATTAAGCAGTTGATTAAGCTTTTTGTTGATCTCTATGTTTTCAGAGGTTGAACAGATCGAGGCCATCGCTAAGTTTGACTATGTAGGACGCACACCCAGGGAGCTGTCCTTCAAAAAGGGAGCCTCTTTGCTTCTGTATCACAGAGCGTCTGAAGACTGGTGGGAGGGCCGGCACAATGGTGTGGATGGCCTCATCCCACATCAGTACATTGTAGTACAAGATCTGTGAGTAACAGCAGAATGTGTTTTAGTAGCTGTTGTTTCTCTTGTGTCATGTAATTCTGCTGACATTACACTAAACTGTTGGGTTAGAAAAAATGTAATACTCAATATTCCTTCAAAATGTAATTACTCTAGGTATACATGTACTTGTACTTCATGTGTGTAGCTTATGCTCACCACCAGTTCCTCTGCTGTTTCAGGGATGATGCTTTCTCAGATAACCTCAGTCAGAAAGCGGATAGCGAAGCGAGCAGTGGACCGTTGCTGGATGATAAGGGTTCATCCAAAAATGATGTCCCATCACCATGTGAACAATCACCTGATTACAACTTTGGAGGAGTCATGGGGAGGTGGATGCAATTAAGAATATCACCTTTTCCTGTTTTAAAAGTGCTATTGAGTGCTATTGAGGAGTTTTTCTGTTTGACTGTTGTTCTGATCTGATCCCTCTCCGCAGGGTGAGGCTACGGTCCGATGGAGCTGCAATCCCACATCGTCGGAGTGGTAAAGACACCCACAGCCCAACCAGAGTGGCTGATACTCCACCACGGGCTGCAGCCTGTCCTAGCAGCCCCCACAAGGTGTCCATTAGCAAGGGTCGTATGGAGAGCCCAGAAAAGAGACGCCTTGGCACCTTTGGCAGTGCTGGAAGCATCAACTACCCAGACAGGAAGGCCTATCCTGAGGGCCACCCTCTGAGACCGGTACCGGGGGCCACTCGTCACAGCAGCCTTGGGGACCACAAATCACTGGAGACTGAAGCTCTGGCTGAGGTAAATGTGGGAAATTCCTGGTAAAGGCAAAACTAGCTGGGTTTGTGAAAAAGATACAGAGAAATATAAGTTTTCTCTTTTGATATAATTTGTTTATATATATGTCTGGTTGGTGGCACTGTGGTCTCAGTACCAGACTGATTGTCATGAAGTGTCAGGCGACTATAGCATATAACAGGATTTGGAAGGTTTGGTTATACAGAGCCAGCTGTAGCTGTCTGAGAGCAGCAGCTGGTACCAGGAGTAAATGTCAGGGGCTGACTGCAGCTAGGAGATAGACACGCCTCAAGAACCCAGAGGCCTGGAACTGAATAACAATCTGAAGAACACTGACCGTTCCATCACACTTTAATGGCTGCAGCCATTAGTGTGATGGAAAAAAAACACAAATTACAGTTAATCTAAAATCTCACAATTTAATAGACAAATGTTTTAACTGATAGTATCCCAATAGAAAAATGAACAGGACCATAGTAGTTGTTTTGCATATTGTAGCCCGTTTACCACATATATTTTATACTTTATGTCTCAACTAACCACATTGCAAGCCATGCTGCTGTGAAGGATGTTAGAAAGGATGTATTGTGTTTTACCATTCCAGGCACCCATTGGTTTGCATTAATTTCTGTAGGATATGATAAAACTGCATTAACATTTTAAATGGGTTGGCACCTTTTTATTTATCAGAGCTTTTACATATTCACACTCCTGTCAAAGCACTGATGTCATCCAATCAGATGCTCCTTGATGTTCCTAGATCCAGGTTAAAAAATAAAGATGACCGAGCTTTTTCGGTGGCTGCTCCAAATCTCTGAAATTGTTTACCTATTCAAATAAGAACTGCTCGGAAAGCTGAAAGTCCTTTCAAGTCCTTGCTTAAGACCCACTTCTGTTCGTTGGCTTTCAATTCGAGTTTTGACACCTTGACCTTTTTTACCGTTGTTTATTTTGCATTTGTTTGTGTATTTTATTCATTTAGTTTTTGAGCTTGTTAAGCACTTTGGTCAACTATGGTTTTTTAAATGTGCTATATAAATACAATTTAAGTTGAACTTAACACGCAACAATAATATAGCCTTGACAAAAGTTATTGCAGACTTGAAATTTACTATGATGGATTACATACCATAACAAGTTTTAAGTTTGCAGAAATTAAACGAAAACAAAGCCATGCTTGAAAACGTAGGAAACTGTATAAGGGGGGAAAAGTTAGTCTAAATCTTACACTGTACACACTTTTTTTTTGAAAATGTTCAAAACTTATGTATATGAATTTTAGTTAGGTTAACAATTTCAAACACATGGGTATAGTCCTAAGTGTCATTTTTGTAAATGCTAGATGTCTCATTGACCTGGCTGTTATTTTTGATTGTTCTGTTCTCCTCATCTTCATCTCTCTTCTACCAGGACATAGACAAAACTATGACTACAGCGCTCCATGAGCTTCGTGAGCTGGAGCGACAGAACACGGTTAAGCAGGCTCCCGACGTGGTCTTGGACACCCTGGAGCCCATGAAGAACCCAGTTAGCTCCGAGCCCGGCAGTCCTCTGCATACCATAATGATCCGTGACCCCGATGCAGCAATGCGCCGCAGCAGCAGCTCCACCTCTGAAATGATGACCACCTTTAAACCCGCTCTCTCTGCCCGGTTGGCTGGGGCTCAGCTACGCCCCCCACCCATGAGGCCGGTACGACCTCCTCCCACCCAGCACCGCTCCAGCAGCTCCAGCTCTTCAGGGGTCGGCAGCCCTGCTGTAACTCCCACTGAGAAGATGTTTCCAAGTAACAGTACAGCTTCTGGTTCTAATATTAATACGTCTGGTGATGCTGGAGATAAGTCAGGTACCATGTAGCAAAGGTGGAATCTGCTAGGTAGGAAGGTTGTAAAGCTTCCCAAATGAGGGGAAAGCTAATGGAATGAGTGATGATGTGTGAAAAGCAGCTATTAATATTTTCCTCTGTTTTCTGCCTGACTTAATTCATATATTCAGGAAGCCCTTGAGGCGAGCCTACAATATGTTACCATAGGGATAAAGTGGTGGAAGGAGCTGTAGAGGTGTGATAGTATTAAGCTCAACTCTCTTTGAAACTTGATATAACTTAAGAAAATGTGTATAAGAATACATGTATTTCAGTTTACCTCAGTTTCAACAACAAAAATCTGTGGCCATGTTCTCGTTTCAAAGATGCAATGAATGCACATGAAGCAATACTTGTGTGACATTCAGTATTAGTTACTTTCTACCCAGCACACGTTGTCCAGCTGACGTCTCAGTTACTCCTGTTGATCTGTATGAACCACCTCATCTGGTCGGGTGTAAACATGCAGGCTAAAATATCATGTCTGGCTACCATTTAGGTTGCAGGCCTTATGGCTGTACATACAATATTACTTGAAGTCGCGCCATGCTTTCTGTTTGTACTATAATACAGTGGATGTTCAGCAAATTAACATCTTAGTGACATTATGTACTTCTGCATGCGAGGTTTGGAGAACATACGGAAAAATACTTGCATCAATCATTGAGAGATTTGTAATGATGTGGGATTTTCTCATATGGTCATTACAAGCATAAAATAGTTGTTTGAAACCTAATATTCATGAAAAAATAGTAAAAGACTCAAGTTTCAGATATCCAAATATGTGACAAAGTAATACATGGGGATCTTACCGTATTATATTTTAAATCTGCCATGTGTGTGGTACTCTAGATGTTGTACCTGAATTCTTTTCGTTCACTGTTAAAGACAAAAGCATCCTGGCATGAAGATGATCTCGGAAGTCTGAGATATACTAATCAAAACTTAACAAAGCAAAGCATCTGTGGGTAGACTTAACTTAACTAATGCATCGACTCATGTAGAAATCCTGTGGTAAACTTTTACTGTACATAATATAGAGCTCGTAATTTTTTAAGTGTTAATCTTGTACAGGCTAATACAAAAAAGGCAGGGTTGACTGTGAATTGAACTTAGACTTAAGGTTATAAACCACCTTTCTATCATCTTCAGTAAACTACAAACATACTCTTTAACTGTGTACAATAGTTCAACATTTTTACCTTGTACTGTGTGCTTAGAATGCATTTGGTAATTGTACTGTAGAAAACTGATAGCTGTTGAACGGACAGCAACGCCTGAATAAATGTTTTCTCCATTATGTTTTTTACACACGCCCATTTTTACACTTAGTTCGCAACACTTCAACTGTTGCAACTTCAAGTATAATTTGGGGGATTTTATTATTGCATAAGAGACCTGGAAAAGTGGAAAAGTGCCCTATGACAGTTCCTCTTTTAAATATAAAATGTCATACCCAGAGGAACCTGAGAAGCAGATGTTGTGACATACTGTTATCACAGCTATCACAGTTTCCTTCCTTCCTGCCTTTTTCTTTTCCTTGTTGATAGATTTTTAGAATATTTCTTTTATTGGAAGAAAACTAAAAAGAGTTTTAGTGTTCATCTCTACTGTACGTCTTGTCATTCTGACAGCTGTAGTCCAGAGACCTTGTCATCCGCATCCCAAAGAGCCTGCTCGGTTCTGCATGTTTTGAGCTGTAATGTCTGACTCATATTCTGCGTCAGTTAGGCAATGGCTGTATGTGGTGCCTTCCCTTGGAAAAATGCACAAATGAATTCAATATTGGATGTTTTTTTGAAATATACCTTAACATTTATGACTGTCTGGGAATGATAAATTAAGCTGCTTGTAGCAGTTGCTAAAATAAAAGTGAAAAAGAACAGTGCTTGATTGAGTAGAATCAACTTAAATATTAGCATGTAAACCAGGCTCTGATTCCACTGTCAAATCTGTACAGTCTGTACATTCTGCAGTGTTACTGAGATACATGTAAATGAAATATATATGCTTGTTGTCAATGAATTGATTCTTAAGAACAGAGAGCTCGAACAGCCAGAAAAAGGCAATACAGCATTTAAGGTCAAACAGTGCATTCACATCCTCTGCTGGTTCCTGTTGGTATTGCCTCTCCTTGTGACAAAGCAGTGGATACCTTCACCTTTACAGTATGTGGGCATTATGATCTGGAGCTAATATAACAATCACTAGGCTTATCCATATAGTTCTATTTGTCCTGGTTACAGTTTTGCACCAGTTGAAATCTATGAAGATAATGTTACAAAAAAAGCATATATGTTTATTGAAATACAAAGAAAGCACACACTTTCAAAAAGTGAAATTATCATTATATTTAACTAGACTGTTTTGTTTTTTATTTATATACACATGTGTAAGTGGAGCAGAAAATTTGAGTGCCTTTTGTGCACATCAATTTTTATTGGATTTTTTCTATTTGCTTTTTTTACTGTAATATGTTGTCTATTAGTTGTCATGTTTATTATAAACTGATGTTGCTTTTTTATCTTTGCTTTCTATTGCTACTCAGTCGTCAAACCACCACAATTCCTCTCATGAATTACAAAAGAATCATCATGAAATGCTCGTCTGTGTTTGATCGCTGAAGAATAAGAGTTATAGAAACTACTGTACACACGATCTACTGCTGAAGTTTAGTAGAATCATCTCAGAATTTTTTTTCAAATTTGTTTGTTTTCCGTGTGAACTGCCTGTGCTGTGGTTGAGCCGTAACTTGTCATTTAGCTCTTTCCCTTCATTGCAGTATTGTTGGAAACAGCAGGACTGATATGGACCCTCTTCTTGAAGAGGTTATAAGGCACTTGGTGCCCTATCCTTCTCCCTACATGTGATGTTACACAGACTTTCTTTCCTGGAATGTATGCTGAAATGAATAACACAGTCTGCCGACATGAAAAGACAATATTCAAAAAAGACATCACAGTAAGAGAGCAGAATGTCATCTTGTGGGGACTGGAGTGCGAGTTGCTGTCATACTGTTTACCTTCTCTTTAATGTTTGTCTAGTGATGCTGTTTGTTGAGTGTCTGGTTGGTTGAAATCCTGTGATGTAATGTACACCATACCACTGACTGGATGTTGCAAACCCCTGCATCCAAATAAACCATTATTGCTCTGTGATGTGGGTATTTTGAGTGAATTGATATGTGGCGTTAAAAGGACAATCTGGAATCCAGCTGTGAATGAAACATGAATTACGTCAAAGAAATAACAGATAATGTAATGGCATTTTTTTCTGTTGTCACGTAAAGCCCCTAAAACTCTGGTTTCAAATTTTGAGTATTTCTCTGTATAATAAAATACTTATTAAATGACCAACAATGAAATTACGAGTTGGGAAAAAAAACATCCTTACAGTAGGTATTATTAAAAGTTGAATACTCAAAAACTCAGGTTTCACTGTCGTAAGATTTTAAATTTTAATAAATGTTGCTAAATCCTGATTGTTACATGGAGGGACAGGTGACATCACTCTTTTCCAACTGGGTCTCACCCACTTCAAATAACAGAAATCTCTCGTGAAATAATCAAAGCCGTTCTCACTTTGGCATGAAATTGTGTGTTTGTGTACGACCCCGTTGATCATAGTAAGAAGCTGATTTAGAAAATAGGTTTTCAGGGCTTTAAATACATACACAAGATAAAAGGCTAATTCCCACCTAACCCCAGATTTAAATTGTCATTATTATTGATACATTTTATGGCAGATATACACTTCAGATAAGGAGACTGCAAGTGCAAAGTCACAAAAATCAGTAACAACAAAGAATGGAATGAGAATAAATTATAAGTTTTAAAAGAAGTTGAACATGAAAAAAACTATGTTTACTTATTTTTAAATAATAGATGAATGTGTGCTAATCAGAACAAGACAAGATACTGATTTTAAAAAGCAAGCATTAGCAAATACAAAATGAACTGACTCTTTGCACAAAATCAGAAGAATAATTACATGGTGTGTTGCAGATTCTGCAGTTCATTCTGTTGCCACATGATGGAGAAACTACAGCAGAGAAAGTGTTTGATGAACATGACGTTTACATGTAGAGAGTGTAGTCAACACTCCGTGGATTGCTCTTTAAGGATTAGGAACGAGCATTGTAGTGATGGCTACACAGAGAACAGTTTTGCATAAATTAGATGATTACATCTCCCTTTGAGATTGGCTTTCTGGTCCATTGGTCGGAGAGTGTTAACCAACCGCTAACTCTGACTAAGCATAAACAAAATTTAATTTGTTCCACCCGCGAAATCCTAGCCTGGTCCTACCAGACTCTTGTACATTTCATTTGTACAGAGAGTCTGGCCTCTCTCCATTGACAAGTGTTAACTTCCTTGAAGGCGGGTACTCTGTTGAAGTTTAAAACTATTGGATCTGCCCAGAGCCACTCTAGAGCTGCCATAACCAATCGCTAACGTTTGGTCGTGACGTATGTCATGCACATGTGCAACAAGAGGGGAGACCGACAACAACTATCGGCTTATATTTAGCATTAGCATCGCTAGCGTTAGCCATAGCCAACTTCTTCACCACTAACGGAGCGAGCTGGAAAATCAAACTTTTCCCAAACCCTGTGGGGAGGAGGGCCACAACATCATGGCCACCAACACAACTCAGCAAAGATTGTTCTTGCTCTGGCTTTAACTTCTGGATATTCAGCAGCATTGCTGCCACAACGGACCGAATGGCTTCGCTCGCATCTTTCTAGTGCACGTCCTCAATGTTATCGTTCTCAGCCACTCCCTCTGTTCGCTGATTGGACCTACAAATATTTGACCGGAAAAAACCTAAGAATATACCGCAAACCCAGACGGAGTACTGAAGGAAATGAAAATTGAGCGGAAGTAAGTAGGAGGGCGGAGCCAGGCTAGCGAAATCCCTGTTTAACAAGAACATGCCAAACAAGCAACTGTGCAGGTGCCCTGCCACACGTATTTCATTACTTTGTGGTAATGTCTGAAGTTCTACCATGGACTCTGTAACATTTTTTGTGGAAAGAAATGCCTTGGTTACCTTGTTTCAAGCCATTCTAGCGTGGTATAGAAAGCCTGCAGGAAGACTCAGCTAACAAGGCTAAGCTGCTTGACTCTGATTGGCTAACAGCTAGCCAATGAGAGCCTGGCTATCAGCATCCTCCTCATGAATAGTAATGAGCTCAGGCAACACCACGTCAAACTGACCAGCTTTTGTAATTGGCCTGATTTTTCCGCTTATTTCTTTTCAGTGGCTAGAGCTAACAGAGGAAGTAGCAGTTGATTTTCAAATTCACGACATAACACAAACACATATGGACCTAACATATTTCAAAAAATACAAGTAAAAACGGTTTTGTGTGGCAGGGCATCTTTAATAAGTCTAGAAGGTATACTACCACATACTAACAAGTGAAGTTCTGCTGGAAGAGTTCTGTGTTCTGGCACATTGAGTTATAAAATCAGTCTGAATGTCTTAAAGGGCAATTCTGGCACAAAATGAACCTAGGGGTTAATAACACATGATTACCGAGTCGACCGTTCTCTGGGATATGTTTTCATGCTAATTGAATGTGTCTCTAGCTTGAAACAAGAAGCAAACCGCTGATTAGCTTATAAAGCTATTCATCGGGGCATGGGTAAAGTAAAAAGAAATCGCTATTTCTATACCACTAACAAGGCTCAAAATAGCACCACACTTCAACGGCAGCATAATGAGGGTCCCTACATGTAAACCAAAACATTGAGAACTTTGTAAGTGTACAGACAGTTTATTAAAAAGATAGATTATAAAGACAGTAGCGTTCACGTATAGGAGAGAGCGGGGTAAGTTGTCACATGGGTAAGTTGTCACACTGCTCATAACTCCACCACTAGATGCTCAATCTCAAAAATCAAATAGCCACTTTGTGTGACTTCTTCTTCTATTGTCAACTTTCTGTTCACATGTGGTCAAGGTCGCTCTAATCTGATGTTAGCACAATTTTCTTATTTTTCTGCTTAAAAAGTTAAAAAAAAATGTCACTTTAAATTTTATGCAATAAAACGTAGGTATGAATGTTAAAAATAATTATTTTGCACAAAATAGAGGAGACAATCTGGACCTATGAAGAACAAGGCAGCTAAAAGATGAAAAATTATACAAGAAGAGTGCTTCTGCCTCGTCTGTGTGGAGCCACTTTCAAACAGTTGTCCAAAAGAGATGTAAAATGTGTAAAATGCAACAAATGGGCCCATGATGCTTGCACCTTAGGCCAGGCAATTTATGTGTGCCAAAATTGTGACTCTGAAGATGAGTCTGATTAGTCAAATACAGGGCATCTGTTTAGTTCAGAGGTTAAACATGTTAAGTTAAGCAAGTTATCTGCAGCATTCCATGCAGTTATCATGAATCTATGTGCAAGCCAGAGAATGTTAAGAGTTTAAAGTTCAAAGTAAAGTGGTCTTGCCACTTAATGTGTTTTGATTGAAATGTGTATTGTTTTTCCAGATTCTCTAGGCATGACTGTTTATATTCCCAGTTCTGGTTTGAATTCTTTATTTTTAGATAATCTAGTGTGACAATTTACCCGCCAATGAGGCAAATTGTCACAAGTGCACATTTTCTATTCAACAGTCTACAAATCCGTAATGAGAGAAGATATGAAAATGTTATGAATACAACATATGTTCCCAAGACTTCCTTCTTTCATTTGGTATGACATTTATACCATTGTGATGTATGGTGCTCAGTAAATGTTAGACAGTGTGAAAAGTGTGACAACATACCCCGCTCTCCTCTACAAGCAGGTGCCATCTTGGGAAAATAGTGTTTGAGCTATGTTACTGGTTACTGGTTGCATGGCGTTCGTTTGTGCTATCTTGTTTCAAGGTAGAGACACATTCAATTAGCATGAAAACATATCCCAGAGAACGGTCGACTCGGTAATCATGTGTTATTAACCCCTGGGTTCATTTTGCGCCGTGATTGTCCTTTAAGGTTGTGTTAAGGTAAAGTTGTCTAAAATAATTAAGTAAAAAGTAATTTTAGGAGCAATTTTAGTTTCTCAGATGTGACTTTAAGTCATAACAATTCATTTTATATTGTCTAGAAAGAACATCTAAGAAGGAAGGAAATACATATTATTAGGAAGGATGTAATTAGGATCACATAAGACAATAAATTGCACTGATTACAACAACAGAAAAAACAGAGAGTGTTGTTTACAGAGAGTGACATGTATTCAGTATACGCACAACCGGCACATACGGGTACTTCGCTAAAACTCAAGGCCGCGCCCCCTTTTGGGGGATAGAAAACAGACGATCCCATAGAAGTCAATGCAATTTGACGTGTGTTTGGATCATAATTTTGACAAATGTGTGTGGATTTTTTTCTTGTTAAACAGATGGTTTGTTTCATACACATGTCTAATGTTTATTGTATAACCTTGCCTGAGCCTGAGCATTCACGATACATTAATAAACTATGGTTGATTGACGTCATGTCCCCTGTCTTCCCCTTTATCAGTAGATCAATGACCCAACATGGTATACTGCTAAATGTAGAAATAGCTACATATCTGATTAAATCACTTTTGTTAGGCTGAGTGTCGTCTGTAATTAATCAACCTGTTATTAATAACCAACTGTTGGATCTATAAGCTGAGATTTAGTTGGAGACGACAGTCTGATGCTGCTAAACTGTTAGCAGCTTCCCACTAAAGCTAACGTTAATTATCCATCAGTAGTAACTGTCACCAGCATCATTTACCACACTGACTGACAATATTCACGTTTCTTATGAGCCTCATACATCAGGGTGAAAGTTTCCATTAACCCGCTACACAACAGCTGTTTCTTTCCTGATGTGACAGCGCGATTCTTCCCTCTCATGGGGAGCCTCGGTGATGCTGGTCTGGTCTATAGCCTGGAGCCAAAGCCCATCTATCAGGATCTATTTTAGGACATGGCAAGAGGATAAATCGAAGACCGGGGTTTTTGGATGTATTGTTGGTGCAACAAACTACTCAGCAACCTTTCAGCATAGTTATTAATTCAAAACGGGTTGTTTAAAGTAAAAGTTTGGAGCGATTTACATTTCCTCTGTCATTAAGCTGTTGTCGTCTATGGGGAACGCGGGATTGTTTTCCCCTAAAAGTGGGCGTGAATCTGTTCAGAGACATTCTATGACGTTGCGCCGGTTGTGCGTATCAGTTTACATAAACATCAAGTACACATGAAGTAATGTACATTCTTAAACCCCCTTATTTGGTGATTATGTTGCATGATAAACTTTTACAAGTTATTTTCTTCCTTTTCATTTCCAAAAACAGTAAGGACTGTGAGAGCACACATCCCTGCTGACCTTAGGCTCTATAGGACCATGGCAAAACCCAGGACTTGCATGTTTGTGTTTGTTTTTAGCCATGAAAAAATGGGTTGAGTACAAAGACAAAACAGCAAGTGACCTTAGAAATTATTTAAATTACTTGGAAAGAAAAGCAGCAACAAACAAATCCACAGCTTCTGCTGCTGGCATGGAAAAGGTGTTATACCTCTCTAGAATAAGGTATAGAGGGTTTTTACCGACGTCACGTTCTGGGTGGTAACCTGGATGCACGGCCATTTTGGAGGAACAACTGAATGGAGTAATGGAGTATTGTGCACTTTGTTGGTCATTAACGACCGTTGTGTTGTGAAGGCCAAAGTAAGTAATGCAATAACGTCTTTAATCAACCTAACCTTAACTGTATGATATCATTGTGATACTCAAGGTGTAGCCAAGTGACTCTCAATAGTTTTTTTTTCAATTC
This sequence comes from Sander vitreus, assembly GCF_031162955.1. Lineage (NCBI taxonomy): Eukaryota > Metazoa > Chordata > Actinopteri > Perciformes > Percidae > Sander > Sander vitreus. Next base: position 13,993,204 of record NC_135858.1, on the reverse strand, counting down.
AAAGACCGAACAAGACAGAGTTTTCCCTCGTAGATCCTAGTTGAGCTTTGCCAACCACAAGCACCGCCTTTCCTCTGATAACTTCTGACATTCCTCTCCCTGGTTTTTAATAACTTTTGGAAGTCGATAATATTCCAAATGTTTTTCTCGGTCTGACCTATTGGTACAACCTAAAACACGGCAATAATTAACCATTTTCCTTAACGCCGTTCGGGATCTACTTCAGTGCCTGTGCTTTGTTGTGATGCAGAGTACCTCCAACATGGCGACTTTGGGTCTGATGACGCGCTGTGAAAACCCTCTATGCCTTATCAATGACAAGCAAATGCTACAGCTGGTTTGAAAAATATGTTGCATAAGCCCCCTCTAGTGGCCTAATTTAATGTATCTTTCATACTGATTAATATACTGATCAATAACACATACTAATCTCTTTGTAAGAGTCACAACAGAACAAAATTATCATAACTTCCTATTTCAACCTTCACCTCCTCTGCCTTCAGCTTAACAACATCAAAATAATTAACTGTGAAGCAGCTACACTCATCAATTAAAACCCCTTGAGGACCAATGGGGAGCCGTGGATCATTCATTTTCATGATCTGAATAAAACAACCTAAACAAATGGAAGTCATGTTTTCTTCTTTTTCAAGTGTTTCCATATTATGTGCACTATATTGCTACAGAAATATCAGGAGGTGCGCTTGTCATAAATGAGAATGTAAATGGACTTCAGGAAGTCTAAAGCTAGCACACACACCCCCATTCTCATCAACGGGACTGAGGTGGAGCGTGTCACCAGCTTCAAGTTTCTGGGTGTCCACATCTCTGAGGACCTCTCTTGGACCCTCAACACCTCTACCCTGATCAAGAAGGCTCACCAGCGTCTCTTTCTGAGGAGACTCAAGAAGGTCCACCTGTCTCCTCAGATCCTGGTGAACTTCTACCGCTGCACCATCGAGAGCATCCTCACCAACTGTGTCACAGTTTGGTATGGCAACTGCTCTGCCCATGACCGGAAAGCACTGCAGAGGGTGGTGAAAACTGCCCAACGCATCACCGGTTCCTCACTCACCTCCATTGAGGCCATCCAGGGCAAGCGATGCTTGCGTAAATCGCGCAGCATCACCAAAGACTGCGTCTCAGGTCTCTCCGCACCCGTACCAGCAGGTTCAGAGGAAGCTTCTTTCCTGCGGCTGTCACCCTACGGAACTCTAACTCTGCATCCCAGTGACAATTAACCTACTAAGCCCCCCGGGCAATTTGCACTACCCTATCCCTTCCATACTGTTCTATTTATTTATTTACAAATGTACATACTGTAATTACACCTATACATAGCCATATTCTACTGCTCTTCATACTATTCATCCTGCACATACACTTATTCTTACTACTCTTATAATGTTGCCACACTGCACATAGCTGTACATACTGTACATATCTGTCTATGGTTCATACAGAATTATTCTGTTTTTCTTATTATATATTCTGCTAATACACTGCATATAGCTATATTATTCTTACTACTATTATAATGTCACTGCTACTACATTGCACATATATGTACATGTTGTTCATACATTGTTTATATTGCATAGCCATATTTATTCTGCTCTTATAACACTGCAATATATTTGAATACTTGAATATCACATTGCACTTTTCTGCTTTTTTGCACTTCTGGTTGGACGCAAACAGCATTTCGTTGTCTTTGTACTTGTACTCTGCACAATGACAATACAATTTAAGATAATTTAATCTAATCTAAATATTTACATTTTTACCCAGAGCTATGTCATGGTTATGTCAAGTGACATGATTAAATCCTTAATTCTTTGAGAATTTTACCAAAAATGAAAAATAATTTGTTGCATTTATACTAAGGCAATAGTTTCTCAGATACGGCAAATGCTATAATATCTTTTTTTATGTTTTCATGTTTAATAATGAACAAATATACCTATATTTCTAACCTGAGGAATCATATTTTTCATATGTGATGTTTACATGTGTTGAATTTGCCACATTATCATCTGCACTTCCTTAATGTATTGTGACCCTTTATCACAACATGCCTTTATTCAGCAGAGTCTACAATTCTATGAGTTGAACTTATTTTTGATTTCAGCATTTAGGCTAACACTTACTACCAGGAATAAATGGTAGGGGTTTGACGGATACTTTGGCATGATACATAAATGTTGTGGGGATCAAACCATAGACTTTCCAATTGCGAAAAAGCCTAGACAAGATCAAGCTGCTGCTGTCAGGGAAGAGACGGGGGACTTTGCAATGAAAAGAACATTGAAACATGAAGCTTTTTCATTTTTCATATTTTGCCTTCTCAATGTGTCAGACATTGAGAAGTGCCACAGAGATCCCTCAAATACTTAATACACTACCATTGGCCAATTAATAATTTGACTTTGATGCATTTTCAGAAACATTTCTGCCCTCACTCGGACATCGGAACATCCTATCAGTTTCTGTACATTTATGAAACAACCGTCATCGTGACTTGCTTCATCAAGCATGAATGGAAAGGAACTTAAATGATCATCAGACTTTCAAGGTTATAGCGGATAGCAACACCTCTGAATTCAGTGACATTTCCAGCTCTATATTTGATGTGCAGAGATACAGAACATGCATAATAAAACACATAGTAAGTTAGTCTGGTTGCTTTTATTGTTCATGCACACCCTCAAACAAATCACACCGAAGTATACATGACGTGCACACAAGATCAGTTCACATAACTCCTGATGATACGCCCAGACAACAAACATTGTGCAGATTGCACTAGTTATCATTGCTTGTTTATATTCATGATGTTTTTACTGTGGCATGCCAAATGTGGAGTTATGGTGGGACTTTGAAGTGAATATTTTAAATAAGAAAGATGCCAAAGCTGAGGCCAGAGGCAGAACTGATCCTGCATTACCAATCACTCTTTGATAGCATATGTGTTCCTTTGAAGAAAGCGAGGACAAATGACCCCAATAATGTGATCAGTTATGGTAAGCTTTGCTCTCAAAGCTATTTGTGTTAGAGGGTTTCAGATTGATTACATTTCTTATTGATTCTCTTTGTTAATGCAAATGTTCCTGGAAAGCAGACCTGTAAAATATTCTTGACCCAGTTATACATGAGTTTTTGAAATTCAGATTCAGTGACCTGACTGTGACTGACTAGGACAAGTTACCAGGAACTGACAACAAACATTGCAGTCTGCCTCACAGTAACTCCTATCTTTCTCATCCTTTCTGTCTAAAGTGTCATGAATCCCGCTTTCTGAGTCTGTTTTCTGCCTGAGTTGCCTGTATTCTGTCCTGGAGTCCTTTTACCTGAGTTTCTTGAACGCACCCTGTCTGGTTGCCTGGCGACGAAGCAAGGCGGGAGATCTCTCAATTACCCACACCTGCATCTCATCAGCTACCTGCACACCTGGTCCTGATCATCACCTCTCCACTTCATAAGCTCTGTCCTGACATCCATTCCCTGCCGGATCGTTAGCCATGAACAGTATGTTGTGCCTGCGTATCAGCCTCAGTTTACTAAAAGTTAGTTTTGCTGTTCTGTTATTTTTTGCTCGCCTTGAACTTCCCTTCGTTTCCTCTGTCTGGTTCAGGGTACGTATGTTTTGGTCATTCGATTTTCATTTCATAAACGGGTATTAAAAAACAAAACAAATGGTTATTTGATTTTCGTTTTAAAATACAACATTTTGAAATTGAAATACAAGGCGTTTTTTTTTCTTTTCATGGTCAAAAGCGGATGGGAGAAAGTTTTTTAAAATGTTTTTATTTTCACTTTGTATTTCTTAACAAAAAATAAAACCACTCAAATAGAAACGAAAAAATGCCTGTTTTTTTTTTTTTTCATATTCAGAGACCGGATGTTGTCATTTCCAATGCTACAGCGCCAGTGTAGGCTACCACTGTAAGTGTTGCTTTCAGCCCAGGCTAAAATTACTTTGAAAACCTAGCTATACTCTTGATAATGCTTGGAGGGACTTTTATTTCATAATATCACATTTATTACCCTCTCTCCCTGCCTTCCTCTGACTCTCTGTCTCTACCCGCAGCAGACAACTTCTCCCGACAGAAGAGTCAAACCAGCTGAGGACTTGACTTTCAGTTCCCAGCTGTAACGTTACCGTTACAGCGCCAAAGTCTGGTCCCAGCAAACTTTCTGTTGCTGCCGTTAAGCTTGCTGATCTGGCAGAAAGTCACCTGGGCTTCGGGATCAGACCTCCGATGCTGACTCGGCTCCGTCTGCAGAGCTAGCGTTACCCGCTCTAGCTAAGCTGGGAATCAGACCAATCTGCTGCGCTCGTGTTTTATTCATATTTTCTTTGCAGCTAGTGATATGCTTTGATGCACTGATGGCAGGCAGGCTTGCTAGTTGCTTTTAGTCTGAGTCTGTGAGATAACCAAACTTCCTTTTGAATATAACGTGCAAATAAATAGACGGAAATGAATTAAAGTCCCCTGAAATAAATGCATAGTAATACAAGTAAAACATATAGGCCATTGAACTATAGTGACTAATGCATATCTGTATGCCTCATTTATGTATTTCATAGCCATATTTATGTAAAGAGGTGCAAAAAACAAATGATCGGTCGCTCAGGAAGTTTAAGCTACAGTTTCCCTCAACTGCAGCCTGGTTTAAAGTAAAACTGGTAGGCTACACCGGTGCTAGTCATGGATGGATTAAGAGAACGTGCTACTGCCTTGAAAATGCAACATCTGTTTTCAGAATATGAAAATGGCTTTCCATTTCTATTATCTAGTGATTTAATTTTGATATATGAAAATCGAAGCATGTTTTAAAATCCCATTCCCTTTTGAAAAGGAAAAGTCCTTGCATTTAAAATTTTGTATTTTAAAACAATCAAATAACCAACTTTTTTTTTTTAAATACGTGTTCATGAAATGAAAATCGAATGACCAAAACATACACTGACCCCGATATTCACTCCACCTCTGCCTGGTCGTCTGTTGCTTCAGAAACATTGGATCTGCTCATTCCCTCCTACCTACTCACCTCCACTGCTTGCTCTGTCACCTGGATTCTCCTTCCACATTTAGGTCTCTAAATACTCCCCTTTATTCAACTCACCTTATCCTGGGCTGCTTCTGGGTTCTGCTTTAGTGAAATGTGACATAAGTAATAATTGCATATGAGACTTTAGAATAAATAGAAATCAGGACACAAACAGACTTGTTACTATTTGAAACATACTGTAGTAAACATTAAAGGCATCACAACTTAAATGCATGAATGAACAAGTAAGGAATAGCGAAAACATTTAAATCTTCATATCTATTTGGCTCAGGGGCTTTGCAAATTCTTTCCACTGCATCAGATCCAAAAAGGCTAAAGGGGTTATCGCTGCCATTCACCTCCTGTTAAATGAAACCAAAGCACAACTTTTTAACAATGTATAAGCAAAACATAGACAACACATGAAAAATGAAGAATCATTCACTAAAACAATCAGCATCTTCAAAGACAAATAATAGACTTAAATATCTGCTGCATTTAAGTCTATTATTTAACTTGCAGACACACTGGCTTCAATCTGTTTGCTCTCATTTCCCACAGCTCCAGCCATTGTTAAGATCCCAGACAGGTCTGGCCCTGTGTACTGGATGACTCACCTGCTAAGGGCATAGGAAGAGATATGCATGTGGAGAATAGATAACAGTATAACACTGATAAGGCAAAGCACAGCACAGTCCTTAGACACCATAAATGTCATAGTGCAGATGTTTCAGACAAAGTCTTGTTAAGGAACACAGTTAATGTGCACATGTGACCCACAGATTCACCTCAGCTTATTGACTAAATGCTAAGCTCTGCAATCTTATATCCCAGGATTTATGTTCACATGCAACTATTTTGCATTAACAAAATACTTTTGGGGTAAAAGATAATGCTGCTTGGAGCTCACATTATGCCCATATTTCCCTGGACATTAGAAAGGTAATGAATATGCTTGATTTATTTTGTGTTTGTTGTAACTTGCTTCAGGTGCACATTTAAGTGGAAAAAGTCTATACAGATTTTCTATACAGCATACTCATCATTTGAACCATATTTCAATAGCAGCAACAGGCCATGACAAAGCTGCATAAAACCATGGAATTGAAACCTCAGTTACAGTTTCCGTAATGTATTTCTTGTGTGAGATGCTTGTTTTAATCCACATCAAAGAGCTGCACAGGCTACACTGCACTGAAGAAAAGCTGAAGAAGATTTCAGATGTCTTCCTCATGTGACATGTTACTCTGCAGATGCTGCTCTGGCTCATGGCTCTTACTGCCAAGAATAGGGGTCTGTTGGATAGAGCTTTTTTTTTTTTTTTTACTTCAAACACATACCTTGAACTTTTTTCTTGCTATGAAATGCCTTAAAATGACAAATAATTTACCTCTTGTGTTGTGAAAGAAGCAAGGTATCATCTTTTCAAATCAGCTTGTAAGAATGAAGTACAGTAGGGCCCATCTTTTTAAATGTTTGACTGTCGTCTGGCTCCCTTTAATTGGCCCCCTTTCAAGAAATGACGTTGAACCATTTAGAAAAAGAAAAAGTTTTAGTAATAATTCGAATATTGAGACATTTTTCTTTTTCTCTGTTCTCTCAGAGTGACAGGAGGAGGCTCCAGATACACTAGCTCCCTTTGGATATAATGGTGGAAATTCATCCCTGACTAAACATTTGCTTAATATTATCTGTATCATAATAATGTTTTCTCCATGTGAGGAGAGAGTTAGAAAGAGGCCCTGAGTAACAAAGAAATAAAAACGTAACGGCAAGTTTAGTCTAACAAAATATCATTAAGCGTTTATTGTACTGTAGACAATCTTTAAACACACAGAATCAGTAATAAGACTGCACTGAAAAGAACATTTTAAAATTCAGGACTGAAATAGATCCTGTGTAAAATACCTGGTAATGGGTCTAATCTGAAATATAAATCCTGACAACCTGACAACCTAAAAGGTTGCAGGCATTCAGTACAACATATCATCTTGCAAATATGAGCATATAATTACTTCTTGGCTGAGCATCCACTGATTAAACATTCCCATTTTCCAAACCCATCAGAATGTCCCAGCAGAGTGCTGCAAGAGAGTAGTGGTTGGTCAAACTCCAACTGAAACAAATACAAAGCAGAGTTATGTATGTGTCTGTGGTATTTATATCCATTCTGCATGAGTATTTATTGTACAGCAGTTCATAGTTTGTGGTGTTTTAAAACAGCTCAGTGTAGGCATTTACTTATTCAGTCGACAGAATTCATGACATGGGCTAAGTCTTTTGTGATTTAATAAATAAAGGGATGGAATGTCAAACACATACACACACAGAACTGAAGGAATTGTTTCAATACAAATACTTCAATCAGGAAAAGGCAAAGGTGAGCTGCATAATATTATCTTTAGCTGAATAACAGTAATTCAGACACAATACACTGACACAGACAGGCCTGATTGGCCATGCCATTTATAATGTAATTGATACCTGAAACATTTTTACTTTCTTGCATTCCAACATCTAAGGTGTGACACGGTTCACAAAATAAATAAATAGTGAAAATATGATTTAATAATTTTCCTAAAAACCCAGAGATTATAACAGATAGCAGCCTATTCGAAGATGTGTCATTTTCTGTGACACGCCCTCGGATAAATGCAAAACAACTGTACAAATGAAAGTGGTCTCATCGTCCTCTGCAGGGGAAACCTGTTACAGAATTGATTGGAGAGACCATGTAGAAAGAGTCGCTAATGCTTTGGCAACACCATGAAATTATTTGGCTAAATGCTCTGGGGGTTGCATCCTCCAAACCACCGGGAAAAATCTAATTACTGCACATAAATGCATCTGGATATTAATGTGACCAAAAAAAAACATATTCAACCACACGTGACATGGTCCAACATAAATACATTTGCATGATAATGTCTTGTTCCCTGGTTTCTACTAGGACACTAATTTTGATAACATTTGTACATGCAAAGAAAAAGTGGCTCCTTTATAATTTGTAAAAAATATCGGTGGTATACATTTCTCATACCTATAGATCTTACATTTACATCAAAGAATATCTGTCATGCAGCGCCAAGCTTCTCCTGGAAGGCTGAATAAGTAGTTCAATGCTGCTCCAAGCAGGGAGAGTACTCTGTGCTGCTGGCATGTGTCACAGTAGTATACTTTGACAGTATTTTTATTTTTCAATAGTCTGATCATAAATCCACTATCCCCATTATACCCCCACTATACCATCCCACTATCATAATTTCAAATTGAACCCTGCTAAGGCTATCCCTCCAAAATTGATAGGCCTTTCAATACTCAGATTAATCTATTTTTAATTAAGTTATTAATCTTTTATGAATGGTTTATTTAAATGAGTAATGTTTGTAAACACATGATTAATACAGGCTTTTTTTAAATTACGGTCAGTAGTGATTCACACAAATGCTTATTTTTCAGTCATATCTTTCCAATATACGCGTGGATATACCTGTAGGCCTAATACATATGACCAAATATTCAACCTTTAAGTTGTGGTCAACCTTTATTGGAAAGTCTGGACATTTCCAGTGTGCCTTTAAAATATGAATTTGTCTGAATTTGTTTCACTTGACTTTGACAACATTAGCAGGATGAAAACAAACAAAAAGACTGTTTTTAAAGATGCTGGGTTATCTTGGTGGTTATTTTACACAAAGAAACTGGAAATTGTCTTTTCAAATAGGCTATTTGATTCAGAGTTACACACACGTGGAACATAAATGCATGTCTTGGAAACAACGGAGCCAAGGGTGCAGAGATTGTTACAGTAGTACCTTGTTAAGGACACATTATCAATGATATTGAGGACTGTAATGGCCACAGGAAGGCCATTACCACCGAAGCAGTGGCTTTACCTTCAAGGTCAGCATTTCATCTAGGGGCTCATTACTATCCGCAAAGCATTTACTTTGTATTTCTCGTCTTTTCAGAGGATTATAATTTATGTTATTTTGAAATAGAGGTTGTCTTTTAAAAAGTGATTTTGTTCTTTATGTTGGTACAGTACATCTATTATGGGTAAAGTAAAACACAATCTGAGAATTAAATGGCAGGGTTGGCAGAACACTTTTGCACTCAATTTAACTATTATGTCATGAACGGAGATACATATTAACTACCTTGCCTAAATGCATTCAATCAAGGGTATAAAACTACCAACATTTAAAAAATAATGTCAAATACAATCATGGCGCACACCAAGTTCCTGGTTATTTATTGTAATTGTTAGGAATGACTACTAGCACAAAGTGTAATGAGAGAAGGATATTTTATAGGTTATTGTGGGCCTCTAGTAACAGCGTACTGGTGTAAAAGGTTCTTAGGGAAAATGCTGCATGTGCTAAGTGTCTTTGAGGCCCCTAAACAAGTATGAATAAATATTGTTAAAATATAAAACACTTCAGGTATTATATATATATATAAGTATGAATAAATATTGTATAAATAATCAGTTATATATATATATATATATATATATATATATATATATATATATATATATATATATATATTTAACTGATTATACAATATTTATTCATACCAGGATAACTTGTCTCCTTATCAGCTGAAATGAAGAGTAGCAAGGCTGTCGTAGAGGCACCACTATTTAGTCAGTTGTTCTGGAATACTCATTTTCTACTCTTAGCTTTCCTGATCGTAAAGTCGTAAACTTACGAGAAAAAACGATGTACTATGTAAAGTAATCAAAGCTGTTTATTTACAGAACCTCCAACTCATCGGAAGTCGTCAAATGACGTAAGAGGCGTCGTGCATCTGCGTCCCTTCGAGCGGGACTTTGATTTCTGGTCACAGATTGATTGACTGAAACAAAAACAATTGTAACTTTCTTAAAAAAGGCCTAGCTGCTTTTGTTGTTTAAAAGGGTGGTTCAGAATTTTGGACATGGCCCTACGGATTGAAGCAGATTTACCACCTAGCCTTGCATGTCTAAAAGTAAGTTGCATATTTTTAAAAACGTTTTGCAAACATGGCGGCTGCTAGCAGCTAAATAAAACCCCAAGAGCTAAAGCTAGTACATCCACGGTCTTTAATGAGTAACGTTACAACTCTAAAGCAGTTTAAAAATACAAATACATAAAACCGGTACTCATCAAGTTCTTTGATCTAGCTAGCTAACGTTACAATAGACTGATATGCTAACTTAACAGGTCCTAACGTTACGTAACGTTAACCTTATAACGTTAGCTAGCTAACGTTAATGTAACACAAACACATTTGTGATTTAAGTAACGTTAATGAAGTAACTAGCTAACGTTACAGTTAACGTAAGTATTGATCATAAAACATAACGTTACTGTCAAGATAACCCTGTCCAATCCATTCAGAATAACGGAAATTAAATATGTTAACGTTAAAACGAAACGACCTTAAAACATATTGACGCTAACGTTAACGTTACCCTGCCAAATCTAACAATTAACATTACCTAAACATACTTAGCTAGGGGTAATGTCAGGTTACGTCAATGCTAACTTATTTCGGCTGTACAATATGTATCATGACAATGAACCAAGTGCGAGATGTTGTGAAACACATCATATACGTTATATGACCACATGAGTTAGATTATCGTTAGCTGTTGGTATATATCCAGTTGATGCGTTTGAAGTGGAACTATCCAGTTAAGAGAACCGATGACTTATGCAACTTCCAGTAACTGGAACAGGGAAATAGTGCTGTAGGTATGTGTTTAAAACTTGCCAACATCATGGCCAAGTTTTCTAAAGGGTGTAGGAATTTATTCTAAAGTGTGACCGATGACCCTAAAAAGGCAAGACTTAATTTGACTCCAATTCTATGGTCACTACACTCTGAATAGTGTTCATTTACTGGTAGATCAGAGAAATAAGACTCAGGATTAGAAATAAGACTCAGGATTCGTCCGGTTAAAGTTAATAACAAGCTTTTAGTGAAGAATGATATTGCAATCTACAATTACTTATGCATACGGATCAAATACTATACAGGTCTATCTTTCACCTATCAATCAGTCAAAGATTTCCCCAGCATCTGGTGTCCTAAATTAAAAAAAACTGTCTTATTTATTCAATCTCATCCCATCCTCTGGTGGTGCTGTCATCAATTGGATACAGTCCAGATCTTCTGGCTCCAGCCGGCTCCTAACAATTTGTAACACACTGTATGAAAACATGACCTTGACTTCTCCCATTCTCAGCTCAAAAGAGACAAGTCACTGTTGTTGGATTTGAACACCTGTGTGTTTTAATCTCCTGCAAACTTTAAGGAGTTTCATGAGAGCCAGGTCATTTTCGTACTCGGTGTCACAAATCCTGCGCTTGCAAAACGTTGACCATTGTTGCCTCGTTCCCTCCCCCGATCAGAGAAGATCTTTCTCACACTCCCTTTATAATGTCTAATCACTGTAAAACTAGATAGCCTCTCATAACCCAGGGAAACAGAGGCAACGAGGTCAGCACCATGAATTCTAAAACCTCTTCTTAACACTTTCACAAAATATATTCTATAACAAGGGAAATTACCAACTCCACTATGGAAGTTTTGTGTAGCCTACCAGTCATTAAGCAACATTTTGATTTGTTTGATTTTGTTACACTGAAATCATTTTTAATAACTTTTTTTATTTTTATTCTATAATGTTTACACTAGTTAGTTTCACAAAAAAGTAACTATTCCAGGTCTGTAACGTTATTGTTAAATGTCATGCTTCTAACCTGCCATGTTTTCAACAGATTTAAAAATAAATGTTTATTTCCAGACAACTAATACTTGTGCTGTTTTAAGAGTGTTCATGATTATGCCAATCACTGTAGTTTTTCTCATTTGCAGAATGTTGATACCCTGCTTCGCTGTCCCATTTGCTTTGACTTCCTCAATATTTCAATGATGACTAAATGCTCTCACAACTGTAAGTAACTAGTAGAGCAGCTTTAAGATAGCTATGGAATTAGTACCTTGTATAAACAAGCGAAATGCAGCTGATGTCCTTTTTGAAAAATAGAATTGTACTTTTAAAAATGATTTCAAAGCAGTAGGAGTTAAACGTTTGAATGATAATGGATGTCTTTTCAAATGAGTGGAATGTTCTTGCAGTATGTGCACGTTAGCTACGTGTACAAATATGTTGTATGCTATTTCCATAAGCAAGAGAACCATTCAGTAGTAGTCATGACTTCTTTCCCTCTCTCCTGATCCTGGTGTTGTCTCAGCAGTAATAACACCAAGTGAGTTATGTGCTTAAGTTTAGGCAAGTTTATCATAGGTGGATGCAGCCTTGTCTGCATTTGGAGACTTGGCATGCGCTTTTGCTTCAGAATGTTACTTTGTGTTGTATATGAATGCTCTGTTAGGCTGGAGGTAATTACATTAGCAGCTATTATTGAGCTACTCTAGGCCATCCTCAAATGTGGATTGAATAGAGTCGTGCGCTAAAGAGAACCTTTTTATGTGCATTGTTAAATCCAAATTGTCACTGAACAACCCCTTTGATGAAAGGAAATTATCTAAATCTTGGCTAACAGATTATGTATAACATACATTTTGTTTGCATTTCATTTTACAGTTTGCTCTTTGTGCATCAGAAAATTTCTTTGCTATAAGTTGCAGTGTCCAGTTTGCAATACAGTAAGTATGGACTTGAATTCATAATGATGCCCCCAAGTCATTTGCATAATCATCAGTGTCATTACCTCAATTGTCTACTCATAATTGCAGCTCATAATTTATAATTAGTTGTATCAATTTGATAAAGAAGACAGAATCCTTCATATCTTGCTTCTTTTGTTTCTTTCAGCAAGCAACAGAACAAGATCTAAGAACCAATCGTTTACTGGATGACTTGGTGGTAAACTTTCAAGCTGCAAGGTAACCCATACAACACATTATAAAATATATATTATCAGTAATCTGTCTTATGTCTGAAAAAGTATCAGAACTTTGTCTATAAATGGACCTGCGTGTACCTTGCATCACCAGTAGCTGTTTTTCAAAACATTAATATAAGGATCAATAATAGAAACATCTAAATATAGGCAACAATACCTGTTTGGTATCCATTTCAAATTCAGTGTAATGCCATGAGTACAAGCAGTGAACATCTAAAAAACAACACTGCCCTATCCACATTTGTCCACTTAACCAAACATGTTCACTTAACTTAAGTCAAACATGGATACTTGATGCTAAAGTCATTAAGTTACTGTTTGTCCCTAGTGAGCAATGGCACTTTCATTTATCTTAGTACTATTAAATCCAAGTGTTTTCTGACCTTTTGCACACCATCTCAGATGGGGAACAAGGATCTAAGCAATTCCTTTGGATACAGCCATCTACAACATAAAATACAATTAATTTTTTTTGCATCAGACATAGACATAGAACAGAATAATGAACATGGCAGATCAGGAAATAAGACTTGCTCCACAATCCATGTAAAACCTCTTTACAATGAACACAGGTGCACCACCTGAGCATCCCTCCAGTTTGTATTGTCATAATTCTAAGAATTGAAGAAAAAAAATGATTACTCTGGTCATTTCAGGAAATCCCATTGTTATTGACATGATTGCAATATGTCCACAAGAGAACCAATTCCAGTTTATTGTAATTAACCAGCATTAGAAAAAACACTTGCATGCCTTACAGTAATCTACTTCAATCAAATGGGGATTTTGTTTTCATCAGCTGAAGTCATTCTAGGTTCTTCTTGTATTGCACTTTGGTGTGTGTTGTGGAGCTCTAGGGCTGATCTTTTTTCATTACAGCAGGATGTAGGCATACATAAGCAGTGTCCAGAGAGGGTCTAAAGGAAATGTCTTGGTACTTTAAATTTTAGTTTTTTTCTCCAGTGATACTTATTACAGGGTAGGAAAACATTTCCTTAAACTTGACCACATGGGTGCAGCTAGCCACATGCTTGCACTCATTGCTTGGTCTAAAGGTGGATTCATGCTTCTGCGGGGGCTTTACGCAGAGCATTCGCTGTATCCTACGTAAGTGGCCTGATGTTTAAACCTGTGCACTGGTGTCTGCGTCGTTCTAGCGTATCTCTTTAAGAGAATAGCAGACCCGGCATAGTGAGATGTGAGATTATCTAGAGCGAGTGAGAGAGTGACAGTGATTAGCTTTGGAGTGAGTAGCGACTCTGGAGTCATAGTGAGAGAAACAAAGTGTCTCCCCTTTTGCTTTCTGACCACGGTGGGAAAGCTGTAGCAGGAAAAGATAACCCTCTCCTTGATTTCATGTTGTTTATTGAAAAAGGAGAACCAGGAAATGAGTAGGAGGAATTGCATCGCTACCAAGCCACGGTTGTTGCGCTCTGCGTTGCCACGACATGTAGTTAAATTTTTGAGAGGTGCACATCAGGCTACGGCGTAGGGTCCGGTATCTCCACGTACCTACGTACGTACCCACGGCGTCGATTTAGCGCAGGAGCATAAATTGGACTTTAGGCATACGGATAAATGTACAATATGGGTCACCCCGGCCCTTGGGATTCTTTATCCCTGCTGGTTTAGGGTCATAACCTCTTTCTCATCCTGTAACCCCCACCTTGTACTGTATAGCTGTTAGGTATTTTTCTGTTTCAATGAAGAAATAACAACACAAGGACAGCAGAACACACATCTAGTTAGGGCAATCCATAGGTGCCTTATAACATCTGTCTAGGTAAAATAGATGAAAATAAGCCGCTTGATTAACTGGCTTGTTTTCTGTTCATCATTGGGCGTTGTCCCTGGAAAAAAAACCTCAAACTAAAATCAACAGAATTGTTTTGTTATAGTCAAGGCTAATGTCAATATATTGTCAGAGTGCTGTTATCAGTCAGTAAGTTTCTCCCTTTCATCAATCACCTCAATATTATTAACACTCTCAAAGGTCTCCCTTCGAACTGAAGACCTTCGGCTTGTCATCACTGACACTGTTACGAATGAGTGGCTAACGGAGGTGCTCTTTCCACAGATTTTTAATTTCCTGTTGTCTAGCATTGAGCGTCTGAAAAATGGGATTCCTTGATAGGTAACTTTGTCATAGAGCGTTTTTATGTAGCAATAGACTCGTCTCAAACAATTTAGTTTAGGAATAGTTCCTTTGCTCTGAAATATATATACTACATTTTAAGACGATATCTTTTATAGATTTTGCTTGTGGGCCTGTGTAAAGATGTGTCTCTATAGAATCATACAGGGAAGACTATTTAGATTATTCTAGCAGTTGTCCATGTGGTTGCTATGTTTTCTGCTTTAAAAGTGTTTGTCGATTGCTTCTTTCATTGGGCCACTCACATGTCTCACTGGGAAACGTGGAAAACACTGCATCGGGTAGCTGTTGGCCAATGGCACTAATGTATTGCTTATTTCTCTAGCAAAACATTAGCTGTTATAGCAGTGCCACACATTTATATTATCACATTAACCAGCTACCTCGTAGTCTCTCCTCTCACTTAGTGAACTCATTTACGTAGGTAGAAGTGGAGCTTGTACATTGAGACATTGAACACTGCTGTTTAATTTATTTAATCACCAACTTAAAGCACAGTGGCATTTTCTGTTATGGATACAGTACATGTTTCCTTGAACTTAACAGTTTTCTTTTGTAATGGGCCAGTACATACTTATGAACAGCTGTAGTCTGTCTTTTTTTATTACGTTCATTTTTACGTCAAATTGTTATGTGTTTTAAATACAAGCTACAAACAGGTTTTTTATAAACATTTCTTGTCATTGAAATACTGTATGTTTAAATTCCATTTTAGAGTTGACATTGTATATTGTGAGAAATGTTGACAAAGTAATCATATTATAAAATTTTATTTCACAGAGGGTGTCCAAAGGACTGTGGATCAATGAACATGTGCGCGTATTTAAGGTCACTAACATCCAACTTTTAAAGTACTATAATAGCTATCCTTGCACGTGACACCCAGTTCTAACTATAAACGATTATTCTACATGTTGTAGAGAGAATCAATATGATGAGACAATTCAAGTTCAATTAGCGTGTGTGACCTGGAAGATCAATGAGGCTTTCAACAAAATGCCTAAACTGCAGCTTCTATTCCCTCATGGTGTACCGCTCCAAACTTGACTGTGGTGTGCTTCTGAAAGTCCAGCTTGTTATTTTTTGGAACCAATTATATAGGATATTTTTTGAGTCCTGCCTCATTCATTGTTAATCAGAATCGGATTTATTGGCCAAGTATACTTACATACACAAGGAATTTGACTTCTGTAGGTGTTAACTCTCTATACATAGACAAATAGTAATATAGACACATACTGTACAATAGAGACAATATACATATAGGCACATATCAACATAATATACAAAAAGACAAATATACAAATAAGACATAATATCAAGACAAGTACACATGGAGTGCGATGTAGTGCAAAAAGTAATAGTGGTAATTGGTAATGTTTAAAATCACTGGTTTGCAGTCACTGCCAATACTTTGAATCTATGTCATACTTAAATCCTGGAAAGTTAATTATGAATGGCCTGAGTCTCCTTCTTCCCACTGAATAATGAATTGTGGATACAATCAGATTAGTGTCTGTTTAGATCAGCTCCAACTCATTTTCACCTAAAATAAGTTCATCCATGCTGAAACCCATCTTGAATGTTATTTCTGCCAGGGTGCGTTAAACACAAAGTGTACTAAAGACGCACCGAGTCACTATGAATATAGTCCGATTAGCTCTTCTGGCAGGTGTCTTCTCTATGGCAACAGCCAGTAAACTGCTGGGGTACAATTGTTTAGAAACATTTGACATACTAAACCGATGGAAAAACACATGTTTCTGCTTAAATGAGGCAGAAACAGTTACAACTAATGGCTATTATGAAAAGTGATAGTACTTTTGAACTAGAAGGGCACTTTGAGAGTGCAGACCTCTGCCAAGGCATGCCCTATTTAAAAAATTAAGGGGTTTAATGTTTTTTTTCTTGCCCCATGCTACTACACATTTTCACCATGTTTCATGACAATCGGGCCAGTAGTTTTTCTGTTATCTTGCTGACAGACAAACAAACAAACAGACAAACCTAGCAAAAAAAAACGTAACCTCCTTGACAGAGGTAATCATCCAGGTCTTGTAAGTAACAGTGCAGTTATCAGTAAAAGTAAACCATTAGCTACAAAACTGAAACTTTTCACTTTGTAACTCATGGGGATGTGGGTACTTTTTCATAGACATTTTGTTGTTTTGCTCACTTTCTCTAAATATACGAAATAATTTGCTGCACTACAAAGTTGAACACATGTTAGTGCAGAGACCAGTAATAATTATACCTGCCTGCATGCAGTGTTGCAGTACAGATGAATGGTGTGGGAGCTGATTTCTTTAAGATCTTTGCTGGGAGAGAGAGTAGGTGTTTCCACATCACATGTGTGGCTTTGGCAAGTGTGTGAACCTGCTCTAATGGAGACAGTAAGCACAACTACAATTTAGATATGGAAAGTAGAACATTACACACCTCATTGGTTCCATTTTATTGCCAAGTAATGGCTCAGCTGCAATTTGTTTGCTTTCCACATTTCCAAGACTGTAGCCAAAGTATCTACCTTTTCTCGAGGAGGTGCGGTTTTAACGTCAAAGGGCTTACTTTACAGTCCACAGTATTTATTGGCTCTTCTTTTGTTGAAGGGTTCAATGTGTTTTTTAAGAGGACCTTAAGTCCTTTACCTTTCATATACTTTATGTAATTATATATTTGTGTTGTTGACCAATGCTGCACACATTTTGATTCACATGCACTTTGCCTTTCTTCTTTCTTTCAGGCAGCAGTTGTCAAACGTAAATTTTGACTCTCCTCCAATATCGCCAAAGACCCCAGTTTCAGCTGTCAAATGCAAAACTCCCAGAGAGAGGGGCCAGAAGGGTAACTGCTCGGTTTTGAGTCACTTTTTCCAAAAGAGGCCTAAAACATCTCCTGCTAAAGAAACTCAGCAAAGTAGTTCTGTTGCTCAGTGTGTTCAGCGGGAGGAAATACTGACTGCACGCACCCACAATGCAAATTACGCTGGCCTACATTCAGCGACTGCTCAACTTCCAGTGGTTGTGAAGGAAGAGCCAATAGACGTGGAGGAGGCATCTATCCAGGGTTTGATGTCAGTCAAACAGGAGGCTGGAGTCTCGCACAGTATTATGGCGCTTTGTTCGTCACAATCAAAAGAAGTAAAGCCCGTAATCAGAGGTAAACCCTTTCTACCTGTAGGTTAAAGTGCCCATATTATGAAAAAAACACTTTTTCTGGGATTTGGGGTGTTCTTTTGTGTCTCTGGTGCTTCCACACACATACAAACTTTGAAAAAAAAACCCATCCATGCTGTTTTGAGTGAGATACGGTTTCTGAATGTGTCCTGCCTTCAGTCTCTGGGTGAGCTGTTCAAAATCGGCACGGCTTGTGACGTCACAATCAAATATCACGATATTTTTGACCAAATACCTCGATATCGATACCGCAACGAGATTTTTGATAAATAATCGTCAATAATGTGGATATAATGACTAAGTGGGAAAAGGCAAATAATAGAACAGTTACAACAGTCTGGTAAGTTCAGAAAATGACACAACTTTACTGTAATGCAGCCTTTAAAACCAGGAAAAGACAACACTTAAGCCATATTACGATATTATGATATCCAAAATCTAAGACGATATCTAGTCTCCTATCACGATGTTGATATAATATCTATATATTGCCCAGCTCTAGCTGCAACCAGCCAGAGCAACGCTAGTTGCTTAACTCCAAGTCTTCCAGAGTCGCGGCCTAAGCCGATTCGAAAGACCGCTGTTCGCCAGCAGCAGCAGCCATTTCCTTTGTTTTCAAGTAGAAGGGAATTCACGCGGAACATCTGATGTAAATAAAACATTGTTAGAACTGTAATGGTATTATTAAGTACTAATATTGGTACTTGGTATCGGCAAGTACCCAAATGTAAGTACTTGTACTTGGTCTGAAAAAAAGTGGTATTGGTGCATCCCTAGTGTGGTTGGGCAATGAAATCTAATGTGACATAGCAGCAAAAACTGGTTAATTGTTTTTAATTAAGCTGCTTTCTCTATATATTTTTTGCAGTGGACTGCCCTGTGTGTTCTGTAAGTGTGCCACAGCAGTTTATCAACAAGCATCTGGACACGTGCCTTACCAGCGGAGAGAAGAAGGAAAGCTTGAGGAGGTAAAATACCCACTTAACTGATCACTTAGGCCTAAATGAAGGCTGAGTGGGACTCATTTTCAGCCCTGGAGTGCCCACTTTACTTCACAACTGACTATATTAAAGTTTTAGTCAGTCGTGAAGTGGGCCATTATTAAAATAATGTAATTAAAACCTTAAAATATACATAAGTCTGCAATGTGCACTGTTCTCTACAGCCTTGTAATCCGGTGTATTTTTGTGAAATATAATTTCCAATTCAGTGCAAATACACATTCACAATGTAGATTTATTAGAACAGTTAACAACCAAAACACAATTATGTTCAACAATATCAGAATCTATTATCTGTGCAAATAAGTGTTCACAGACATCCAAACCTTGAATGAAAATAAACCAGATGTATAATATTTAATATTTCTTTCATCCTATTGCCTTCAGTCGTGAGCTTTGTAAATTTACTATCCTATTTTCAATGATAAAAGGCATTATGGGTCACTAGTAACATTTGGGCATAGGAAGTATTGTAACATATCTGATCATGTTTGCTTGTTCTCACACTGTGGTGCAACAGCTTAGATGTGCCTTCCACATTGACAGAAGCTATCCCTTGCACACCACTGGGTCCTGGCCCTCTTTCTGACACTAAATATGAGAAGATCAGGAATCAACTGCAGGGGAAAGCCAAACCTGTGTGTATTAACTGCTTAATGGGATATCTTGTGGGCTTAAATTGTTTTATTTTTTATTACCACTAGGCGTAATGTAGAACAATGTTTTGATGAGGACTCCCCTCTGTATTGACAGTAGGTTGCTGTAATGTACCATAAAAGGTTGGAGGTATGCACTGCATGATTGCAGTGTGTTTATGGCTAAATATATATTCTCAGCACAAATCTCCCCTTTTTACAAAGCTTTCTGATAAAGTCAAGTCAGTATCATTAATGTAGTGCCAAATTATCTGGCATCATCAATAATCTCAGGGCATTGTTTTTTATATAGAGCAGGTCTACACCATACTGTTCATTAATCTTAATTCTAGTTCTTATAATATTCACTCAATGAGCAACCCTACCTGCCTACTCTGGAGTTCTGGGCTCATGGCTGGTGCTTGGTACTGGCTCTTCATTGTCACTGTTAGCAACAAACTGAACTAGTGGCTGCTGCTGAGCAGCTACCAGAAAAAGTTTGATTCATAAACACGAACGATGGTTTGTAGGCAACGTTGTATTTTGCACAACCACTAGCATCCTGCACTGCTCCTAACTAGTTTAGCTTACCAGTCTCATCGTCTTCATTTGGCGTTTCACTCTCAAACTGCGAGTTAGTTGTAATGAAAAAGTTGCTCAGTTTAGCACTTCTGGCCGTGTCGCCTTTTCAGCACCGTTTTGCTCGCGTATCGTGATCGCATCCTTCAGCACCACTGACTAAAGTGTACGAGGACGGTTCGGTTTTTTGAGCAAGATGCCGTCAGAATAGGAGTCAAAACATAATTACGTAATAATAACCAGATTGCACTCTGCAAGTGGTCTGCATGAATATAGAGGACGGTGGGCTGCAAGAAGAAGAAAAAAATAAAAAATAAGGAGAGTGGGCTGTGAGTGCAGGCAACCTAGGGACAGCACCCAGGATATATTTCAACTATGATTTCAGCCCAGTACCATGACGACACCACCAGCCCTTATGACCAAAAGAACCAGACCGGCCAAGAATTCTCCCAGTTCTCCCGATTAGCCAATCCGGGCCTGCCTGTAATGCTCCATAGGGAAGTGAAAGACACTTTATAGATTTTGGAAGATTAGAATGATGAGAGAAATATAGAGGTTTGCATTGATGTTTGTCATTGGGGGGGAAGATCAAGAGTTTTGGCTTTCAAATATAATAAAAAATGTTTTAGTGATAATAAGTAGAGGTTTTAGGAACAGTTTGTGTTGGGGCCACTGGACCAATAATTGTGAATGTACACAGCACATACAAAGTTTGTTTAAATACAGGGTTGCCATATCAAGATTATTGAATTAAAATCTATTCAATTTACTGAAAATCCTTTGTCTCGCCAGGGATTGTGTGACTGTTTGAGCTGGATCCACTTACACATGTAGTGGAGTTGGATTACAAGCCAAGAAGAAATATATTTCAGGGTTGGAGCTAGGCCAGCATTTTTCCCTTGCTTCTTGGAAGCTGACTGACTGGGCAGAGGCAGCTGTCAATCAGTGACCTGTATGAGGCCAGAGTCAGGATGAGGGCAGCTAAAATTGCTGCTGATCAGTCCCATCCAGTAAGGCTGCTTCACTCAGGAAGAAGGTACAGTGCGATGAGGACAAGGACCTCACGCCACCTCAATAGCTTTTTTTCCAAGAGCCATTTCCCTCCTGAATAGATGATCCACTGGACTGTAGCTTCAAGGAAACATTATAGACATGTACACATTTTATTTAACTGGAGATCTTCACAACATCTACATAGTAGGATGCTACCGTCAGATGACTTTCTATGCACACTTTTTTTGCATCTTTTCTTTCCACTGTCTAAGAAGATAATTTCCACTGAAAGTGCCTGTGTATTTACTTGAAGTAGAACGTGAAGCCCTGTTACCTAAAGCATTTACTAAAGTGTTACTATGCTTTTGTTTGCTTAAAATGGCAGAATTACTGAAACCATACAATCACATTTATTACCAGATTTGTAGTATTACCATCAATCATCTTACTAAAGACTGTATCTGTGACATAATTTGAAAGACTGATTCTTGTGAGGGGCCTGCAAAATGTTTTCCAGTGTGATTAATGACCCATGCAGCAATTGAGGTTCTGTTACTGATGGGTCATTTTTGTAGCAGTGACAAATACTTGATCTAGAGTAGATCTTGATGTCATAATGATGAATTGCAGAGGTTTTAATATTCTGGCCTTAAGTAGCCAGCCTACACAAGGAGGATTCTTCTTGCAACCAACCTTAATAACTTACACTTTGTCTTATATTCAAGACAAAGTATGTAATATAATGAAATATAGTATAACACATTTGACAGCCATGTCTGAATTGAACAGTCAATCAGACAATCATCAGAAGCGTGTTCCTTCACCAGTTTGACAAGTGGCAATTCCCATCTGTTATATTCATTAATCATATCAATTTCATTTTGCTATGAGCTCAGCTGATGTGGCCACTGTGTGATATTGTATTAATGTATTTCCTGCTTATGATGTCCAAGACTAGCATGTAGAACAGTCATAGAAGTTTCTTACAGCTGAGCATAAAAATGTCCCCCACCATCATCAAGTAATGTATCTGGTGATTACTGAAATAAACTAGTCGCTATGTCTGTTGCAGCTCCCTTGGCCAAGCGAGGCGTCCAATGACAAAGCTTGTGTACAACCTGCTTTCAGTGCAGGAGCTGAAGAGGAGGCTGAAGGAGTGCCATCTCTCAATTCAGGGTTCTCGAGACCAGCTGGTCAAAAGACACCAGGAGTTTGTGCACATGTACAATGCCCAGTGTGATTCCCTAAACCCAAAATCAGGTAAGGGTATTTGGTCCGTTATATCATGAGGGTGATACTGTTTGCAGTTGGCATGCTAGACAGCTAGACAAAGAGGAGACCACACAAGATTTAAAGTAATTCAAACAATACAATATTTTAATTCAATATATTTAGACTTTCATTAAATATATTTAGACTTTCATTCCATATATTCAGTCTTTTATTCAATGTGTGTGTGTGTGTGTGTGTGTGTGTATATATATGTGTATATAACGGGCAATATTTGTGATCTCATGAGTAAGAAAGATGTTTATTTCCTCTGTCAATAGCTGAAGATATTGCCAAAGAGTTGGAGACCAATGAGAAGATCAGGAATCAACTGCAGGGGAAAGCCAAACCTGTGTGTATTAACTGCTTAATGGGATATCTTGTGGGCTTAAATTGTTTTATTTTTTATTACCACTAGGCGTAATGTAGAACAATGTTTTGATGAGGACTCCCCTCTGTATTGACAGTAGGTTGCTATAATGTACCATAAAAGGTTGGAGGTATGCACTGCATGATTGCAGTGTGTTTATGGCAAATTAAATGACAATTTCAACCTTTGAGAACTTAAACCAAGCAATAGGGCAAGTGCTTTGCAAATTTGTTGTTATACTGTCATGTGTTTTCTCATTAATGGTTAATGCCAATGTACATGTTTTTGTCCATTAAAATCTCTTGCAGGTCATGGTTTTCACAAAGAATAAGTCTGAGAAGGAGATTGATGAGATGCATTCAAATTACAGTAAGTGATTTGTTTTTCAGGAAACTTTGGCTATCAATCTGTGGACACCTCAGGGGTCTGACTCACCAAGCTGACAGCTAAAAATCAGTGCCAACAAAGGTCAACTGATGAAACAGTTTTGCATACCTTTACATATTCTGTTAAAAGGTGCATACGAATACAGTATAAAAACATGCATAATACTGTCAACTGCATGAGAGGAAATATCTAATCATAATTCTTTATTTGTATTTGATTTGCTGAAGGATAAGCCAAGTCGTATTTGACCACTGTCAAATGGTTTAAAGAAATACACCAAAGTGCAATATAATATCATGTTTGGCATGCAAGAACAACAAGAATGAGTAACAACAAAAACTGAATGCTGTCAGTGAAAAAATTACAAAATCTAGTCTTATTTTCCCTCTTCTCTATGCAAAGCCAGGGTACTCAATTGCCAGTTGATACATTTGTTTTAAAGCCACTGTTTATTAGAGGAAAAGGACACATTATATGATAAATCAACTTTGTATAGATGATACAATGACCCCCTGTGCCTAGTAGGCGGGTGGCCAAACTGTGCCCCAACTGTGTGGTTCATTACAAATGTGTATAAATGCTGTCTTCTGTAGAAAAAGACAAAAATAATTGCAAAATGTTATCTCACAGAAACAGACCCCTTCTTTCCAAAGTATTGTTTTGTTTTTGAACTCTAGCTAAATTGACCAATTTTGTTTTCCCTGAAATGGTTTGTAATGATGCTTTCTCCTTTTTACGGACACCACATATTTCACAGCACTTAAAAAACTAACAATGGAAAACACTTTTGTGTGATTTTCTCTTGTACTGGAGTAGTACATGCTACTGCAAGAGTGAAGGAGGGCTTCTCTATCGAGTTGTCTCGCTGGAGTGAGCATGCAGCTGTGAATCACATATCAAATGTGTTTCAAATCTTACCACCTACTGACCTAACTCCATGTACCTATAGAGCTCAACAGTGACCGCCCACTTTTTGAATAGCTCTGGTACCTAAAGTGAATTTCCCTATTCAATTGCTCCATTGATGTTTCCGAAAATGCTTATATAAAGAGTTTTAAGCCTTGCCTGACAAGCCAGACCCACATTAAGATGTTGGGTCTGGGAACTCACCATTGGCAGGGCTCAATCCGAGGGGCGGGATAAACAGTTGTCTTTCAAATTCCCTCTGCACTCATAGCCAACCAGAGCAACGCTAGTTGATAGATTAAACTTTTGCCGTATCCAGTCGGCAAAACACCGAACACATCTTCCTTGTTTAAGAATGACTTCAGTGCTTAACTCCAAGTCTTCCAGAGTCGCGGCCAAAGCCGATTCGAAAGACCGCTGTTCCCAGCAGCAGCAGCCATCTTCTTTGTTTATAAGTAGGAGGGAATTCACGCGGAACGTCACAACTCTGCCGTCATTATGTTAAGCCCGCCCACCGACTCTATACACAATGTGATTGGCCTGACCAGAATTTGGTTTTTCCAGCTCGCAAGCCAACGGAGAGTTGCTAGACTGACCCTGGCTGTAAATTACATTTGCTGCCGCTAGGGTGCGTCTAGATTTCTAGGACATTTTAAGCCAGTAACCAAGCCAACCAGCTACGAGATGAATCGTGACCATAAAACATTTGATTTGGCACAAAAGAACATTTTGAGAATGGCAAAAAAGGCAAAAGTACAAGACTGTCTACATAAACGATCGCTATAGCCGTTCGCGGGTGCGATAAACATTTCCATGGTAACAGCGAGCTCCACTTATCTGAGATGTCGCTGTTACGCCTAGGATTGTGGGTAGTACTTCTCCATTCTTTTTCTCTAAAGATTTATGTTTCATTCCATAAGTGTATTCATTTCTTCTGACGTTAGCGGAGGCGGTCTTTATTTCAGTTTGGACGGCTCACCTCTGCTTTGAAATGCTGTAGGAAATCCTGTTTGATGATTTGATTCTTCTGTTAGAATACCTTAAGCTATCAAAAGGTTAAGACTTCCCCTGAATTATTGCCAGCAGAACAATGCAGGACACAGACTTTGTCAAGGAAGGATTTTGAAGTCTTCTCTCAGATATACCGTATTTTCCGGTCTATAAGTCACACTTTTTTTCATACTTTGGCTGGTCCTGCGACTTATAGTCAGGTGCGACTTATATATCAAAATATATATAATTTAACATGTTTTTAAATGTTATTTCATGCTGAAAACATTACCGTCTACAGCCGCGAGAGGCGCTCTAGGCTTGTGACAACTATATGCTGCTCCTAAAGACAACTGAGAAAGAAAAGAAACTGCAGGCGACTGCAGGTAGTAAAATACGCAGCCGAAAACGGTAATTGAGCAGCAGAACGAAAGTTTGGAGTGAGTGAGAAACTTGTGAGGGACTGGCGAAAAGGTTAGTCTTACTGCAATGAAGAAAACAAAGAAAGCTAGTTGCGCACTGAAATCCAGATGGCCAGAGCTGGAGGAATGAGTCCACAGATGGGTGCTTGAACAACGTGCTGCTGGGAGAGGCTCGTCAACAGTGCAGTTACGTTACGTTAACATACCGGACACCTACCGTATTCAGCCCCTTGTTCTGTGTGCTATTGTGTAGTTTAATAATTTGCCTTTCCAGATTAAATGTCTGTTCTTGGTCTTGGATTTTGTGAAATAAATTTCTAAATAAATGCGACTTATAGTCCATTGCGACTTATATATGATTTTTTTTTCCTCTTCATGATGCATTTTTTGACTGATGCGACTTATAGTCCGGAAAATACGGTAGATGTCTCAGAAAATGCCTAAAGATTAGATACAATGTCAGCCTGTCGTGACGGTTCCAAATCATAGGCTTTTAGACCAATCACTGCATTTATTTTTTTCCCATTTCTAGACAGCTAGTACAGTATGAAAACCAACAAGAGACCTGCCTCTTGATTGAAAGGTAATCCATCTGCATTATGTTATGTTTTGTGAGTTAGTAATTGTTTCATGGTAATACAGTGAGAGAAGTGGAGATTCTTCTGAAAACTGAAGAGGCAGTATTTACAAGATTGCATACTTTGTGCATTTTCAGTGTGTCGCCCAGCTGTAATCTCAATCTTACTTTAGTCAGTCTAGAAGCCCTTCATTAGGAGCCAGCTTCATATACCTTCCGCAACACATTACCAGCATAAAAAACGTGCAGAATTGCTGTCTTTAGTGAGTCATTTAGCAGCAAAAGCTGGAATGTAAATGTAAAATTGATGATATTTTTTATTATGATTTGTAGGGTGACTTGGCTATAAGTGTCCGTCTAAGATTTTTTTTCATTTGCTATGAGCTCATAGGTAATCAGCCTGAGACATACAGATGTACAGCAATTTAGAGCAGCTCTGTGTTTTTTATCCTCAGGGCAAAGGTCAAGCAAAAACCGCAACATTAGAGAACATTATCCGAACTTATGTTGTCATGGTTAAACAAGATAAAAAGCGTGGATAAACTGTAAATCCGCAGTGCCAGCTTTTAAAAGTGGTTGAAAAATGGATGTGACATACAGCAGGTAGGTTCTATAAATAGCTGCACTGCTGTGATAACCTCTTGATTTATCAGAGGAGGATCTGGATGACTCACTCTGCCAGCTTTGGGAATGGTGAATGAGCAGACAGAAGGTGAAAGCAGCACTCATGCATTCACACACCGAATCCACCTGCATCCTTCAATCTCACATTTTCTTTTAGTAATTATACAATCAGTAGCTGGTTATTCAGAAAACATTCTAATAACCCAGAATAAGTGCAAGGAAAATCCTGCTTTGTGAAACCAGCTCCTACAATGTCAG